>NC_090740.1:57541872-57624372 GCF_036898095.1 Palaemon carinicauda
AGCCCACAAAGTCATCAAGGAGAACCTTCCCGTGATGTGGAGGGCGAATGCTAAAGCCTGGGTAACGAGGCAACTTTTCATTGATTGGGTGAATGTCTGCTTCGGTCCGACTGTCCGAAAATATTTGGAAGAAAAGCGCCTCCCTATGAAATGTCTACTGGTGTTGGACAATGCTCCAGCTCACCCTCCTGGCCTCGAGGAATATCTTCTGGCCGAGTATTCCTTCATAAAGGTCCTGTATCTACCGCCTAACACCACCCCTCTCCTCCAGCCCATGGACCAGCAAGTTATTTCAAATTTTAAAAAATTGTACACGAAGCATATCTTCCAGAGATGTTTCCAAGTCACAGAGAGTACAAACCTCACTCTGCGTGGATTCTGCAAAGATCACTTTAATATCGTGATATGCCTCAAACTCATCGATCTCGCTTGGCAGGAAGTTTCGAGGCGTACCCTGAACTCATCTTGGAGGAAGCTGTGGCCTGATGCTGTCTCTGCACGAGACTTCGAGGGGTTTGGGAAGCCTGGAGGCGAAGCCGAGATCGTTGACGATCCTGACCCCATTCAGCAGTCTGAGGTGGCTGACATCGTACATCTTGGTACGTCCATGGGGCTGGAAGTTAGCGCCGAGGATATAGATGAAATTATCGAGGAGCACCACGAGGAGTTGACGACGGACGACCTGAAGGAGTTGGAGACGATGCAAATGAGTGTTGTTCAAGAGCAGTTCTCTAGCGGTGATGAGGAGGATATTACACCTTTGAAAACGGCAGACATTAAGGAAATTCTCGCATGTTTCCATAAAATGGCAGACTACGTCGAAAAAGAACATCCAGAAAAAGTTTATACCAACCGTGCGCTTCAACACTGCAATGACATTTGCCTAACGCATTTTAGAAATGTGTTGAAAAGTAGGCAGAAACAAGCTTCAATGGATAGTTTCTTATTAAAGAGGCCAGCGGTATTAGTAGGCCAAGACGAAGGTGAAAGTGAAGAAAAGAAACAGAAAAGAGGAAGTGATGAAGAATTAGAAGGTGAAAGTAAAGAAAAGAAAAAGAAAAAAGAAAGTGATGAAGAAGTAGAAGAAATTTAGAAAATATGAAAAACATAAAGTTATAAAAAAGCAAAAAAAAAATTCAATTTTAAGTTTTATGTTACCGTTAAGTGTTTAAGTAATTTTTTCTTTCATTTTATAGTTTTCCATACATAATGTTAAGTGTTAATTATTTCTGCCATTTTTTATTTCGTAAAGTTTAAGTGTTAATGTGTTAAGTGTGTAAATTACTGTACGTAGTCTGTCACTTGTTACGTTTTCTGCCTTATGCCATCCTCCTCTGCCGCGACTTCGCTATCGGACATCGTCTCAATCAAAAGGTAAGTTTCAACTCTTTTGTTACACTAATTAACTGTAACCTTTTTTTCAGGGTATCAATCCTCAATTTAGGTGTACGTACAGGTAACAATACACCTTCACTGATCCAAATGCTTTACATACAGTACCGTAACTTTTATACAGTAGTAAAGAAAACGGACCGTTTTCTTAGGGCTTGGAGGGGATAACTAGGCTATAACTACATTATTGAATAATCTCATGGTGGTTTCTGGAATGGATTAGGCTGATTTTAACGGTTGGGTTAATTATGATATTTTGATTATAAAATGACAAATTTGAAGATAATTTGTATTTTTCCTAACCATACAAACCTTAGCTATTTACAAAGGGTATTACTTTTAGCGCAGCTGAAATGACGAGCCAATAGTTTTTAACGAGGGTTAATTACCCCCGCGCTAGTTAGCGGGGGGGTGGGGAAGGGTAGCTTGCTACCCCTCCCCCCTCCACACACCGGTGACTTGCTTCACTTCACTTAGAGGTAGGACTTGACTTGGGGGTCAGGGATGGCGGGCACAAATGTGTAAATAGCTAAGGTTTGTATGGTTAGGAAAAATACAAATTATCTTCGAATTTGTCATTTGTTCCGTAACCGAAATACAAACCACGCTATTTACAAAGGGTGACTTACCCCTTAGGAAGGGTGGAAAGTCCCCAGCCTTACTGACTTCGGCTTGCCCGGGGGCTCGATCCCTCAGTGAGCAGCACTAGAGAGGGAGCCCCTGTACCTCACAGGTTCCTAGCATCGCTAGGAACGAGTGGCCTACATAAGTAGTGTGAGGAGGAGAGTGTGACTCGTCCTATGAAGTTGACCTTGAGACCTTCAGATAGGAATTCTAGGATAGGACGTTCCCCATACCACCTCGTCAGGGTATGGGAGACGCAACAGTATTAAGCTTAATACTAGGAGCACAAAGAAGCATGGGTTACCTGCAGAGGTCGAGGTCAGCTATGCGAGGACCAGGATGCTGCTTCCCCAAGAGAGGGGAGAATGAAGAAAGAAGTAAGGGTCAGACATACTCTTTCATTCACACAGACTAAGACCGGGTAACAACGCCCTCAACCTACTGCTACTTGTCCAAAAAGGAGCCTGAGGTTAGACCAGCTGTTGTGCAGCCACCACAGGGCCGATAGAGAACGTATCGAGGCTCCTGTGGGTCACGTCTTGCAGGTAGTGGGCTGTGAAGGTCGTTTGACGCTTCCAGACCCCAGCTTGAAGTACCTGCGTCACAGAGAAGTTTCTCTTGAAGGCCAGGGATGTAGCAATACCCGACATCGTGGGCCCGAGGGCGACGTGACGGAGGAGGGTCAGGATTCAGGGCATGGTGGATAACCCTTCGAATCCAAGCAGAGATGGTGTTCCTGGTGACCCTCCTCTTTGTCCTGCCTGTGCTCACAAACAAAGCTCGCACATGAGGACGGACTGCAGCCGTTCTCTTCAAGTAGTACCTCAGACACCTCACTGGGCATAGTAGCAGCTGGTCTGGGTCGTTTGTTACAGAACGGAGACTCGCGATCCTGAAAGAGTCGAACCGAGGATCCGGCACTCCAGGATTCTGAGTCTTGGCCACAAACTCAGGGACGAACCTGAACGTTACCTCCCCCCATCCCCTTGAATGGGCGATGTCGTACGAGAGACCATGAAGTTCACTAACTCGCTTGGCCGAGGCCAAGGCGAGTAGGAAAGCCGTCTTCCAAGACAGGTGGCGATCGGAGGCCTGGCGTAATGGCTCGAAGGGAGGTCTCTTGAGAGACCTGAGGACTCGAACCACGTTCCAAGGAGGGGGTCTCACTTCCGACTGGGGGCAGGTAAGCTCATAGCTACGTATGAGTAAAGAGAGTTCTAGCGATGAAGAAATATCCACGCTCTTCAATCTGAAGGCCAAGCTTAAGGTTGAGCGATAGCCTTTCACTGCCGAGACAGAAAGGCGCATTTCTTCTCGCAGATACACAAGGAAGTCCGCTATTGCTGGAATAGTGGCATCGAGTGGAGAGATACCCCTTCCACGACACCAACCACAAAAGACTCTCCACTTCGCTTGGTAGACTCCCTCAGAGGACTTTCGCAGGTGCCGAGACATTCTCTCCGCAACCTGTTGCGAAAAGCCTCTCTCCGCGAGGAGACGCTGGATAGTCTCCAGGCGTGAAGCCGAAGCGAGGCTACGGCCCTGTGAGGGACACCGGAGTGGGGTTGTCTGAGAAGCTCGTGTCGTGGAGGAAGCTCCCTTGGGAGTTCCGTCAGGAGTTGCAGAAGGTCCGGAAACCATTCCGCGTGATGCCATAGCGGAGCTACTAGAGTCATGGAACAGTTGACCGATAGTCTGGTCCTGTTGAGCACCCTTCTCATCAGACAGAATGGTGGGAAGGCGTACACGTCAATGTTGTCCCACCGTTGCTGGAAAGCATCTTGCCAGAGTGCCTTGGGGTCCGGGACTGGTGAGCAGTACAGGGGCAGCTTGAAGTTCAAGGCTGTCGCGAACAAGTCCACCGTCGGGGAACCCCACAAAGTCAGGACTTTGTTGGCTATCTGAGGATCCAAAGACCACTCGGTACTCACTATCTGCGAAGCCCTGCTCAGACTGTCGGCGAGCACATTCCTCTTGCCAGGAATGAAGCGAGCTGATAGTGTTATCGAGTGGGTTTCGGTCCACCTCAGAGTCTCTACTGCAAGATGGGATAGCTGTTGTGAAAAAGTGCCTCCCTGCTTGTTGATATAAGCCACTACCGTGGTGTTATCGCTCATCACCACCACGGAGTGACCCGCCAGGAACCGTTGGAACTGTTGAAGGGCCAGAAAGACGGCCTTCAATTCTAGCAGGTTGATGTGTAGGCACTTTTCTGATTCTGACCAAAGGCCTGAGGCCCTCTGGTTCAGAACGTGCGCCCCCCACCCTTCTTTTGACGCGTCCGAAAACAGAGTCAATTCCGGGGGGAGGACGAGAAGACTCACTCCCTTTCGCAGGTTCTCGTCGGCCAGCCACCACCGCAAGTCCGTCTGTTCCAGAGACCCCATTGGGATCAGAGTGTCCGGGGAATCGGATCCTTGATTCCACCGGGACTTGAGCCGCCATTGAAGGGATCTCATCCTGAGGCGGCTGTTTGGAACCAGACGGGCCAGGGAGGATAGGTGGCCTAAGAGACGCAACCACGATTGGGCGGGGAGTTCTTTTCGCCTGAGGAAAGGTTCCGCCACCCTCCTCAGCCTTGCTATCCGGTCGTCTGATGGAAAGGCTTTGTGGAGATTGGTGTCTATTAGCATGCCTAGATAAACCAGTCGTTGGGACGGCTGCAGAGAGGACTTCTCGAGGTTTACCACGATCCCCAGATCCTGGCAAAGATCTAGAAGCCTGTCTCGGTGTCGAAGAAGGGTCGACTCCGAGTATGCTAGGATCAGCCAATCGTCTAGGTAACGAAGGAGACGAATGCCGTTCCTGTGCGCCCAAGTCGAAATCAGGGTGAACACTCTGGTGAACACCTGAGGAGCTGTGGAGAGACCGAAACACAGCACCTTGAACTGGTAGATCTTGTTGTCTAGGCAGAATCTCAGGTACTTCCTGGAAGACGGATGGATTGGGATCTGGAAGTACGCATCCTTTAGATCCAGTGTACACATGAAGTCTTGTGGTCTCGCCGCAAGTCTGACCGTGTCTGCTGTCTCCATGCTGAACCGGGTTTGTTTGACAAACCTGTTCAGAGCCGAGAGATCGATGACGGGTCTCCAGCCTCCAGTAGCCTTCTTTACAAGAAAGAGTCGACTGAAGAAGCCTGGAGAGCCGTCCACGACCTCCTGGAGAGCACCCTTCTCGAACATGGTCTCGACTTCGGCCTGAAGGGCCAGCCCCTTTGCCGATCCCATGGCATAGGAGCTCAACGACACTGGATTCGCTGTCAGGGGAGGTTGAGATGACGTGAACGGGACGCGATAACCTTGGCCGATCACTGAGACCGTCCAAGCATCGGCCCCGAGATGTTGCCACCTGCGGACGCAACGCTGAAGGCATCCCCCCACAGGTGGACACGCAGGGGGACTGCCACCCCTAGGGCTTGCGGCCGCGGCCGCCACCCCTAGAAGTCTTGCCTCCCCTGGAGGACTTACCGCCCCTCTTGACCTTGGGTGGAAAGGGCTGGGGCTTAGACACCACTTTCTTAGCTGCCGGTGCCTGTTTGGGAGCCTTACGAGGCTGTTGCTGCTGTTGTGGCGGGGCTGGAGGCTTATAGGGCCGAGTTGTAAGGGCCCTGTGGAGGAGGGAGTCCGTGCTGGATTTCCTCCACCTCTCAGCCGTTCGCTCCAAGTCTTGAGGCTCAAACAGGCTCTCCCCCAGGAGGGAGGCATGTCGGAGCCTACACACATCTACGGCGGGGACCTTCGGATGGAATCTCTCGGACACAGCATCGCGACGCTTCAACACCGAGTTGGCCCACAGGGTGGTAACCTGGTGCGCCAAAAACTCGATGGAGCGGGTGCCCGAGAGCAAGAAGGTCTCTAGGGCCTTCCTATTGGTCTCCTTGGATAAGTCCTCCGATCGCAATAGGATGCCCAGAGATCCTAACCAGAAGTCCAGCCACGAAGTGGCCTGCATGGCACACTTAGCGACCTTCTCGTGGTTAAGGATCTCTGCCGCCGAGAACGACACCTGCCGGGCAGAGAGTTTCTCCAAGGGAACTCCCTTCGCCAGCTCCTCCACAGAGTGATGGAGAGGAAGAGCGAGGTTGTGCTCACCCAGGATCTCGAAATACCTCCTCTGCTGAAGGCGAGGAGGAGGGATGAGTTTGTTCCCGGCAGTGGAATGACTGGAGGAGGCAAGAAGTGCGAGCTGAGCATTGGCCCTAGCTCTGGCACTCTTCAGCCCCCGAGACCAGGGCAGAGCTGCACTGGTCTTAGGGGCCTTCCGAACGTCAAACACTTCATCCAGAATCGTGTCTTTGCCTTCACGGGGGGGATGACTGGATCCGTAAGACTGTTAAGTTGCCTTATCAGGCTTAGGACCTGCCAGAAGGCATGTTCGGACTCTTGCTGTTCTCCTCCCTGCGGGCTGGCAGCTAAGTCTCCTGCCCCAGGAATCTCTTCCTGGGGTGATACGTGGACATTCCCCTGGGTAGACGTGGGTTCCTGACGAATCCTTGCAGAGGATTTAGGGATGGTCTTGGAATCCTTGGGTTCCCTCCTAGGAGGGATACAGGATCCCAACAACGAGGTTCGAGGGGCCCCTTCCTCACGAGACGATTCTCCTGCCTGAAGCGAAGTCTCCCCCCCTGGTGCCGAGGGGAAGACTACCGCCCCACTGGACTCACCTGAGGACGGAAAGGCCTCGTCCACGGGAGAAGGAGAGAGTACTCGTGCAGGAGAGGGGACCCTCGAGACCGACCTCTTGGGAACCAACTTCGCCCTGGGGGAAGTCACCACGAAGTCCACTCCTCTCTTTCTCTTCAGCGTAGGAGAGACAGCCGCTGGTTTGTTACCCTGGCCGGCGAGTGCTGGTTTCATAACCCTCACTAACGCCCGTGCCAGCGGACCAAACCAAGTCTGCTGCTCAAAGGACACAGAGTCCGAAATCCTCGCTAAGGTGAAAGGGATCGGGCGATCCTTTGGAGTGGACACGACGGTACCTGCCTGAAAAGAAGGTGGGGAAGAATGCTGTACTGACCTGTCTTCGTCCTGCAATACCAACCTGTGCTTGGATGGAGGTGATCCCGAGTGCCGTCTAGGAGCACGCGTCCCTGCTGCTACCACCGGCTGTGGAATTCGCCGCGAACTATGGTCGCGCGAGGGCGAACGGCCGCGCAAAGGCGAATGGTTGCGCGGGTGATCGCGCGGGCGCACAGGCGAGCGGTCGCGCGGGCGCGCGCAGGCGAGCGGTCGCGCGGGCGAGCGATCGCGCGGGCGCGCAGGCGAGTAGGCGTGAGGGTGGGCAGGTAAATGAACACGTGTCCGAGGCGACGAACGCAAGCGATGGCGCGACGGCGAGGGATCGTGCTGCCGCGTAGGTGAAGAAGATCGCTGGCGATAATGACCGCGTGATGGTAAGCGATGGCGAGCAGCATGTGTAGGTGAATGATCGCGTGATAGGGTGCAATGGTGATCAGCATCCGCAAGAGGGCGGTCGTTCAGGGTTGTGCGATGAGGAGCAGCATGCGTAAGCGGGCGATCGTGCAGGGTTGTGCGATGGCGAGCAGCATGCGCAGGTGAATGATCGCGTGAAAGGGTGCGATGGTGATCAGCATCCGCAGGAGGGCGATCGTTCAGGGTTGTGCGATGAGGAGCAGCATGCGTAAGCGGGCGATCGTGCAGGGTTGTGCGATGGCGAGCAGCATGCGCAGGTGAATGATCGCGTGAAAGGGTGCGATGGTGATCAGCATCCGCAGGAGGGCGATCGTTCAGGGTTGTGCGATGAGGAGCAGCATGCGTAAGCGGGCGATCGTGCAGGGTTGTGCGATGGCGAGCAGCATGCGCAGGTGAATGATCGCGTGAAAGGGTGCGATGGTGATCAGCATCCGCAGGAGGGCGATCGTTCAGGGTAGTGCGATGAGGAGCAGCATGCGTAAGCGGGCGATCATGCAGGGTCGTGCGATGGCGGGCAGCATGTGTAGGTGATCGCTGGCGAGCAGAAGGTTGACGCGTGTCCTGTGAGAGGACAGGTGGTGCGGCGCGTTCACGAGCAGGAACGGGAAGATCGCTGGCGCGTTGGCGAACATGTGTTTCTGACACACGCGCAGCACGATGTTGCGTAGCCACAGGACCAGGTGGATGGTGAGCAGGGAGTTCAGCAGGAACTAAAGGGTGGTCAGAGACCGCACGGCGATGGTCCTCAAATGAGCGCTGACGCTCGGAAGAGAGCTGACGAGCAGGAGAGCGCTGGCGAGGGGGGCGAACATCAGGAGAGAGCCGACGAGCAGGAGATCGTCGACGAGCAGGAGATCGCTGGCGAGCAGGAGAGCGCTTGTGCGCTAGCCCTGCTCGCGTAAGGGAAGAATCCCTTAGCCCCGAAGGGACCGTTGCCCGTCGGGTGACGAGTTCTCCAGAAGGCGAAGATCCGGCAGGAGATGGTGAGCGGTCTGCAGAGAGGTTCAAGGAGGGCGGAGCAGTCGGTTGAGGCTGACGAGGAGAGTCCCCCCCGGAGGACGAAGACCCAAAAAGGCGCCTCTTAGTCCCCCTGTTAGGGGAAGGGAGGCCCTTGTGGCGTAGAGGGCGGTGAGCCTTACGGCGGAGGCGGCTTCGGGGGAGATCGTCGGGACCATCGGTCCTCCGAAGGGGAGTCTCCGTCAAAACACTTCCCTCAGAAGGAAGCTGGGCAGCAGTCGAGACCGAAGGACTCACTTCCCCCTTCGAAGGATGCACGGAAGGAGGAGGAGAGCCTAGAGCACCATCACCAGCAACAGCACCTGCGTCGGAAGGCCCAGCCACGTCAGAGGCCTCTGTCACCACGACGTCGACAATAGACAGAGGGTCTACCTCCGCTACCACCGGCGACTGTTTAACAGCGGCCCCCAACGAGACAAGGTCAATAAGAGCGACCCTGGAGGGCAAGCCCTTAAGCCCCAGGGACGACCAAATCTGTAAAAGATCATCACTGGATAAGGCATTATTATCAATAACCTCCCCCGGAGGAGGAGGGGGAACCGCCTCGCTATGGGAGGCGACGCCCTCTCCCCCCACCGAAGGTAGGGAAACAGAACAAGGGCCTGCGCTCCCACTCGGACGACTCTCCTTAGGAGGCGGACGAGGGGGAGCTTCGGAGGAGGTTTGGGCGGCGGAAGAAGAGTCCCGAGAACCTTCCTCCTTCAAGGCTAACCCCGGAGGAGAACGGTCTCTCTTGGACTTCTTCTTACGCCGACGGCCAAACCTCTCCCACTGGGAGGCAGACCACTCCCTGCACTCACGGCACATGTTATCCTGGTCGCACCGTCGGCCCCGACATTGAGGGCAGAGGGTGTGAGGATCCGTAATCACGTCCGACATGAAAGTCCCACAAGGATGGCCGGCAACTCCAGGGCATGTCCACATATTAAATAAAAGAAAATAACTGAAGGTCAACTTCCAACCAATCACACAAGCTGAAAAGAAAAAGAAGAAAATTAAAGGCTGTCACAAAGGCGATGAACAGACACGTCTGATCACCGCCGAGCCAAAAGTGAAGTGAAGCAAGTCACCGGTGTGTGGAGGGGGGAGGGGTAGCAAGCTACCCTTCCCCACCCCCCCCTAACTAGCGCGGGGGTAATTAACCCTCGTTAAAAACTATTGGCTCGTCATTTCAGCTGCGCTAAAAGTAATACCCTTTGTAAATAGCGTGGTTTGTATTTCGGTTACGGAACAAATAAATTTTTGAATATACTTACCCGGTGAATATATAATAGCTGACGTCTCCGACGGCTCGACAGATTCCAAAAACTCGCGAGCAATCGCCGTGAAGGTTGCGGGTGTGACCACCAGCGCCGACTATCGGCCAGATACCGCATATACTTGTAAACATCTCCAGTTCTTCTCAGTCCCCTAGGTCTCTATCGGGGAGGAAGGGAGGGCCTTTAATTTATATATTCACCGGGTAAGTATATTCAAAAATTTATTTTATAATCAAAATATCATTTTTAAATATTAAACTTAGCCGGTGAATATATAATAGCTGATTCACACCCATGGTGGTGGGTAGAGACCAGTATTAATACAATAAAGGCGTATATGCTCAAGAGTTTTTGACAATTATTCAAAAAACAGACTTAAGTATAGGTACCTGGTAAGGAAGCAGACTCTGATTATTACTCTGCCTCATTAGTCCGCTATCCTCATGAAGCCCAGCGATCCTCTTAGGATGCCGAAAGACTCCCAGGATCTGCTATAACCAGGGTGAACACCCCTATAACAGGACCTCATCAATACCCTTAATCTGGGCGCTCTCAAGAAACAATATTTTGACCACCCGCCAAATCAAAAAGATTGCGAAAGACTTCTTAGTCTCCCGTACAACCCAAAATAAGATTAAAAATTTCAAGAGTAGATTAAAAGGATATTGGGATTAAGGGAAAGTAGTGGTAGAGCCTTCACCCACTACTGCACTCGCTGCTACGAATGGTCCCAGTGTGTAGCAGTCCTCATAAAGAGTCTGGACATCTTTCAAGTAATATAAAGCGAAAACCGACTTGCCTCTCCAAAAGGTTGCGTCCATAATACTTTTAATGGGTCTATTTTGCTTAAACGCTACTGAAGTTGCTATCGCTCTTACTTCATGAGCCTTGACTTTAAGTAAATTATGATCCTTCTCACTTAAATGAGAGTGTGCCTCCCGAATCAAAAGTCTAATAAAATAAGACCACGCATTCTTAGACATAGGCAAAGAGAGCTTTTTAACGGAGCACCATAAAGCCTCTGAACAACCTCGTAGCGGTTTAGTTCTGGATAAACAAAAATTAAGAGCTCTAACGGGGCACAGCACTCTTTCAACTTCATTCCCCACAATCTCAGAAAGACTGGGGATTTCAAATGATTTAGGCCAAGGACGAGACGGAAGTTCATTCTTGGCCAAAAAAAAAAACCAAGATGAAGAGCGCATACTGGTTTATTAGCGGAGAAACCGATGTTCTTGCTAAAAGCATGTATCTCACTAACCCTTTTAGCCGAAGCCAAGCTCACCAAAAAAAAGTGTCTTGAGGGTAAGATCCTTCAGGGAGGCTGAATTTAAAGGTTCAAACCTGTCTGACATAAGGAACTGTAGGACCACGTCCAAGTTCCAAGCAGGAGTCGAAATATGACGCTCCTTGGAAGTCTCGAAAGACTTAAGCAGGTCTTGGAGATCTTTGTTATTAGAAAGATCCAAACCCTTATGCCTGAAAACAGAAGCTAACATGCTTCTGTAGCCTTTAACCCTTTTACCCCCCACCATAAGGTTAAATTTCGAGCACATTTTGCTAAATAATTTTTTAAAATTGCTATAACAAGCTTAATTTTTGTCCTAGAAAGGTCAGGTTGGTCTCATTCTTTTGGAAAATGCCTGAAGTTTCTCGTAAAATTATCAAAAAAATGTAAAACTATGTAATTAACAGTGTTTTGCAAGAACGTACCGGTACGTCCTTTGGGGGTGAAAGAATTAATGGTAGATGCAGAGAGGGAGCGACCGTTTCTCAGATAAGGCAGAAAATTCACAATCTGCGCTACAGAGGCACTTGGAAGAGGAAATAGAGGAGGACTTGCACCAGTCTCTAAAT
Organism: Palaemon carinicauda; assembly: GCF_036898095.1. NCBI lineage: Eukaryota > Metazoa > Arthropoda > Malacostraca > Decapoda > Palaemonidae > Palaemon > Palaemon carinicauda. The sequence continues at coordinate 57,553,457 of NC_090740.1, forward strand.
ACCTCCCATTTCGACTGATAGATCCTGATGGTAGAGGATCTTCTAGCCCTCGCGATCGCTCTAGCTGCCTCCTTCGAAAACCCTCGAGCTCAAGAGAGTCTTTCGATAGTCTGAAGGCAGTTAGACGAAGCGTGGGGAGGCTTTGATAAAATCTCTTTACGTGAGGCTGTCGCAAGAGATCCATCCGTAACGGCAGACTTCTTGGAACGTCTACCAGCCATAGAAGTACCTCTGTGAACCACTCTCTCCCGGGCCAGAGTGGAGCAACCAATGTCAACCTGGTCCCTTCGTGAGAGGTGAACTTCTGCAGCACCTTGTTTAGGATCTTGAAAGGTGGAAAGGCATAAACGTCCAGGTGAGACCAGTCCAGCAGGAAAGCGTCTATGTGGGCTGCCTCTGGATCTGGAACTGGAAAGCAGTAAGTCGAGAGCCTCTTTGTCAGAGAAGTCGCAAAAAGATCTATGGTGGGTTGACCCCATGTCATCCATAGCTTCTCGCACACAGTCTTATGCAACGTCCACTCCATGGAGATGACTTGTCCTCTTCTGCTGAGGCAGTCCGCCAAGACATTCATTTTTCCTTGCACAAATCTCGCCAAAGGAGAGATGTTACTTGCCTTAAATGGAGTTCCTTCTGATCCGTGGATCAAAGACCCGAGCATTCCAGACTGTCCAGTGGAGCTCCCTAACCCAAATCCGATGCATCTGAATACAACACATGGTTTGGGTTCTTGATCGCAAGAGAAAGACCTTCTCGAAGTCTGATGTTGCTGTCCCACCAAGTCAGACATGTCTAGACTGAGTTGGAGATTGGGAAAGAGATACTCTCTAAGCCCTTCTCCTTGTTCCAATGGTTTAGGTGAAATTGGAGAGGGCATAGGTTGAGTCTCCCCAGAGAGATAAACTACTCCAGCGATGAAAGAGTTCCCCCGAGGCTAGTTCAAACTCTTACAGAGCAACTGTTTTTCTCTTGCAAGTGAAGGACTTTTAACAGAGCTTGTTCCATTCTTGTGGGAGACGAAAAGGCCCGAAAAATCAGACACTGTATCTCCATTCCCAAATAAAGAATAGTCTGGGATGGGGTACTGTAAGTTACGACTTCTCTACGCTCACTATGAGACCTAGCTCCTTGGTTAGGTCTAATGTCCATTAGAGGCTCTCCAGACAGCGATATAATGACGACGCCCTGATTAGCCACTCGTCAAAATAAAGGGAGGCTCTGAATCCTCAAAAAATGTAGAAAGCTTGCTACATTTTGCAAGGGCCTTGTAAAAACCAAAGGAGCAGGAATGAGGCCGAAGTACAGTGCTCGACATTGGTACATTACTTTCCCGTCCACAAACCTCAAATGTTGTAGAAAGTTTGGATGAATCGGGATGTGGAAGTATGCATCCTGAAGGTCGAGAGAGACCATCCAGTCGCCTTCCCTTACTGCTGCCAAGACAGATTTGGTAGTCTTCATCGTGAAGTTTGTCTTGACAATGAACACATTGAGCGCACTTACATCTTAAGTACTCCTGCAGTAAACGTGGCTGCCAGATCATTGGAGCCATCCCTGATAGCCTTGTTCCTGCAGTGAACGTGGCTGTCAGATTATTGGAGCCATCCCTGATAGCCTTGTTCATGCATGACATAATTGTACAGCAATACATTGACAGCTGGAGAGACCTTCTTACTTAAGGCTCCCAGGGACCAATCCAACAAATAAAAACTTCAAACGCTCGACAAACTCCTAACAGGAGATGGTCTAGCTCTTAAGCCGACCATAAAATCTTGGAGCGTCTCATGGCCAGGCGACGGGGAGAGTCTATGAGGCTTGAGAAGTCTCCCTGGGCAGAGGCAGGAACTCCCAAGCCGAGAACTTCTCCCGTGTCATACCAGACGCTCGCTCTAGAAGCCAGTTTAAAAGGAGGGAAAGCAAAGGCTGTCTCCCCAAAACTCCTCCTGGTGATCAACCAGTCGCCTAGCAAACGTAAAGCTCTCTTAGAAGAGCGAGAGAGCACTAGCTTAGAAAACGACGGCTTCGAAGTAGCTAGGCCTAGCGTAAACTCTGACGAAGGCGAACGAGGAGCAGCAGTTACAAAATGGTCCGGAAAAAGATCCTTAAAAATCAGCATGATTTTTTTAAAGTCCATAGAGGGCTGAGCAGCTTTAGGCTCCTCTCCGTCTGACAAAGTCCCCAAAGGAATATCAGTAGGAGGAGGAACAGCAACTTCCTCATCTGAAGGAACCTCGTCCGACAATTGCCGAGTCTCATGAAAAGGAGAGACCTGCCGCGGCGGCAACGCTTGACAGGCAATGTCAACAAGCAAAGGAGCAGCAGTAGCAGTAGAGGAAGTGACGTCACGCCGCTGCTGAAAGGACTGAAATCCTTGTAACTGACCAACAACAACAACTGAAGTTGATTGACGCTCGACGTCACGTCGGAACTGCCTTGACTGCATAGACTGAGCAGGCAAAACAACCTTCGACTGCGGTGATTGACGCTCAACGTCAAGTCGAGGCAACTGAGCCGGTCGGCGAACGTCAGGTCGGGGCTGCGGCTGAACGTCAACACGAGACTGCGGCAGCGGCTGAACGTCAACACGAGACTGCGGCAGCGGCTGAAAGTCAACACGAGACTGCAGCGAGGGAGGATCCATGTCACGTGACTGACGTGAAAAACTACTGACATCACGTTTCAAAGTACAAGAAACGTCAGCACTAACGTCAAACGGACGAGTAAATGCTCGTTTGGGCGGCTGACGGCCAGAGTCTCGTTTAGCGTAACGGCGACTCGAAAGCGAAGGTTCATCGTGAACCTGCTCAACGTCATACTTCTCCATAAGGGAGGCAAGCTTAGTCTGCATGTCCTGCAGGACAACCCATTTAGGATCAACGGGAGTCGGAACGGGCCGAGACGACGGTAACGTCTGTGTTGGCAAAACATTGCCTTTACCGCGACCCTCGGACCCCGTGTTACGCTTGCGTTTAAAAGGCGAGCAGTCTTCCGACGACTGCAAAGGGTCAGAGCTGTCCCAATGGCTACAGCCAGGACGCTGGACCTGTCCTGAAGGGACTGACTTTCGCTTCAAAGGTCTAGAAACCTTGCGCCAAGGTTTCTTTTGCGAAAAGTCTTCGGATGACGAGGAGAACACAGTCTCACCCGTCTTATGGTAAGGGCGATCTTGACGAGAAACGTCCGATACCAAACAGGGAACGTCTGTACGTTGGTTAAAGCCTCTCGTCCCCCTAAGTCCTACGACATTACTTCTCCCTGGTGCAGGGGAGCCTGAAAGAGGTCTCGGACTAGGGGAGCGACAAGCACGAACAAACGAACCCTCCGCAACACAGAACATGTTTTTTGCACTTACTTCACTGATATCGTATTTTTCAATAATTTCACATTAGGCATGAATAAAACTGATTTCTACCTGAAGCACGCAATTCTCCCTTACATCAAAAGGTTATAATTGCGAAATGAGTCGTATAATGTAAGCACATTAGTACAAAATAAAACACACATGCAAAAATCAATAAACATATACATATATATCGAATAAAACGGAAATATATAAAGTTAAATACATATATATCGAAAGGATCAGTGACTGGGGAGGAGACTAAACACTAGTTCACTAAAGACTACGTTTTCAATCTCTCACCGTACAGTGCCTTGGGACGAGAATAAAAACTAAAAACGTTTTATCCTCTCTCCCCGTACAAAGACTTGGGACGAGAGTAAAAAACTGAATCGAGAACAACGTTACTCGCTCCCGAACTCCTTGTACAGAGACTTGGGACGAGAATAAAGATCGGATCGTTCTCTCTTTCTCTCTCTCTCTCCGTCTCTCTCTCTCTCTCTCTCTCTTGTCACACACAAGAGAATTGCCCATTCACCCTTCGTCAATAAACAGGTTATTTGACCAAAGGAAAAAACTGAAAGGACTAAGAAAATGAAAATTAACAAGTTCCTTTAAATTAGTATCTAAAATACTTCAGTTTGAAAGAAGAATGAACAAAACGTCAAAATCGATTTACTCTTTCTGCAAAGTGAAACCGTGATTCTCTCTTTCTCTATCGTAACGATAGAGCGCAAACTGCGTAGCATAAATAAACCAAACGTTAGTTCATCTTTGAAAAAAACAGCACGAAGACTATTCAAAGAATATATTTCTTAAAATATTTTCTAAAAAATATTCATTTCATAACTCTTACAGAGAAATTTATTTAAACTTAACAAAAATAAAAGTTGAATGGGCTCAACGTTGTTTAACTTCGTTTTCCAAGTTAGGACCGCCTACAAGGAATAGGTAAAGGCCGCATATAAACAAAACATAAAATTTATCTTGATGTTTAGTATAAATGGAAAGCTAATCGAAGAGGCCTAATAAAGGCGGGTGAGAAATAAAATATATAGAGGAAAATCTATAAATATCAACAATAATTTATAACGTGATAAAATAATTACTAAAAGCCTTAAACACACTTCCGTACACTGAGGGAAGGGTCGGCCATCTTTACTCTATGGAAAAACCAGAGATAAAAAAAAAAGCAAGGGCAAAACACTTTTCCTCTCCTTTCAAAAGCATTTCTTTTGAAGATAGTATTGAATAATCCAACACGGCGAAAGCAATAAAACCAAAACCAAGTACTTCACCAATTCGGTAGAAAACTCGAGGTCATAAAGCGAGTGGAACCAACTTGTCGACAAGACCGACAGAGAAGAACTGGAGATGTTTACAAGTACAGTATATGCGGTATCTGGCCGATAGTCGGCGCTGGTGGTCACACCCACAACCTTCACGGCGATCGCTCACGAGTTTTTGGAATCTGTCGAGCCGTCGGAGACGTCAGCTATTATATATTCACCGGCTAAGTTTAATATTTAAAAATTGAATGGTAGAAATGGCTGCATTGCATGTTTATTACTACAGTTTAGCGTGTTTATGAAAGAAAAGGTGTCTTTTCGTAATGCTTGGAACGGATTAGGCTATTTACATGTAAAACGCGACTCACGATACGAAACCGTATCCTGAACGGATTACTTTCATATCCTGAGGCATCACTGTATCAGGAAATTTTGAAGCAAAGCAGGAGCTACCCGTGACTTGAGTGCAGACCGGGCTGCACTTAAAAAATATTGCAGTGGTAAAGGTAAATCCTATTATAAAAAATTATATTTTCGTAAAATAAATTTTTTAACATACTTACCCGGTGGTTATATAGATATAGCTTTAGTCTCTGACGTCCCGGCAAAAATTCAAAACTCGCGGCAATAGCAGATTGAGTAGCCAGATGTACCACCAGCGCGCCCTCTGGCAAAGGTACTGTACTTGGAACCATTCCATGATTCCTCAGATTTTCCATGCCCATAGGTCTCTAGAGGGGAGGAGGGAGGGAATTAAATTTGTATAACCACCGGGTAAGTATGTTCAAAAATTTATTTTATTATGAAAATATCATTTCTAAACACAAGACTTACCCGGTGGTTATATAAATATAGCTGATTGACACCCTCGGTGGAGGGTCAGAGACAGCCAACATTGTTGGAATTTTACTTAAGAGTTAATAAACCTTAAGGGTTCTTACCTGATAAGGAAGCTGACCTCAATGAATGCTTTCATTATGTCCGCTTTCCTTATGAGATCCAGCGATCCACCCAGGGGGCTGAAGACCTCTAGGAGCTGTCAAACTGGTGTAAATACCTCTATGTTGACAGGACCTCCTCCAATACCCTTGTTCTGGGCACTCTCAAGGAACAATTTGACCACCTGACTCAAATCAATGATTGTGAAAGACTGTCGCAATCTCCACGAACAACCATAAAAATACAAAAGTTCCAAGAGAAGAAAAGGGTATTAGGATTATGGGAACGTAATGGTGGATCCTTCCCCCACCACTGCACTCGCTGCTACGAATGGTCCCAAAGTGAAGCAGTCCTCATAAAGAATCTGGACAAGTTTCAAAATAATGTGAAGAGAACACAGATTTACTCCTCCAAAAGGTTGTGTCCTTAATGCTTTGCAACGATCTATTCAGCTTGAAGGCCACCAAAGTTGTTACAGCTCTAACTTCATGCGTCTTGGCTTTTTTAAAAACTTGAGGTCTGCCTCACTGCAATGTGCATGAGCCTCTCTTATTAAGAGCCTGATGAAGAATGAAAGTGCATTCTTCTACATCTACAACGAGGACTTCTAGACCGAGCACCAAAGAGCTTCCGACTTAACTCGCAACTCTTCCGTACAGTCCAGATAGAACTTCAGGGCTCTTACTGGGCACAGGACTCTCTCCAACTCCTCACCAATCACATCCGAAAGGTTCGGAATCTCAAAAGCCTTGGGCCAAGGTTGAGAAGGGCATTCATTTTTGGCAAGAAAGCCTAACTGCAATGAGCAGATAGCTTTGTTATCTCAAATAAAAAACCAACGTTTTAGCTAAAAGAATGAATCCCACTGACTCTTTGAGCTGTCGGCAGATTGACCAAAAATAGAGTCTTCATCGTGAGGTCCTTAAATGAAGCCGAATGCAAGGGCTCAAACCTGTCACTAATAATGAACTTCAGGATAATATTCAGATTCAAAGCTGGTGAATCCTGGAGCTGTTGCTTTGATGTTTCAAACGATTTGTGAAGTTTCTGTAGGTCTTTAACATTAGCAAGGTCCAAGTTTTTGTGCCATGAATACAGTTGCTAACATACTCTTGTATCCTCTGGTGGTAGAGGATGACAAAATTGCGTTTCCTTCAAAGATATAACTGGAAGTCAGCAATCTGAGTTATAGAAGTACTGGACGAGGAAAGAGAGTTGACTCTCCACCACTCTCTAAAAACCTCGTACTTGGATTGGTAAACCTTGATGGTAGAAGTCCTCCTTGCTCTTGCAATAGCTCTAGCTGCTTCCTTCGAAAAAAACTCAAGTTCTTGTGAGTTTTTTGATAATCTGAAGACAGTTAGATGAAGAGCTTGGAGATTTTGATGGTACCTTTCCAAGTGGGGTTGTTTGAGTAGATCTACTCTTAATGAAACACTTCTTGGAGTTTCTACCATCCATTCTAGTACCTCTGTGAACCACTCTCTGAGGGCCACTAGAGTCAATCCGTCCTTTCGTGTGACATGGAGTTTTTATGATAAAACAAAGTTTTATGAATACTTACCTGGCAGTTATATTAGCTTAGTCTCTGACGTTCGGCAGAATTTTTCAAAAATCGCGGCAATCGCCGTGTGGTGGTTATGCGGTTAGGTGGTTAACAACCCTTACAGGGTGGCACTTGGAATCATTCCTGTTTTCTGTTCCTCAGATCATCTTTGCCCGACCTGTCTCCTGAGGGGAGGTGGGTGGGCCTTAAAATATAAACATAACTGCCAAGTAAGTATTCATAAAACTTTGTTTTATCATAAAAACTCCATTTTTATGAATAGAACTTACCTGGCAGTTATATATATATATAGCTGATTCACACATTTGGAGAAGGGTGACAGACAGTAAACATCGTTGGGGAAACAACAAAAAGTTGTAGGAGAAAAAACACCTTGACTCCTTACCTGCTAAGGTAGCCGACTTAAAAGGTTCCTGCCTCTTGAGTTGCTTTCCCTTAGGAGTGTCAGCCAGGAGTGGACCTGTCATGCTGAAAACAACTCAATCGAGTCTGTCAACGGGGTGAGACCAACAACTTGACTAGACTTCAGAACTACCTTCGCCCCTTATATTAAAAACTGCAACCTTACTAAAACTAACCACCTAACCTTGCAGAATAGATATAAACTATCTATCTAGACTGAGGGTACTGTACCACAAGTCGACGTCCTCAGACAACCGTAAAAACACCAAGCCACACACAGGTATACAAAAGCTAAGGTTGAGGGGAGGTAGTAACTCCTTTGCCTAATACAGAAGCCCTAGCTATGTATGGGCCCAAGGTGTAACACCTTTCATAATCCACTCTTACCTCTCTGAGGTAATGAGAGGCGAACACAGAGTTGCTTCTCCAGAACGTTGCATCCATAATTTGCCTAACTGACATATTCTTACGATATGTCAGCGAAGTAGCAATAGCTCTCACTTCGTGAGCCCATACTTTTAAAAGGCCGAAGTGCTCTTCCTCACACAAGAGGTGCCGTGCCTTTGACGAAGCGCACAGAGGTTTCCTTGGAAAGGAACTCCATTCCCTCTTAGAAGCTGATTTCTTGACAGGTAACGAGTCGTCCTTACGTCTGTCCGACCGGGAGGGAGGGCGGCTAAAAACTTGAACTATCGAGAAAAGTTGCTCTTGCATAACCGTCATAAACGATTTAGCGACCGCTGCTGGATCCTGCGGTTCCGAAGGAGATGACTGTCGAGTAGCGCTGGTAGAAGGAGAAGGATCTTTCGCTGATCTTTATTGACTTTCATCCCTTGGTTTCGTTCTCTTCACAGGAACGGTATCCAAATCATCCTCCGAAGGACAAAGTTCGTGGCTACTAGAACCGGGAGAGTGAGAACGAGACTGTTCGTTTCGGTTCCACCTCCTCTTAGTCGGTCTCGAAGCCTCATTCTGCCATTTGCGTCTGGGAGAGGGGTTCGGGGAGGACACCATCACATCCGACACACCTTTTCCGTGGCGGTCAAGAACAGCCTGGAAAAAAGCAACAGGACTGTCTGAGGCGACGGCTGACCAGGGATACGTACCTCTCACACCTTTTCGGTCGTCGACGTACCTTCTCCCTTGGTCTTGGGAGCTGGGTAGAGGTCTAGACCTAGGGTAATGACAGGTTCGATCAGTCGCCACCTCCACTGCACTAACTTCACTCTCACTCTTACCTTTTAAGGCTGCAAGTTGATCTTTAATAGCCTTCAACTAAGTCGCCATCCTGGCATACCGAGGGTCATCCGCAGATACAGATCCTGTAGAAGGGGCAGGAGTTACTACCTCAGGGGAAGGATCAACTTCCAAAGAGGAATTAATTAAAGGTTCCATGGAAATATCTAAACTAGGTTCACTAGTAGACTTAGATTAGATCTAGAAGCTCTCCTTACTCTATCTAGCTCTAATTTGCGCACATAGCGCTTCAGAGCTAACCAATCTTTCTCATTCAAAATCTCACATTCTTTGCACCTATTATCCAGTGCACAATCAAACCCCCTGCAACCCAAACAAACTGTGTGAGGGTCTACCGAAACTTTCGGTAACCTCACCTTGCATTCCTCATTCGCACACACACGAAAATGAAGTTTCTCACTCATATTAAACAATACCAAAAAGTATCAGAATAAACAGAAACACGATTGCCAAATCCCCAATCAATGTACTTCACCAAAAAGAAGTCTGGTACAGCGACAGAGGGAAAGCGAAACGAAAAACTCTAATGGCGGACCAACAATGTTGTCGATCCGGCCGGCAGAGATAATCTGAGGAACAGAAAACGGGAATGATTCCAAGTACCACCCTGTAAGGGTTGTTAACCACCTAACCGCACAACCACCACATGGCGGTTGCCGCAATTTTTGAAAAATTCTGCCGAACGTCAGAAACTAAGCTATATATATATCACTGCCAGGTAAGTTCTATTCATAAAAACAAACTTTTGCATCACTTTGTAATGAATTTGAACGGTGGAAATGCATACATGTCCATGTCACGAGCTGTTTGACGCTCGACGTCGCATTCTGCTTGATGCTTGACGTCGCATCCCGTTAGATACTCGACGTCACGTCTTGCTGGACGCTCGACGTCACATTCCACTGGACGCTCGACGTCACGTCTGTCTACTTGACTCCTTGGGTTAAAGTGGCTAAAATACGACATTTAACGTGGGAGTTGTAAAGACGTTCGTCACCAAGAACCTCTCGACTAGTAGCCTTACAACGCTTGGCGTCCAGGTGTGAAGTTACCAGACACTCAGGGTCCAGGCCTGCTACTCTCTTGTTGTTCGCCGGTTGATAAAGTTGCATGAATGAAGAGTTTCTGTTGCATGTCTTGCAGCATATTAAAATTAGGGTCAACCCGTTGTGGTACAGGAGACGTCACGTCTACCAAAAGCTCTCTTTCTACACCCTTTAAAGAACACGCAGAACGTCCAGAGGACGATAACCAGTCTGACGGTGGAGGAGGAGCATGAACCGAGGTCATGTCAGGCTCAGACAGCTGTCCTGCAACTGGGTGAGTTGGACGTTTCTTGACAGTTGCCGACATCCTTAAAGGACGTTCGGTAGGAGAGCTTTCTTCGGTAGAATGAAAAAACGCTCAGGACTGCTCCAAAGACTACAGCCAGAAGCTTGCGGTGTCATGATAGAATGCTGATTGACCGTGTCCACCTTCCTATACTAAAAGGACAAATATTTTCTCAAAATAACATATTCCTTTTATCTTATAAAAACTTGAATACTATTGGTGAGATAGTATTCACTATCATTCTTCGCATAGAAAAAGAAAGAAATTGCAAGTCATACTACGTAGTCTACTTGGTTTACGTGATATGACTGTGACGTCATAGTGTTGGCGGAGTGTTTTTCTTCCGCCATTGTTTTCAAGAATACGTTCGTTAGTTTTACAGTAGGTTGAAAAAACTTCTAATCCTACCTTTTAAGCTATGAACATAGCGATCAAATACCAAAGAAAATCAAAATAAGCGAATGCCAATAACCAATTTAGTAGTATATCACCAAGATAACTGCCAAAATTCAGGTTAATAACGAGTGAATATCCAACGATGTTGCCGGCGTGAGCGGCACAGAAAATCTAAGGAATCATGGAATGAATGGTTCTAAGTACACCTGGCTACTCAATCTGCGATTGCCGTGAGTTTTGAATTTCTGCCGGGACGTCAGAGACTAAAGCTATATTTATATAATCACCGGGTAAGTCTTGTGTTTAAACTAACATCATAATATGGTATATAGGATCATAATAAAAAACATTTTCCCCATAGAGAAAAACAATTTGAAAAGTAATAAGAAAGATAACGCCTGTCCCAACAAACATTCTACCCGAGTTTCGGTAAGTATTACTTTTACAAACCTAAAGGGGTGAATACACACTTAACAAGCATGCTCCAGCATCTGTTTGAACATGGACATTTCCATTTCCAATGGTTTTTGTAAGGGCCTTGGAGCATGTGATGCCCCTCTCACAATCTCCAATGCTGTACAGAAATCCCTTAATTGTGGTCAAGAAATTCGTATAATTGGCCTTGATTTTAGTGCTGCCTTTCAACGTGTTAATCATGAGGTCCTTGTTTTCAAATTCAAACAGTTGGGAGTGGGTGGGTCGTTCCTTAGCATCATTATTGAATTTTTAAGTAATAGATCGCAAAGTTGTTGTTGTTGATGGGCACCATAGTGAGTATAGGAATGGGATATCTGGTGCTCCTCAGGGTTGCATTCTTGGCCCATTACTTTTCATACTATATACATATGACATGCGGTTTGGCCTAGAAAACAAGCTTGTTGCATATGCAGATAATGCTACTTTCTTTGCATCAATACCATCTCCTGAATGTAGATCTGGGGTTGCTGAATCTCTAAATAGAGATCTAGCTAAAATTAGTGAAACTGAATCCTAATAAAACTCAAAAGAGTTTGGGTATTTTTGTAGTGAATTACATGGCAATGTAACCTAGGAAAAAAAACTACTGTTTCTTATAGAAAAAAATATGATCTCTTCAAAAATGACACTCGTTTCCGTCGCAAAAGAATAGTTTCAGAAATATATATACATCTATATCCTACGATAATGGGGGACCCCCAGTGGGAACTCGGGGTTTTGGGTGGGGAAAACATACTGGGGAAACGAAATATAAATGTATTCCTATAGTATATAACGTGAATTAAGCGAATTGGATGTTCATTTCAATCGGAAACAAACAGATCAACCAATTCGGATAACTTTGAGATGCACGGTGTCACTTCTCTTACGAACGAACGATAACATTAGCAACGTTACCAATAATACACAGTGTTACCAACGTTGACGTATGGTACACAGAGTTAACAACGGCACGTTGACATTACTAAAGATAGTAATGATAGATATTTCCATATATTAAATAATTTCTCCATATAAGTTTTACTCAATATATAAAAAGTACAAAAAGGGCACAGAACCTAACAAACCCACCTAACCTAGCCTAGTAGTATGACAGGTCACAAAATAACATTTGATCTACATCGGACGATGGCAGCACTGGTTACTGTATTTTTTCATGACACAATCTTTGTAACGGCACCTCCAAAGTTTATCCAGATATACTGTTTTGTATATTCCTCCGGTTATTATAATTTCAAGAAGGTAATGTATAGAGAAGAAAAGGCCTGTTTTACGTTTATATATCGATTCCCCAGTATGTTTTCCCCACCCAAAACCCCGAGTTCCCACTGGGGGTCCCCCATTATTGGAGGATATAGATGTATATATATTTCTGAAACTATTAATTTGCGACGGGAACGAGTGTCATTTTCGAAGAGAGCGTAATTTTTTCTATTAGAAACATTAGTTATTTTCCTAGGTTACATTGCCATGTAATTCACTACAATGAAACCAGAGTTTGTTGGGACAGAGTGAAAAACCACAATTTACAGACACAAGAACATCACCTAACCTAACCCAAGGTTCTCCACCTAACCTAACCTCGGACCCGTATCCTTAGACTGCCGTACTCTTATCCTACCCTATCCCAAAGAACTTCATTCACCCCATTCATAGTATGATTGTAAGCAGGTCTAGGACCATGGCTCCTCAACATCCAGATCTCAGCATTAATAATGTTTCTTTAATTATGTATGACTTTTAAAATTCTAGGAGGGATTCTCAACACCCAATTTACTCTTGTGCAAAAAAAAAAAAAAAAAAAAAAAATTTTCCTTAATGAGAAAGTCTTTAAAGATTTATGGTGATCAATCTATTCTAAAGAGGTGTTTTAATTCTTTCATTTTACCTTGTCTCAAGTATTGTTCTCCTGTCTGGTCTTCAGCTGCCGATTCTTAATTTGTTGGACAGGAACTTAGTCTATTAAATTTCTTTTTCCTGATCTAGATATCAATCTCTGGCACTGTTGTCCAATCTCATTTTAAAATTCTGACCATACTTTACATTCAGATCTTCCCGGACAGTTCCATCCTGTTCGCAATACTAGGAAGGCAGTTAATTCTAATAGCTTCCATCATGAGGCTCGATACTACACAGTACTCTAAAAGTTTTATTTCAGCTGTGACTAAGTTGTGGAATGATCTTGGTAATCTTGTAGTTGAATCAGTAGAATTTCAAACTTGCAGCAAATGCTTTTCTGTTGAACAGGCTTACATAAGTCCTTTAATAGTTTATATATCAAATATCTGTTTTAATGTTTTTAAAATATTTCATTTAAATTTACATTACTTCTTATATCGTTTATTCATTTACTTGTTTCCTTACCTATTTTTCTCTGTTGGAGCCCTTGGGCTTATAGCATTCTGCTTTCCCAACTAGGTCTGTAGCTTAGCTAGTAATAATAATAATAACACACGTTTCTACCCTAATCTTAAATTATCAACATGATCAATAAAATAAGAGCTATGATTATATTGCGTATTCCATCACTAGAAATAAATAACATAGATGTTTAAAATTTAAAACGTTGAGCCCTTTATTCAAACAAGTACTTTACTGCAGAAGCACCACCTATCACTTTTTCTGACCTATGAATACAAATGGAGAAAAACCAGTATTATTCTTTCAAATGTGAAATTTCGTTAATAGAGGTTTTTTCCAGTAGTACATCGTATTCATAATAGTGTATTTGCAAAGTTCTATTCAATTACGAGAATTTCAATGTCCTAACTAATTTCAATGTCCTAACTAATATTGCAAAGTTCCTTAATGAAACTAGTCTTAGGATACACCGCATTACTTGATACACAATTCCGATAGAGGGAAAAAATATGAAATCGTTGATGTCCACTAACATGCCAGGCCCCACGTGACAGCAATGTCATAAGCAGACCACAAAATTGACTATACTGTACTTTACAATATTTCATAAAGCTTAACCAAATAAAATACAATAGAATTAAATACCTCTACTACACCACCAGGATGCTGCTGGGCCATGGCCAGAAGCATGCCGTCATATCTCTCATCTTCCGAAGACATTTTAATGAAACTTAACGAAATCGGTAACAAGTACAGAGGTCCAAACAAATTGTATCACTAAACCGTAACCTCGCCGACTACTAAAACAACTAGATGTAAACAAATATCCAGAGTGTTGCCATCAAAAATTTTCAGTTCCCGCTAGCCAGAACCCTAAAAACCGCTAGATTTGGGCTTGGACCCGCTACATTTACGGGATATTCTACAGAACTTAAAAAAAATCAACACTAAGCTGTATGTACCGTGTGTGTGTGTGTGTGTGTGTGTGTGTGTAAAATTGCATATAGTTCATACATCTGTATCTACACCTATATCTATCTATGAAATCACACATATATAATGCACATGAATATTGCCTTTTGATATTAAAAAAGATGAGAATAAATTTTATATGCAACTCGATACCTTATGGACAGACAGATAAATTCAATGTTTACCTTTGTTATTAACTATGGCTCCTCCTGCCCCTTACTCTCTTCGTGAACTTACTACAGCTGCTTGCGATGTTCCCTCAGTGGAAGTAATGTATGTCTGTTTCGTTACTATCATAATCAAAACATCTGGTGGTACTTCTTATTTAAAGCAGAATTTAGCATGTCTTTTTAGCCCCGAACGGATCCCAAGAATAGCATTCATCATTTTCGTTTGCATTCTATTTCTTATCTTATTTTTCACAAGATTCATCTAGCTAAAAATTCCTTCAACCTCTGTATTTGAATGTGAATACAAAACCTTCTTTAAGATAGCACTATTCTTCGATCTCTTAATCGATGTAATTGATGGCATTTTGCTGTCAGTGAAGCATCCCTTGCATAAATCGTTCAAGGGATCGCAAGTTGACACAGAATTATGCTTTGCTATAAACAATGTCATACGTCCTTCTGCAATCTGAACTTCACTTGATTTTCTTAAAGGCTGAAATGGTATTGTAAACTGTCTTGCACTGGATGAAGCGGCATATGCCCTGTTTTTTTTTTTTTTTTTTTTTTTTTTTTTGTGAGCTTTCAAGTCACATATCTTAAGACACAAGAACGCACTGACAAAATTTACAATCAGGCACACTTTCACCACTTTCCTTCATTTTTTCAGTTAACCAATGTTTTAAATCTTCATCTTGAATCCACTCACTTCGAAATTTCTGTGTATATTGAGTCTTAAGCATTTTTACTTTAGATTCAATATACCTGTATCCTATAGTAGCCGCAATAGTCAACCCTAACCTACAAAGACTGGTTTACGTTGGTGTGATTACACTAAAAGTTGGTCAACGTTGGTTGGCAGGAATGAAATAAACTTCAGTAGGAATCATGAGTGATACCTGTATGGTATGTTAGAAGGTAACTTTGCAGCAACTGGTACTTGGAAATACAGGCATCAAGTTTCGAGAATTCTACTGAAATTTGACTTTTGTAAATTGGATTGGAATAATTAATGAGAACATGTTTTAGGAAAAAATCCAGAAAACCGCTAAAATTTTTCAAACTAAGCTAAAATTTCACGCTAGCCGCTAAACTCAATTTCTTCCCGCTAGATTGAAGCAAAAAGATCCAGATCTAGCGGGAAAACTGCTAAAATGGCAACACTGCAAATATCTGAAGTTGCAGTGTTACCATAATCAAAGATAGTAAAGTGAAGACAGGAACGTCGTTAAATTTCTGTGAGCATGTGATCGCTTTAGTAGGGTGCGGCGGCAACAGCTGGCGTTGATATACTGTGTGTTTGTCATTTTTTACTTGTCTACTCAAGTCAGTGTTAGGGGGCCCGGCCAGACCAAGCGCGGCTATCGGGGAGGTTAGCGGCAAGAGGTTCCAGCTGATAATTGAAACCTTAGGTATCATATATATATATATATATATATATATATATATATATATATATATATATATATATATATATATATATATATATACATACACACACACACACACATATATATATATATATATATATATATATATATATATATATATATATATATATATATATATATATATATATATAGAAACCTTAGGTATCTTATATATATATATATATATATATATATATATATATATATATATATATATATATATATATATATATATACACACATATATATATATATATATATATATATATATATATATATATATATATATATATATAGTGGAGAAATTTTGTATGGTTATGTTCTGAGTGGGAACTTAGTCCGGGAAAGTCTCCTTATAACAGTTACATAAAGTTCAACAGGGGAGGATATGAGCACTTACTCTCGGGGCACAGACACCCTGCTAATACTTTACTGTCACAATTCACTAACCATCACTCTCAAATACAAAAGGGGGAAATTTTACTGTCCAGAGGCCGAAGAACTCCACACGTAGGATTAACAATAATTCATGGCCTACTCTAGCTTTGTCAGGTCTATAGTCATCTCATTCTCAGGCTCTGTTTCAGCTCCGTCCCAGCTACCCCAATGAGATGCTGGACAGGTATTTTACGTTAATGTAATTAAGACAAAATCCAAAATGGGAGCAGTGATGTAAAGTAGTTTTAAAAGTTTAAAGATAAGGATCTTTACCTTCGAAGCAAATATATTAATGCAAAGTTCCTCGCTGTTACCACCTATAGACTTACTCTTCAAATATTCCCAGTTTAAACATTAAATAAATGAGGGAGCAAAAATACTAAGAAGGTTTAATTAACCTAATATTGATTTATTCACAAATTTACATCAAAGAAACGGACATCTTAACAAAGACAAAATAGAATCATAAAAATGCAATTCAAAATGATGAAAATTAGTTAGTTAGACACGTGGTCTGCAATAATAAAAAATCGAAATGGGGTCGGACACGTGGCCCATGTGACCCAGAGACTGTGTTAGTCTCCAAGCAAGAAATAATAATGGAAAAATATTTACACATAATCCCACCGCAAACAGTCCGAATATTGTAATTAGCCAGGTTCCCTATAAAGTTAAAATTAGTCTAAGCTAAGAATTGGGGGAAAACTAAATGGCCATTGATGTAGTACCTGCACTCCTTTAAGATTAGTCCTATGCCCGTGGTAGCTGTTGACCTGGTTGTCGCACTAATTGGCACGTTGCACTCTTGCCTGGCTCACCCCAAAAATTCTCACGTTGGCTACAACTATGGTATACCAGGTTCCTCTTCTTCTCAATCTCTCTGACCGGCAGCAACAGGACTCCTTGGTGAGTCACGCTTTGGAAGAGGGGGATGGGGGTGAGCCAGAGGTGCACGGATTCACTGACCAAGTGACCAGGCAGGTCCGTAGGCCATTCAACTAGAAGCTGCCCTGGCCTACGGACCTGCCTGGTCACTTGGTCAGTGAATCCGTGCACCTCTGGCTCACCCCCATCCCCCTCTTCCAAAACGTGACTCACCAAGGAGTCCTGTTGCTGCCGGTCAGAGAGAGGAACCTGGTATACCATAGTTGTAGCCAACGTGAGAATTTTTGGGGTGAGCCAGGCAAGAGTGCAACGTGCCAATTAGTGCGACAACCAGGTCAACAGCTACCACGGGCATAGGACTAATCTTAAAAGAGTGCAGGTACTACATCAATGGCCATTTAGTTTTCCCCCAATTCTTAGCTTAGACTAATTTTAACTTTTTCAATATTCGGAATGTGTGCGGTGGGATTGTGTGTAAATATTTTTCCATTATTATTTCTTGCTTGGAGACTAACACAGTCTCTGGGTCACATGGGCCACGTGTCCGACCCCATTTCGATTTTTTATTATTGCAGACCACGTGTCTAACTAACTTTCATCATTTTGAATTGCATTTTTATGATTCTATTTTGTCTTTGTTAAGATGTCCGTTTCTTTGATGTAAATTTGTGAATAAATCAATATTAGGTTAATTAAACCTTCTTAGTATTTTTGCTCCCTCATTTATTTAATGTTTAAACTGGGAATATTTGAAGAGTAAGTCTATAGGTGGTAACAGCGAGGAACTTTGCATTAATATATTTGCTTCGAAGGTAAAGATCCTTATCTTTAAACTTTTAAAACTACTTTACATCACTGCTCCCATTTTGGATTTTGTCTTGATTACATTAACGTAAAATACCTGTCCAGCATCTCATTGGGGTAGCTGGGACGGAGCTGAAACAGAGCCTGAGAATGAGATGACTATAGACCTGACAAAGCTAGAGTAGGCCATAAATTATTGTTAATCCTACGTGTGGAGTTCTTCGGCCTCTGGACAGTAAAATTTCCCCCTTTTGTATTTAAAGAGTGATGGTTAGTGAATTGTGACAGTAAAGTATTAGCAGGGTGTCTGTGCCCCGAGAGTAAGTGCTCATATCCTCCCCTGTTGAACTTTATGTAACTGTTATAAGGAGACTTTCCCGGACTAAGTTCCCACTCAGAACATAACCATAAAAAATTTCTCCACACGAGTGGTCCTTCGAACCGGATCTTTTACCTTTGACTTGTGAAGCATTAACGTAATTAATCAGCTTGATTAAGCATATAGTAACTCGCTATATCACTTACCCACACGCACACAGCCAGTTTGTCGAATGTGTAATGCCCAGACTTTAATTGGGAAGAGAAATTTGTAATCATCATGATCTTTTTGTATCGACCACGTGTTTAAGGAAAGAACTGCGTAACCAGGTTAATTTGTTGCTTGAATGTTCTCTACAGAAAGACTAGAATTTGTCGTAGGAACTTCGCTTTGTCTCGGATCCGTTCACCCACATGTTGTGGCGGAATCCACTTATACCAGAAAGTTCTAAGCTACTTGAACTAAGGTTTTTTGTTGTTCAGATGCCCGTGTTTACTGCTCAGCTAGAGCGCCGGTGTACTCGTCCTGTCAACTAATTTTGCTAACTAAGCATCTAATTTGTAACATTTTGTACCTTGGTCTACCTTCCTTTGTGTCGTTTACCTTCCCTAACCAACATTAACTTTTCTAACTAACGTTTCCTGTATACCTAGCACATGTCCTTGTCCTAAAGAGCGAATTGGCGCAACATAATTTTAAGTCTTCTTACGAGTAACGTAGAAACTTAACACCAAGTCCGTTTCATTCCACGTGTTTGTTCCGAGATGGCGGATCTTGTTTACAGCCCAAACTAAGGGTGCGTAATTGTTTGCTACCGTAAGTAAATTACTGCGTGTAGTACCATTTAATTTCCTTTAGCAAGGAGATATTGTTTTGTCCTTTAGCGAGGATATTTTTGTTTTACCTCCGCGTGAGGGAAGTCTCATTTTTGTTTAGCCTCCACGAGAGTGCACTTTAAAAGCTAAGTCGTTGCCTCGTGCGCCTATCTACATTTTGAGTAGTTCAGTGGCTGCCCCAGTGCGCCCGTAATTGTGAAATTGTCACAACCGTGTCAGCCTCGACCTGTTATTTTAACTTTTAACTTGAATCTTTGCATTCATAAGCCCATGTGCTTTCTAATATGTTCTACTTTAAAGTAAATTAATTAGTCATTATCGCCACGTGCGTATATAATTCATTTTAGCAGTCTTTAACGTCACGTGACCTGGGCATCGTCTGCTTTGTTGGACCCGGTCACTTTGAAATTTAAAGTAATTTCATGATTTATATGTTTTTTGTCCATTTAACCATTTTTTCTCATCATGAGTAAATTTAAATTTTCAATTATCAACCTTGTAAATTTGTAAAGTTTCATTTTTACATTCCTTTAAAATTCAGTTACCCTTTGTTTGCTTCCACGAATCCGTTCATCAAAACGTGGTCAATCCAAGATGGCGGACTTCATGTTTAACGTAAACAACCTTCCAACGCCTAAGGCGGAAACGCTCAGCCCCGAGGAGATTAATGCTAGTCCTAAGGAACAGGAGTTGACATTCACCTTTGTTTGTGAGGACGCAGACCTCGCACTTCATGCTCTGGCTTCTGTAGATTTTCCCAGCATGGGTCCAGAAGCCGTAAGTCATTTTAAAACCCTCATTGGTAACGTAAGAGATGAACTTTTTAATTACAAGAATTTTTGGAGACGTCATTACGACCATCCTATTGTCAAATTAAATTATCCCGTGCATGTTGCTTGTTCAAGTAAAGTTGAAATTGCTTTTAATAGCCTCATGGCTCATCCCAATTTAATAATTAAAGATAATCAGTCGTGTTCCTCTTCAAGGGTAAAACCTTCAGTGACACGTCCAGTTGTAAACGCTATTAATAGTCCCCTAATTGTTACTTCTAATATATCAGCAGTCAAGCACAATGCTCATAATTTTGTCTCAATTCCTCAACCTGTAAAATCATCACATTTCAATACTATGTTGCCAACACGGCATACGATTAGTAATTTTGTGTCAGCCCCACCTGCTCTGTCCTCATCTCCAAACCTTAAGCCGCCAGCGTTTGATCGCCCTCAACCCCCTTTGTCTTTGCCGCCGGTGACAGTCCATCCCGTAGGAAATACCATTCATCGTCTTAACATGGACCCCCCCAAGTGATAGCGCAAATACCACCCAACTTAACCGTGTGCGTGATTAGAGGATTGTCTATTCATATCTGTTGTACATGTTATAATTATTATATGATCCTATTTCATTCATGTGCATTATAGGATCCTATTTCATTTATGTGTATTGTGTCGTCTATACATTATGTGCATTATAGGATCCTATTTCATTTATGTGTATTGCGTCATCTATACATTGGCGCTCATTTGTGAGAATGTAAGCAAACAGTGTTTCAGTTTGGCAGCTCATTTACTCGCTGCGTATATGGTACAGTATTATTGTCTATAGACTTTAGCTAAACTTTATTATCTATTATATGCTAGCAGCAAATGGTTCATTAGCTAGCTGTGTATACTGTGAATTTACTAACTGACCCATATATGCTATTAGGTGTCAGTGTAATTTCATATTGAATTTATTTTGACTGCCGATGCAAATGCCATTTTATTTCTCATCATGCTATCTTTCATTGCAGATATTATCATTGTCATGTGATGCCTTCCAAGTGATAATAAACATTTCATGAACAAAAAGTGAATCTTATTTATGATAATATCAGTGATCTTGCTACATTACAATGCCTGCTGTACAATGCCCCATCGACAATTGCAATTATGTGACCCCCGACCTATCTGACGCCATTGTTGCTGCCCTACTGACCGCCCATTGCATAAACCACACAGCTGCTGCTCGACCAGGTGCTGCAGCGCAACATGCACAAGTGGAAAAGGTTAAAAGGCCTACCATCACTGCCGCAGGAACCACTGAAGAATGGTCATATTTTTTAATAAGGTGGGATGAATATGTAAATGCCACAGCCATTAACGGGCAAGAAGCTGTTGTTCAGCTGCTAGAGTGTTGTGAAGATCAATTGCGTAAAGATGTGACTAGAGCTGCTGGAGGCAGCCTCCTCGCAAAACCTATTGCCGAAGTCATTGCTGCCATTCGAGCCCTAGCCGTACGTGAAGAAAATGTAATGGTGGCACGGGTCACACTCCATAATATGAGGCAAGACAGAGACGAACCCATCCGAGCATTTGGAGCCAGATTAAGGGGGCAAGCTGGTATATGTAAATTCCTCCTAGATTGCCCTTCCTGCGATAGTGAAGTGAATTATACCGAGCCAATTATGTAGGATATCCTTATCAGAGGCATTGAAGACCAGGAGATACAACTTGACCTGTTGGGTAACACAAATCAAAACATGACACTAGAAGAAGTTTTTAGATTTGTAGAAAGAAAAGAAGCCGGTAAACGCTCAGCGTCTTTATTCACGGAATCCCCAAGCACCGATGCCTCAAGTTCGTACAAAAAATTTAACCGAACCAGGATTGTGAAACATGACTTAAATAAACCTGCTTCTGATGTGAGTTGCTCTTATTGTGGTAAAACAGGGCATGGCAGAAAGGCCCCTGCAAGTCTCAGAAAATCAGAATGCCCTGCATTTGATAAAACATGCCTTTCTTGCAATAAATTACACCATTTTGCTTCAGTTTTCAGGAAGAAATCACCTCAGGCAAGTGGAATACAACCACATGCTGCAATCCAACCGGAAGATAATGCTGTGTTTAATGAACTTTGTTCTGTCACCACATATCATAACAACTCGTCCATTACACTTGATCACCATCAGTATGACGCTATGTCAAAATCATGGATTAAAAGGCTCTCTGGGCCCCAACCATTCATTAACCTCAAAATATCCACTTCCTCAGAAGACTATTCCCACTTCGGCTTCAAACTTCACGCCCCACCGAAAGCAGCAGTGGCTCGAGTAATGGCAGACACAGGCTGTCAGAGTTGTCTGGCAGGTATCCATGCTCTGAATAAACTTCACATCAAGCATTCTGATCTGATTCCAGTTAATATCTCCATGAAAGCTGCCAACAGTAAAGGCATAAATATTCTAGGAGCCGTTATTCTTCGCTTTACAGGTACCAACAACAGGGGTAAATTGGTTGAAACCAGACAAATCACCTATGTCACCGACAACTCTGACAAGATTTACTTGAGCAAAGAGGGCTGCATCGCCTTAGGTATAATCTCTTCTACTTTCCCCTGCATTGGCGAAGCGATACAGGAAACATCATCGACTAATATTCAGACAGAGGAATGCTCGTGCCCCCAGAGACAACTCCCCCCACCACCACCCCAAAAGTTACCATTCGCTGCAACGGAGGCTAATAGAGAGAAGTTGCAGAAGTTCCTCCTAGAGCACTACGCATCTAGCACTTTTAATACATGTGAACACCAAAAGCTACCCATGATGTCAGGACCCCCGTTAAAATTAATGATTGATCCACATGCTGAACCAGTAGCGATACATACCCCTATACCCGTTCCCCTTCACTGGCAGGATGAGGTAAAACAAGGACTGGACCAGGATGTGAACCTAGGAGTCCTCGAACAGGTGCCCATAGGCGAGCCTGTCACATGGATGAGCCGTATGGTAGTTTGCGCCAAGAAGAATGGTAAACCACGTCGCACAGTAGATCTGCAAGCCCTCAACCTCCATGCCACTCGCGAAACACACCACACACCATCCCCTTTCCATCAAGCTCGTGCAGTGCCAGCAGGTAAACGTAAAACCGTCTTAGATGCCTGGAATGGATACCACAGCGTACCGCTACGGCCCGAAGACCGTCACCTAACAACATTCATCACACCATGGGGCCGCTACAGGTATTGCACGGCCCCACAAGGATACATAGCTTCTGGTGACGGCTATTCCAGACGATACGACGAACTGGTCGGTCATATCCCGAACAAAACCAAGTGCATCGATGACATGTTGCTCTGGGCAGACAACATAGAGGAGAGTTTCTTCCAGACATACAATGGTTAGATATTTGTGGTCATAATGGTATCATTTTAAATCCTGACAAGTTTATTTTTTCAGCTAACACTGTCCAGTTTGCGGGGTTTGAAATCACACCAGATTGCGTCCGGCCATGTGAGAAATATTTGTCTGCAATACGCGATTTCCCCACACCAAAAAACATAACCGACGTGCGCTCCTGGTTTGGCCTCATCAATCAAGTCTCTTATGCCTTCTCTATGACCAAACGCATGACCCCGTTTCGTAACTTTTTGAGCCCTGGCAACCCTTTCTGTTGGGACAGACACATGGACACCCTTTTTGAGGAATCTAAAGATCACATAATCGACGAAATCAAGAGGGGCGTTCAGATCTACGATAAAGAAAAACCAACATGCCTTGCTACCGACTGGTCCAAATCAGGCATTGGGTTCTGGCTCACCCAAAAACACTGCCTGTGCACACCAACCCGGCCATTTTGCTGCAAATCGGGCTGGAAAACCACCTTAATTGGGAGTAGATTCACACACCCAGCAGAGTCTCGTTATGCACCCATTGAAGGAGAGGCCTTGGCTGTAGTGGAAGCCCTTAACAAAACCAGATTCTTCGTCCTTGGATGCCCTAGCTTGTTCATCGCAGTGGACCACAAGCCCCTACTTAAAATCTTTGGTGATCGATCTTTTGAAGACATCTCCAACGCTCGCCTTCGAAACTTAAAAGAAAAGACACTACGATACCGCTTCGAAATGGTCCATGTTCCTGGCACAAAACACAAAGCAGCCGACACGCTCTCACGACATCCCACAGGCAATGGTCCTCCAATGAAACTACGTTTGCAGGACGACATCGCATCCATGCACTCCTGCAGTGATGAAATAAAGGATGATATCGACTCTGCCCTGCAGTGTGCACACGTTACATCCCTGCAAACCCTCGGCTCAGTGACGTGGGACAAAGTTCAAACTGCAACTAACAGCTGCCCGGACTTTCAACATCTGATCTCACTGATTGAAAATGGCATCCCCGAGGCTAAGAATGACGTACCACCGCATCTCCACGAATACCATAAGCTCTGCCACGAATTGTATACTGTAGACGGTGTAGTCATCTACAAAGACAGAATTGTGATCCCCCCCACCCTTCGTAAACAAGTACTCCAAGCCCTTCATGCGGCTCACCAGGGAATCACCTCGATGACAGCACGAGCAGATTCGTCTGTATTTTGGCCCGGCATCTCTAAAGATCTCCAAGACACACGTATGAACTGTTATCACTGTAACCGCATTGCACCTTCCCAACCCGCCCTTCCCCCACATCCACAAAACCCTCCTGCCTATCCATTTCAGCATATTTGTGCCGATTTTTTCCACTACAAAGGACAACAGTACCTCGTTGTAGTGGACAGGTATTCAAATTGGCCTGTCATCGAACGCGCAGCAGATGGTGCCACTGGGCTTATCAACAGTCTACGGAGGATATTCGCAACATATGGAATCGCTGATGAGCTTTCTTCTGATGGTGGCCCAGAGTTCTCTGCAAAAATCACTCAAGATTTCCTTCAGGCTTGGGGGGTCGACCATCGTCTTTCCTCAACCTATTTTCCCCATTCTAATTGTAGGGCAGAGGTTGGCGTTAAAATAGCGAAAAGACTCCTCACCGACAACACTGGGCCCACAGGAGACCTGAACATCGACGCCTTTCAGCGCGCCGTCCTTCAATACCGGAATACCCCTGACAAAGAAACCAAAGTTTCTCCAGCTATGTGTATCTTCGGAAGGCCCATTAAGGATTTCATCCCCATCTTGCCAGGAAAATACAACCCCCATCCCACTTGGAGAAGCACCCTTGCACAACGCGAGGAAGCACTCCGGAATCGCCATATGAGAATGGCCGAGTACTGGACCGAGCACACTAAGCGGCCCCCGCCATTGAGAGTTGGCGACAACGTCCGCATCCAAAACCAGACAGGCCCGAACCCATTAAAATGGGACAAAACAGGCGTTGTGTCCGAAGTGCGTCAATTCGATCAGTACATTGTCAGGGTCGATGGCTCTGGAAGGGCTACTCTTCGCAACAGACAATTTCTGAGGAAATACATCCCTGCTATTCCAAGACGACCACGATTAACCATTGGATACCCAATTCCCCAGCACGAGAAATCACGTCAACGCCCATCATCGCCACCAGAACCTGATACAGAACCGCACTCTATTGATCGACTGGAAGTGCCATACCCTGCGCCTACATCTCCCACAAATGCCACACCACCCCCATCACCACGTCCTCAATCTCCCATAACACCTGTTCACCACCCACAGGCACCTGACGCAGCGCTACATGATGCACACCCTGATGCTTCTCCTGATAATTTCTTTCAAGCTCCCCCAAGTGCCCTTCCGGATCGTCCTCAGAGGCTGCGCAAGAAGCCTGCCTACTTGACTGACTATGATTGTAATACGTATTGATTCGTTTTTGCAGACCAATACTTTTCCACCCTTTATTTATCTTAATGATATTATATTTTTCATTCAGCTATGCTCCATAGCCACATACCTAATATGCTTTTATAAAGTAGTTTTCATATATTGCTCTAACATGTTCAGTTTTGTTTTTGAGTTTTCTTATTAGTACCCCAAAAAAAAACTTGGGAGGAGGTAGAGGATTGTCTATTCATATCTGTTGTACATGTTATAATTATTATATGATCCTATTTCATTCATGTGCATTATAGGATCCTATTTCATTTATGTGTATTGTGTCGTCTATACATTATGTGCATTATAGGATCCTATTTCATTTATGTGTATTGCGTCATCTATACATTGGCGCTCATTTGTGAGAATGTAAGCAAACAGTGTTTCAGTTTGGCAGCTCATTTACTCGCTGCGTATATGGTACAGTATTATTGTCTATAGACTTTAGCTAAACTTTATTATCTATTATATGCTTGCAGCAAATGGTTCATTAGCTAGCTGTGTATACTGTGAATTTACTAACTGACCCATATATGCTATTAGGTGTCAGTGTAATTTCATATTGAATTTATTTTGACTGCCGATGCAAATGCCATTTTATTTCTCATCATGCTATCTTTCATTGCAGATATTATCATTGTCATGTGATGCCTTCCAAGTGATGATAAACATTTCATGAACAAAAAGTGAATCTTATTTAGTGATGGCCAGCAGAGGCCTGTACCGGTTGTAGATTCAATCATTAAAGTCGTACTATCCCATGGACCAGTGCTCACGTTGCCTGATTGTCCTATCTTTAAGCCCGTAACATCCGCTCCAACCCGTGTTGACGCTAAAACATCCATGTCAAAATTTGAAACCTGCTCTCAGAATGAGGCGCGTGACTGCAAGGTTAAGACTTCAGTTGTCAGAAAGGAACCTTTTGCGCTGACGGCGGATTTAGCGAAGGTCACACGTGTAGACCTAGCACCGGAGCTTAGAGCCTGTTTACAAATCACTTTGCTTGAGGATAACGGTACATTGAACGCCATTCATTATTTTCATTCACTTTTATATGGGGCAACTGTAAGCCTTTATTATTTTTGCCAAGTCATTCAGCAGCATTTCTCCAGACAATCCCTTGCTTTAACTTCAAAGCGTGAATTTAATTTTTGCCTTGACAACTTGTCATGTTGCTATAATCCCCCTGACATCCTTCAACTCGTGCTGAATATAAGTTTTGTTTCTAATATTCCCCTCACAAACATACAGGCCACGGTACGAAACGGAGCTGCCCAGTCAGGCTCCAATGTCAACCTCGTGCTCCCACTCTCCATCACTAGCCTGTCCCCTTACACAATAACTAACCTAGAATACGTAGAGGTCAAGCAGATGACCAGTGTTAGTGCATAGCTGCTAATTCTACAGCACATCGGTTCCAGTCTTGGGGGCTAGTTGGAGAACTTGGAGGGGGCCGTTGACTCTGCAAATTAAGTGCTGTAGGCCTAGTGAGCAAACTGAAGACCGCCACATTTAGGACACGGGCGCCCACAACAGAAAAAAAAAATCTTGTGAGTTCAACTAATGGCCATTCCCCGTTTAGATAAGTTTCAATTTCTCATAAGTTAAGTTTAGGTATTATTTTGGCATTTACATCTTTCGGGCTGCGTGCATGGAAATTAATGTATTCATATTTTTTGATCTTGATAATTGCTTGAGGTCACTGACCACATGTTGGGACCTCACAGCATCCTACCGCACAAATTGTTGATCAGAATTTTTTGACTCTTATTTATTCTGTTTGAGGTTTAATCCATGAGTTAATTCCGTTTAACGTTTTCAAGTTTTTGTGTTGTAAATTCACTTATTCATTTTATCACATGTAAAACTTATAATTGAGTTACTGATATTTTTTCCAATTTTTAATTTTGTTGTGTTAAAATCATCGAGTTATTTCCATCCCTTTTTTCTGGAATAAATCATTTGGAATAGATTACACATTTTGGTATCCTTAACCCGCATTACATGAATTTTACCCACTTATACTATGGGACGGGTCAGAAGTACCCAAGGTGTTGAGAGTAACCCACTCTAGACAGAGGTAAGTTAGTATCAGCGAGTGTACGCTCTTTTACTTAGTGCTTTGAAGGTGAAGATCCCCATTTAACTTTACTTTATACTTTTATACTACACTGTTCCCCCTTTTTTTTTTATTGTCTCTAATTGCATTAACGTAAGATACCTGTACAGCATCTCACTGGGGTCACTGGGACGGAGTCGAAACAGAGCCTTAGAGTGAGATGACTGTAGCCCTGACAAAGCTAGAGTAGGCCATAAATTATTGGGTAATTGCCGTAGGGAGACTTTCCTGGACTAAGTTCCCACTCAGCCATTCAGATAAAAATTCTCCACATATATATATATATATATATATATATATATATATATATATATATATATATATATATATAGAGAGAGAGAGAGAGAGAGAGAGAGAGAGAGAGAGAGAGAGAGAGAGAGAGAGAGAGAGAGAGAGAGAATTTCAAATGTGAAAAGAATCGTATGTATATTTAAACAATATATCTTATGCAAATGCTAGTTAATTCTGGAATGAAAGGGACAATGATTTTTCGTGAACTTTATCATATTTGAAGCAATTATAATGCCTGGTAAGAGAGGGATTGAGGTTGTCTATAGTTCGACGTTTTTTTTTTAGTCTGAATCCAGGAAGGATGTTCCCATCAAAGAATCAAAAGACTTGTGAAATATGCAGATATTCATTAAATCTGTCGCCGTACAAACGAGACTGGCAACATTAATTTCAAAATTAACTTATTTTCCCTTCTCTGTTTATTAAAATCGTGAATCCAGACTCTGTGTAATTTATAGTTCAGATTAAAATAACGTTTTTCAATCGGAAGTAATTTCCTACTCAAACACCATCGTCATGTTTACGAGGAAGGCTATCAGCTGGGAGTGAGGAGCAAGAGATCTGTGGCGGTTCCGGTGTGGCCACCCAACATTTTGTTGCTGGCTTGCCACCTAGTCATGCCGCTAACCTCGCCGCTCAACGCGCGATGAGCGGCGAGGTTAGCGGCATGACTCGGCGGCAAGCCAGCGACAAAATGTTGGGTGGCCACACCGGAACCGCCACACCTCTCTTGCTCCTCACTCCCAGCTGATAGCCTTCCTCGTAAACATGACGATGGGTAAACATGACGATGGTTTGAGTAAGAAATTACTTCCGATTGAAAATCGTTATTTTAATATGAACTATAAATTACACAAGAGTCTGGATTCACGATTTTAATAAACAGAGAAGGGAAAATAAGTTAATTTTGAAATTAATGTTGCCAGTCTCGTTTGTACGGCGACAGATTTAATGAATATCTGCATATTTCACAAGTCTTTCGATTCTTTTGTTGTGATTTTCACCAGTTTATTAAATCTGCCCAATGTACTGGGCGGATCGCAAGGCCTTGAAGAGGCAAGATTCCCAAAACCTTCCAGGAGTTAACTAAAATACGGCGACAAAACTTACAATTTTATCATAAAAATAAACTCTGATACAAGACAAACAACATCCTTAAACATTCACAAGACTTAATGAAAAACAAGGCTGACTCTTGGTAATGTAACACGTGCTCTTCAAGCACAAAGTCCACACCGGACTCATTAACAAACTGAAAATAGTGACAATTCGAATTCAATACACAACGAATCACACACCAAATATCCCTATTCTTATTTAACTCAGGATTCAGATCCCCAATCACAAGGATCTCTACATTAAACTGTGATATAAAAACTACATGTCTTGCACACAAACTTATACTACAACCAACCTGGTACACGAGGTAGAGAGATAAGAACAACTTAATAAATGACTTATCTTTAGGGGGGACGATGAAGCAAAGAGGCCGAGTGAGGGTCGGCAGCTTCAAAGAAACCTTCGTTTTCCCGCGTTAACTAAAGTTTCCTTAGCAAAGTGGAGGGAAATCTTAGTTTATTTATTTTCAAGGGGTTTGACACTGCCTTTTTATTTACTACAGGATCGTAAAACAGTTAAGGCTTTTCTTTAAATACCAGGGAAGGCTTAAGGCTTCGGCTGAGGGCCAGAATTTGTCCATATCTAATGACTTGGAAAGTCATTGACACTAAACACATACATAAGACATTTTTGTCATGTTGCCTCAATTTTACGTTAGATTCATCATTGATATATTATAAACAGACAATTTCCATAACACTCGCTCCTTCCCCACCAGGTGGTTAAGATTTAGGTCCCAATACAGTCGTGTATCAAACCTCAGTCTTTCGCCCGCGAGATCCCCCACCCTTCCCTCATTTGACGAAACGTTCTGATGTCAAATGGCGGGACTTTCGAATGGCCAATTCGAAAATTCCCGACACTTTGATGGCAACATCCTTCCTGGATTCAGGCTAAAAAAACAAACGTGAAAGTAAAGATAACATCAATCTCTCTCTTACCAGCTATTATAATTGCTTCAAATATGATAAAGTTCACGAAAATTCATTGTCCCTTTCAATTCAGAATTAACTAGCATTTGCATAAGATATATTGTTTAAATGTACATGCGATTCTTTTCACATTTGAAATTCCCCCCCCCCCTCTCTCTCTCTCTCTCTCTCTCTCTCTCTCTCTCTCTCTCTCTCTCTCTCTCTCTCTCTCTCTCTTATATATATATATATATATATATATATATATATATATATATATATATATATATATATATATATATATATATATATATATATATAATTAAATGGTGATTAAATAGGTTGCAAAGCACAAAAATGGGTAGGGCTACCCACTATTCTATTACCATCCATTTGCAGTTGATTGCCATAACTTCCATTTATCTAATTTATTTTTGCTCTCCGAAACACCTCCCAATAAATTGTTGATTAGTAATGGCTGGAAACGAACAATTGAAACCGTACCCCTTCAGGAACTGATGAAAAATGGTGTAATCTTGGGTGAAGACGCTCGAGCCGCCGCGATTTTTTAAAACATGAAACATAGTCTGGCGGCAACTGCAGTGGCTTGAGGCTTCCCGCGCCTCTTATCTGGCCACCTACATAAGATACCTGAGGTTTTAATTTGTGGCGGGAACCTCTTGCCGCTAACCTAGGCGCGAGCTGCGCTTGGTCTGGCCGGGCCCTTACGAGATGGAAAAATATCACCAGCGTTATTATCAAACTATGATGATTCTTTTTTTATCAGGTTTGACACAAAGCTATACTACACAACGAATAAAATAAAATCTAGCATTCGAAAAAAATTTCTAATTTTTTCTATAATTTACATTCAAGCTCATGATGTATTTCCATCGTTCTCAGGGGAATTTGGGATATCACAATCTGGTAACGCTGACTTATGTCTTCAAAACTATTGGTGGCTTCGGTGAAATGAAAGAGACATGGTTACAAGTATTGCAGACCTTTTTGAAGTGTTAGAATTACCAGAAGAACACAGAAAAATAGCTAGGGAGATACAGTCAAAGAGAAGAAAGTGATGAAGGTAGTACCAATAATAGAGAGAGGGCAACCAGACCCAAGCCTAGACCCTTATTCATTAAAATGGAAAATGAGAAAATGAAATGGGAAATCATTAAGAATGCAAGAAAACGGAAGGATGTGCAGGATGATAAGTTTAAAAATCTATCAATTGTCCCAGACAAAACTTTTAAAGAAAAGGAAGAATACAAAAACCTAAGAGCTAAATTGAATGAAAAATTGAGCAGAGGAGAAACAGGATGGCGCATAAGAAGTGGAAAGCTATGTAGTAAGTTTCAAAACTAAAGTGCCAAAAAAATATAAAATTAGGAAGCAACCAGGATCTGGTACCAAATGTAAAGGGATAAAAGAGATAAGAGAGGAGGAGGAATTATGATACTGTATAAGAAAGAGCACATACATGTGGAGAAACAAATGATTAAAAATAATGGCATACTACATGCTTCATGTAAAATATTTGAATTCAACTTTCAGTTAATTGTGACATATTTTGATACTACATATTACAACAGAAATGTTAGAATAAAGTTGGATATCATGGGTATTCTAGAAAATTTACCAGATTCACCAATAATACTTTTAGGGGATTTTAACGGACACCTAGGATTTATAGGACAACAAAGTTTGAACAGAACAGGAAGCATAGTCCTAGATATTGCTGAAAAACATGAGACCTGAAACCTGTGCCTGTGTTGTTTAGTGCTCTGCAAAATAAGATAATTAGTGAGAAATTAACGAGAAATAGTGTAAATTGTGAAACTCAAACTGAGAGTGAAGTAACAAGTAATTCAAGCAATAAGTCAAAGTCGTGACAAAATTGAAATAAGGTAAGATAATATCTTTTGTTCTCAGTCGAGGCAACTCACGTGGTCGGCATACCTGATTTAAAAAAAAAAAAAATATATATATATATATATATATATATATATATATATATATATATATATATATATATATATATATATATATATATATATATATATATACGAGAAAACATCAGCAAAGAAAAGTTAATTAAATAATATGGCCGATAAAGTAGGGTGCAAAACCACGACAACTAGGGGTAGAGTAATCAAAGTTGTGGGAAAAATGAAAGAAGCTAGCCTAGATAAGACGGACGTGTCTATGATTAGTCTAGGGGATAACAGCCAGGACTCACAAGAAAGTAGACTTATAGACATAGGAGATAGCAGGAATATTATAGAAGGAAAGTCTAGGGAAGACGTAGAGCTGGATACAATAGTCACGTCCTCACAAAAAGAGTGTAGTGATTCATACCAATGTGCCAGCTGTACTCTAGAGTTAGGCCCGGACGATGAAAGCGCAGAATGCGATAAATGCAAGGAGTGGTACTGCCTCCAGTGCATTAATTTAGCAACCGCAACAATAAGCCAACAAAAAACGCTGCTCAAAACTATCAAAATGACGGAAAAGATTGATGGGCGTTTCTGGTTTTGTGCCGGCTGCTCAGTGGAAACAAAACAATTCCTGATGGGAAAATGTTGTGACGGAAAAGACAGAAACAAAAAAGGAGAAAATGGAATGTCAGAGTCGCAAATGGGAAGCCACATACATTTGATGTCTAAAATGCTGGAAGAAAACTGCTACAAAATCAGTTCACGAGATGCTGAAATAGAAATGCTCAAAAAAGATTGTCGGAACTATAAAGATGATCTAGAATTGTGCCTAGGTGAACTGGCTGACCATAAACGAACAATAGGGAACCAATGGTCCCAAATTGAGCACTTGAGGATCATCAACAGAAAATTAATAACAGAGGGCAAAGTAGAGGAGTTGGCAAATGAAAGGGCAACTAGTTTATAAAGAACAGAGACAACAGAGGGGGAAAATTCAGGTGAAAATAATTCAGTGGTAAATAATGAAGAAAGCAAAGATGAAACAAGTAAAGATGAAAAAGAGAAAGAACAGAATGAGATTCCTTCAGAAAAACGGAAAGAAAAGACCCCCAAAATATGCTACTTCTTTAGAAATGGAGTCTGTAGAAAAGGACGATCAATGCGACTTCCTCCACAGACGCAGCCAGGAAGGTGAAGATAACCCTCAGAGAAACGAGTTGAGGAAGCACATCCAGTGTAAGTTTTACAAAGAAGGCAGGTGTAGGTTAGGCAGGGAGTGCAAATATGGTCACTGGGAAAAGAAAATGGTCAACAAAATAAACTATGGGAAAGATGGATCGAAAATATGCAGAGATTATGTGAATGGTGCCTGCAAAAGAGGCCATACATGCTCATTCAGGCACTACAATATTAGAAACAAAGAAACCAGATCAAAATTTAGAGGAAACGAGGAGCAGTATAAACATACAAAGGAGGGAAAAGTAAAGAATCAAGTAAGCAACGGTCCAAGTAAAAAAAAGGATGGAAAACCAAATAAATTTTTTAAGTTCAAGAATGGAGGAAATGGGGAGATTGATACAAGAAATAAGGTACGAAAAATCATACAACCCGAGTCAACACAACTTGACGTGGGCAGGAAGGGCAGTGGGAAACCCCAACACAGCCCTAGGAATGGACTACATGATACCACAGGGTGGTCAAGGAAGAACAGGTCGTTGCCTGTAAAATGGAAGAGAAAAGAAGAAATAAAAAGAGAAGAGGAAAAAAGAAAGCAAAATTTTACAAAGCTTTTAAGATCTATTACATTAACATAAGGGGCATAAAATCAAAAGTGGACTCGCTAGAGGAAATAATAGAAAAAGTTAAACCAACTGTTATTTGCATCACAGAAACCCATCTGAAGGAGGAAGAAAATATGAAGATAGCTGGTTATAGGGTCTTTAATAATAACAGAAAATCAAACGGAGGAGGAGTGTTGATTGCAATAAACAATGAATTGGAAAATGTAACGGTGGAAATAAAAAGCGAAAACCAGGGTCACGAGTCTCAATGGGTAAAAATTGATAATGGGAAGACTAAAGTCAGATTAGGAGTAATCTATGCCCCACAAGAAAATAAAACAAAGTCAAGCCATTTAGAAAATATGTACAAGTCTATGAAAGACGAAATAATGATAGCAAATAGCAGAAAAGAAAAAGTAGTTGTAATGGGAGACTTCATCTGTAAAGTAGGAAGCATAATAAAAAACAATAGTAATGAGATTACAAAATCAGGCAAAATGTTAAGAGATTTGGCAGAGGAGTCCAACATGATAATTGCAAATAGCAACCCGAAATGCAGAGGGACTTGGACGAGAATTGAAAAAGAGAAGAAATCAGTGATAGATTATGCTCTAGTTAGAGAAGAAGACGAAGAAGGTATTAGTAGCATGGTAATTGACGAAGAGAAATTGATAACACCCTACAGAATATGAAAAGAAATAGTGTATTCTGATCACTGTGCCATCCTACTCGAAATGAATTGGCTGACCCTAAACAAGAAAGAAAGAAAGGTTAGATATAAAATAGTCTGGAACCATTTAAAAGTCCACAAAGATAAAAAGGAACTTATAAAGATTGCCAAAGAAAAAGCTAGTGTAAGAAAATATTCAAAATGGCAAAAAAAAAGTGCAAGAAATATTAAGAAATGTAGTGTAAAAGAGACAAACAGAAAAAACAAGAGGTCCAAAGAATTAAGGAAATTAATGAAACTTAAGAAAACCTTAAAAAAGAATTGTATTAATCTTGGAAAGGAAAACAATGAGGTCAAGAGAAGATTTAAAGTACAGGAGAGCCTCGTAGACCTATACATACAAGAAGAAAAACAAAAAGAGGAAGGCTTAAGAATAATCAAGTAAGTAGAAGAGATCAAAGCAAAAGGAGGTATGAACAGCACAGCCTTCTGGGAATTCAAGAAGAAAGTAGATGGAAAAAATGCCAGTAAATGTACAGCAATCAGAGGAAAGGATGGAGAAATAATAGAGGATGTTGAAGAAATAAAGAAAGAATATGAGAAATTCTACAGTGATTTATTTAAGCTAGAAATTCCCCAAAGTGAAGAAGAGACCCTGGCAGAAGAAATCAACAACATGTTTGATAAATGGCTGTCAGGAAGTGACAGAGTGAGATCCAGCAAGGAAGAGAAAATAACATATCAAGAAGTAGAAGCCATCATAAAAAGCCTGAAAGACAAATACACAATGGACAGGCAAGGATTGAACAATGTTATGATTAAAATGATGGGGAAAGAAATAATAGAAAGTCTGAAGCTGATCCTAACAGAAATTGACGAAAGCATATGTATCCCTAAAGAGTGGGAAGAGATGTGGATACTTTCAATCCACAAAAAGGGAAATAAAATAGAACTAGAAAATAAAAGAGGCTTATTTATCACAAGCATAATTAGTAAAATATACGAGAAAATAAGGATGAAAAAATATAAGGACAGATTCAAAGAAGAGATGAGTCGATTCCAGTGTGGAGGCATTGAAGGAAGATCTACGGCCGATCATCTGCTTACACTAAATGCAGTAATAGACTATAATGCCTATTTGGGAGGGTCGACATACGTATGGTTCTGTGATGCGTATAAGTGCTTCGATAAGCTAGACCTAAAGGACTGCATAAAAGAAATGGGAAAAATGATAGGATGGAAGGAAGCATTGATAGTTAAAAAAATGAATGAAAAAGGTAGAGCAGCTATCAACTGTCCAGCAGGTACAACAGAAGATATAAAGATTGAAGGAAATGTGAGACAAAGAACGATATATGGACCCAAGCTATGCAGTATAGCAACTGACAAAGTCAATAGCATTAGCAGAAAAAATATCACATTGATAAGAAATATTGAAATAGAATCACTAGTATTTGTAGATGATATAATGTTTCCCACAGGAAGGAAAGATGGTATCGAAAGTGCCATAAGTAACTGTCATAGCTTAGAGAAAAGTGAAGAACGGAAAAGTAAGTTTAGTTAAGGAATATAAGTATCTGGGTGAATGGTATACAGAGAAGGGAAACAAAGAATTGAGTATCAGTAAAAAAAAGCCTGAGGGTCGCATATATGACCCAAGAAATAAGAAAATATGGGGATACGAGAAAAGTAGGAAAGATGGCATTGGAAGTCAGAAAGAAAATATATGAAACAGTAGTAGTACCAACAATATTTGCTAACGTGGAGACCTGGAGTGTAATTAGGGACAAAGATATGAAAGAACTAGAAAACCTCCTATACAAGATAATAAGAAATATGTATGAACTACCTGCGAGTACTCCATAATGGGGCATACTTGCAGAAACAGGAATATGGCCGGTGTCCTGCAGAATAGAATATAAGAAATTAATGCTCTTTCATGATATCATAAACTCCGAGGAAAAAAGATTAATAAGAGAGATAATTGAGGATCAGTTGAAGAACCCGTATGGAAAGTGCTGGAGCAAGAGCGTAGAAGAAATCTGCAGTAAATATGGGATGGAAGTTGAAGAAATAAGAAATTGGGGGAAAAGGACCCTGAAAAAAGAAATCAAGAAAAGAATTATGGAAAAAATAGAAGAAACTATTGAAGAAAAAAAGAAAATAATGAAAAAATTAAGATTTATTAAAGGAAATGGCCCTCTGCCTTATATCAGAAAAATGTATCTGGATAAGGCATCCCTTGTGATGAAAGCAAGATTAAATATGCTCAACTTAAAAGCAAATTTCAGGGGAAAATATGATGACAATTTATGTGACTTGTGCAAAGAGGAAGAAGACACTACTGAACATTTATTTTTATGCCCAAAATTAGGACAGCTAAAGAATGTAGAAATAAGTTTAGGTACGCTGAAAAATCCTAGCAGGGATCTGGTTGCATTTATAGGTAGGGCAATGCATATAAAAGAAGAGTTTAAGAAGTGCAGACTGATTACCACAATAGGTTGCCAAAACTGATGATAGCAAGGTGTTATCCTATCCAATTTCAAGATAGAATGGAATGAAAGTAAAGATTGAGAACCTCATTATGATATTAATTTATTTAAGGCACATGTGATATAAACTTAATAACAATAATAAGAATAAGCTTAGAAGTTTTGCACCTATCTATAAAGAGATAGAGTGCCCGCAAACTTATTTTGCGGAGTGAGCAGTAAGGAACCAGGAACCATATGGTAATACTGAAAGGTGACCCCCTGTGTGAAGGTGAGGTTACATGGAGTAGGGGTGACCAAAAAAGCTCTATTGACTTCATCTTATGCAGTCAATTGATGTACAAAACATTCTGAAAGATGTTGATTGATGAAAACAAAATAAAACTTGATCTGTCAGACCACCACTTATTAGAAGCCCTATTTAGTGTGAAATATCAGGCAAACCCCAGAAGAAAGGAGAGAGAGTTAATTACTTATATGAAGCTTAATGAAGAGACAAAGAAAAACTTCCTAGAAAGATTTGAAAAAAAATTCGGTGAAATAGATGAATGTCAGCTAGAACTATTTGAACAAAAAGCAAAACAAATCTCAGTAGAAGAAATGGAAACAAAATTTTGGAAGAGATTCATAGATATTGATAAAATTGAACCTGTATGGTTTACAAAAAGCATAAAAAAGAAATTAGTAAAAGACGAAGCTTTAATAAGAAGAAAGGGGGAGCAGCAGATGATCATGAGAGAGAAATATTTGAAAGACAATATCAACAACAAAAACAAAAAGTCCAAAATCTAGTGAATGATGCAGTAACTCAGTATGCGACAAAACTAACAAATCGAATGCTTCCAAAGAATTGAAATAGGTCAATCGATCATTGACCTAAAGAAATCTGTCAGGAATCTACGAGTAATCATGGATGATAGACTGACAATGAATGAACATATAAATAATATGGTAAGAAATTGTAACTATCATATTAGAAACATAGCATTTATTAGTAAATACTTAGATGAAAAATCTATGGCCATACTCATTAATCACCACATATTTTCAAGAATTGATTACTGCAACTCACTGTTCTATGGCTTACCAAATTATCAGCTGAAGAAAATTCAGAGGGTACAAAACAGAGCCGCTAGATTAATAAAAGGACTACACAATAGGGAAAGAGTTACCCCTGCACTAATTAAATTACACTGGCTACCGGTAAAAGCGAGAATTGAATACAAGCTACTCTTACTAACGTTTAAGATTCTGAACCAAAATATCTAAAAGAATGCCTGAATAAACTAGAACTAGAAACAAATGTTAACACAAGACACATGAGTGACAAACATAGGCTATCTGAACCAAGAGCAAATAGTAAATTTGGTGAAAGGGCTTTTAGCTACTGTGCGCCTAGACATTATAATAAACTGCCAACTGAAATGAAGGACCTAAAGGGAGCAATTGAATTTAAGAAGAAACTAAAGACATTACTTTTCACAAGATCATATGATTTGGAAGATGCTACAATCAAAGAATTGTATAAGTTATAATGAAAATGTTTCGTTAGATGATTAATATGGACCCGCCCGAGAAGTAGTTCACTCGACTTCAGTGGAGGGTTGGATTTAAACCCAAAACAAGTAAACAAGTAAATAAAACACGCTCAGAACAGAAGCAAAAGCTTATACATGTATATAAAGAAGCTTAGAGGAGAAAATAAAATAAAAAATAATCCCAAAATTGAAATATATGATATTCAAGGTGCTAAAATTGAAGAAAAAAACATAGAGACAGAGTTAAAACAATACTGGAAGGACATCTATCAGAAACATGAAAACTCGATTACTCAAGTATGAAATCCAGAGGGGAGGAGGATATATGAGGAAGAAATGAGGAATACAGACTCAAGATTTAAGAATTGAATTAGGACCTGACAACATGAGTACGATGTGGAGAATTTTTTATGCTCTGAGTGGGAACTTAGTCCGGGAAAGTCTCCTTATGACAGTTACATAAAGTTCAACAGGGGCACAAACGCCCAGCTAATACTTTACTGTCACAACTCACTAACCATCACTCTTAAATACAAAAGGGGGAAATTTACTGTCCAGAGGCCGGAGAACTCCACACGTAGAATTAGAAATAATTTATGGCCTACTCTAGCTTTGTCAGGTCTAAAGTCATCTCACTCTCAGGCTCTGTTCCGACTCCGTCCCAGCTACCCTGGCGAGATGCTGGACAGGTATTTTACGTTAATGTAATTAGACAAAATCCAAAATAGGAGCAGTGATGTAAAGTAGTTTAAAAGTTTAAAGATAAGGATCTTTACCTTCGAAGCAAATATATTAATGCAAAGTTCCTCGCTGTTACCACCTATAGAATTACTTAGGTTTACTCTTTAAATATTGGGTATTTTGTCCCGTGATCAACTATTCAATTCACACATTAAAATAAATGAGGGAGCAAAAATACGAAAGAGGTGTAATTAACCTAATAATGATTTATTCACAAATTTACATGAAAAGAAAACGGACATCTTAACAGTACAAAAAATGGTATCAAAACAAATGCAATTCAAATAGTGAAAAATGGTTTAGACACGTGGTCTACGATAACTAAAAATCAAAATTGGGTCGGACACGTGGCCCATGTGACCCAGAGACTGTGTTAGTCTCAAAAGGCAAAAAATAATAACGGAAAAATATTTACACACAATCCCACCACACACAGTCCGAATAGTGTAAAAGCCAGTTATTCTAAGCAAGTTAAAATTAGTCTAAGCTAAGAAAAAATGGGGGAAAACTAAATGGCCATTGTTGTAGTACCTGCACTCCTTTGAAGATTAGTCCTATGCCCGTGATGGCTGTTGACCTGGTTGCACTTTGCACTTTTTACTGGCCCACCCCAAGAATCCTCGTTTGTGGCAATAGGTTTCCAGGTTCCACTCCTTCACTTCCTGCCGGCAGCCACAAAACTCCTTGGTGAGTCACGTTTTGGGAGAGGGGGTGAGCCAGAGGTGCACAGGTTCACTGACCAGGCAGGTCAGTAGGCCAGGGCGGCTTCTAATCGAATGGGTCGACACTAAGGTCGAGGAGATCACCTGGCTTCACCTTGCCAAACAAGTGACTGTCATGATGCGCGCGGTAATCCATTGGGGGTGCCATATCGGGACTTCAGGACAGGGCAATGTATTGTTGCAAGGAGTGCAGATGAGGCAGGATTTTGTACTAAATACTTTAGAGAAATCTTGCTGCTCTAAGGGAGTTTATATACACAACAACCCTACCTATTCTGGCTTGCTAAAAATTAATAATTTAAATGATTAATCAGCAATGGACTGGTGCGATGCGCATACATCTTAAAATTAACAAACCTTAATTGGTATTGAGAAATATAAGATGCACTAATTCAGCAGTATTGAAATTCATATCAAAATTCAGTTTAGGGATTTAATCTCGACCCACGTAGTTTAAGGAAAGAACCAACATATGCCGGGGTTGCTACTAAGGCCCTCTGTTGTGCGTATCTACGCTGTGACGTCACGAGCATGGCGTGCGCCACTGTCAACAAGTTTAAGTTTAGATTAGTCCTCCCTATGTTTCGTTAAAGAAAATTGGGTAATTTTGTATATTATTCCATGGTGTGATTTCGCACAAGAAATATATGATTTCCTATAGCAAATAACGTGATTTAACCGATTTTGATGATCATTTCAATCGCAAACAAACAGATCAACCAATTCGGTTAGTTATAAGTTGACGAATTGGTTGATGTTATTACGGATGAAATGAATGAGAAAACCAGTTAAATCACGATATCTACTATAGGAAATCATATATTTCCTGTGCGAAATCACACAATGAAATACAATACAAATGAACCATATAAATATTAACACTGTTGACATATATACTGAGTTAAAATATTTAAACAACAGATGTAGGGGACGATAACATTAGCAACGTTACCAATGGTTGACAGAACTACCAACGTTGACGAATGGTACACAGTGTTACCAAAGACACGATGACATTTCTAGAGATAGAAATGCTAAATATTTCCATACGTAAACTAAATAATTTTTCCATATAACTATTAAACAATAAATAGAAAGTACCAAAAGGCCACAGAACCTAACAAACCCACCTAACCTTGCCTAGAAGTACCCCGGTCACCAAACTCATATAATAAGCATTGGGGAATGACTTACTTTGTTTCACAGTACTACCAACGGTGACGAATGGAACACAGAACTACCAACGACACGATGACATTACTAGTGGCAGAAATGATAAATATTTCCATTCGAATATTAAATAATTTTTCCATATAACTGCTACACAATATATAAATAGTACAGAAAGACCACAGAACCTAACAAACCCACCTAACCTTGCCTAGAAGTACCTCGGTCACAAAACACGTATAATGGCTATTGAGGAATATTGGATGTCAAGGTAGGACAAGAGACACACGATGGTGAGACATGTAGTTTAATGCGTCCTCAGATACAGACTGACTCGGTTGCTCTCTGCAACCGGCACCGTGCCACTCACTTGGCGCCTGCCCGCCATGGGAAAACATATCTTATTGCAGGTACTCCATCATCCCCCCCCGAGATTAATACATGGGTATACATGGAGAGGCAATGATAAAAAATAATGCATGGATATACATGGATTAAATTGGGTGCATGTGCAAGAATAGGAAGACAGGTACATAGCTGTCAGGAATGCAAAACACAATGTGCGGGTAATACATGTTCATAGAATAATATGAAAAGCAAAGGCAATAAAAGGAAAAAAATATATGCAGGTGCCGCTGTAATGTACGACGATCACATGTAGTCATTCATCCACGCAGGCCTTCTAGTGCGCCGTGATGGGCGTGGCTTCCGTGCTGCATGTGGGCTGGGCGTGGGGTGACTGCCTGGTAGCTGCTCGAGCGTGGGCGTGGCTGGATGCGTAGCAGGTGTGGCCTGCCCAGGCTGGGGCCCCGATGATGTGAGACGCAGGTGCTTCCTGTTACGGAGGGAGAGGCGCCCGCTGCCGTCTAGCTTGACTAGGTACTGTCGGTATGGGAGCGTTTCCGCCACGGTACCGGTGCGGTCCCACAGCTTAGTGGCCTGATTTTGCACTCGTACTTGGGATCCCGGGTTGATGGCTGGAAGCTTTCTGGACGGTCCAGTCCTGGTGAGGGCGGCACCACTGTCAGCCATCTGACGTTCTCTCTGCCGTAAGGTTGCCCCCCAGTGTTTGTCTACCGTGAGGTGCCAGCGAGCCGTAGGTACGCCATCTCGGAGCTGCCTGCCCGCTGCCATCTGGGCGGGTGACTTGTTTATTCCGCGGAGGGGGGTGTTGAGGTACTGCAGGATAGCCATAGAGGACTTGTCCGTGTCAAGGGTGCCGCTGCTGCCCGTGTTCGCCATTATTATCCGCTTCCCGATCTTGACTGCAGCCTCTGCCCTGCCATTGGACTGCGGGTACTGGGCGGATGATAGACGCACAGACACGCCCCATAACTTGAAAAATTCCCCCATTTCCTCACTTGCCAGATTGGTGCCACCGTCCGTGGAAATTTGCTCCGGGGCCCCCCATCTGGCGAAGTAGCGACGTAGCTGAGTCTTGATGTGGGAGGAGGAGGTTCCGTGGGGGAAGTGGGCCAGCTCCAGCCACCCTGTGAGCCTGTCTGCGTAGGCCATGTACGAGTGTCCGTCGTGCTGGAACATATCTGCAACCGTCATCTGGAAGGGATACTCTGGGGGCGGCGTGATAATGAGTTCCTCCGCGGCCTGAGATGGTGCGTGTACATCGCATTCTTCACACGAGGATCGGTGATACTGCAGGTCCCCCTCGAGTCCAGGCCAGTACACTGTCTGGCGCGCTCGTCGTTGCATCGAGTCCAGGCCTTGGTGCCCCGCGTGTAGGTTGGCAGCCACCTGCTGACGGAGAGGCTCCGGGATAACTAGGCGAACGTTGCCCTGTTCGAACGTATATGTCACCAAGTCTTGGATAACGGCCAGCCTCTCCCTGACACTGTAAAAGGGCCGAAGGCACGCAATTTCCTGGGACTTCCTATCGGCCCAGTCCCCGGCCAGGACCCTGGCCATGAGCAGCTGGTACACGGGGTCGATGACAGCGGCGTGCCTAACTCTCGCCTCGTCCACGACACAGCTGTCGTGCTCCACTGCTGCCACGACGGCGGCCGCCATGGTGTCGGTGAGGTCTTCGTCGAGGTCCATGTCGTAGGCGCTGGGATCGGCTTTTAAGGCGGGGTATCGGGACAGGAAGTCCGCCGCGCTGTTACGCTTCCCTGGCAGGTACTTGACCCTGAATCGGTACTGCAGAGTTCTCTCCTTCAGCCTGAAAAGGCGGGGATTCGAGATTTCCGTAAGGGCACGATCCCCCAGTAACTTGGTTAACGGGCGGTGGTCCGTCACAACGGTGAGGTTGGGGCACCCCAGCAAGAACAGCCTCGCCTTCTGGAGACACCAGGCTACTGCAAGGGCCTCCCCCTCCACGGCAGCGTAGCCAGCTTCGGCGGCGGTGAGATGGCGGCTGCCGCATAGTGCCAGGCGCCACCCACCCGTGCAGCAAAAGGGCGTATTGGCGGAGCTGCATGAGCAGTACTGTTGCAGGATTACAAACCCTATGCCTTCTTTACTCCAGTCGGTGATCGCTGCTGTGGGGCGGCTCCTGTCGTAGTAGGCCAGTCCGTCCTTCGCTAGTTGGCATATCATGTCTTGGGCGTGATGAAATTTGGTGCGGAGTGCCTCGTCCCAGTACACTGCCTTCCCAGTTGGTTTTTTGAGGAGCTCCCTGAACGGGTTCATGATAGGGGCTGTTGCGAGGAATGGCGCCAGCTGGTTGACAAATCCGTACCAAGCCCTTATGTCGGTGATAGAGGGCTGACGTGGCATCGGGAAGTTCTTGATGGCCGCCAAACGTTCCTCTGTTGGCTTGTAGGCCTCCCAGCTCAGGTTGAAGCCCACGAAGTCTACTTCCCTTCTGGCGAATTGGAATTTCTCCAGCTTAAGCGTGATACCCTTGGCTGCGCATGTTTCGAGAAAGACGTAGGCATGCCAGAAGGCCTCTTCGATGTTGTCGTCGTAGAGTAAGGTGTCGTCTACGCACTTGTATTTCCTCTGGATGTCCTGGATGGCGTCGTCAAATCGTCTGGTATACGCATCGCCGGGAGAGCAGTGCCCCATGGGTGTACGACGGTAACGAAACCTTCCCCAGGGGGTAATGAATGTGGTTAGATCGCGACTTTCTTCGTCTAACTCCACTTGGTGGTATCCCCAGTACGCGTCCGCCACAGTCTTGAACGTGTGCTTAGGAACCCCGGACACCATGTCGAATGGGGCGGGGGTGTGATGTGTCTCCCGTAGGCAAGATGCGTTGATGCGCTGATAGTCGACTGTACGGCGTGGCTGTCCTGATTTCTTGGCAACGACCACCATACGGGCGCACCATTCGGTTGGCTGCCCAGCGGGTACCGGTTCTATAACGCCACGGGCGACATCTTCTTCGAGCTGGGCCTTCACTTCCTCTTCCCAGTGTTTCGGTACTGATGCTGGGGTATGGCATGCGTAAGGCGTAGTTCCTGGGAGCAGGTGGATACGGTGCGGTTTCCCCTGCATCACTGGCAGTGGCTTCCTGGCTGTGTTGAATGTTGTCGTAGCGAAATGTTGCAGGAGCCAGGCTTCCAACCTGGCCGCATGT
Organism: Palaemon carinicauda; assembly: GCF_036898095.1. Classification (NCBI taxonomy): domain Eukaryota; kingdom Metazoa; phylum Arthropoda; class Malacostraca; order Decapoda; family Palaemonidae; genus Palaemon; species Palaemon carinicauda. Next base: position 57,598,309 of record NC_090740.1, read on the forward strand.
TCCTCCTGGGGCGGCATGGGCACCTCGGCAGGTCGGGGTGGTACCTGGGCGGCCCGCCTGGCTGTGCCATCGAACAGGCTCACGTGTGCCACCGCGGGGGAGGGATGGGGGAACTCCTTGGGTATCAGCATTAAATCCTTGCAAGCGTCCAACGACAGGAAGAGGTGCTTTGCCGACTGCACGAAGTACACGTCCTGCTCCGTGGTGCGACCTTGCAGGGTGACGTGGCACACGGCAGATCCAAGGCACTTCAGGGGAAGGTTTGCCACATCCCGCAAGCCAGCCCGGGGTGTAAGAGCTGCTGGGCGGACTTGGAGGTGCGATAGCAAAGAGGGCCCAGCCACACATACCTGTGCCCCAGTGTCCGCCACGGCGGTGACTGGCACTCGTACTCCTGTATCATTGTGAACGACTGTCACCTCCACTACTGGGTGGCGGGCAAGGTTGGCGCCTGTAACATGCACAGCGCTAGACGTAGCACTAGACACATCTGTCGGGGATCCTGCCGATTTTGCCTGTGACTTCCTGCAGCATCTGTAATAGTGGCCCTGCTTGTGGCACCCGTTGCATAAGACGGATTTAGCGGGGCATGAAGCTCTACCAGAGGCATGGCGCCCACCGCAGTTCCCGCAGGGAGGGGGTGGGGGACCCCTGCCTGTGCCAGCGACGGTTGCACTCGGATGATCTGCCTCGGGTGTTTCGCTGCCAGCTGCACAAGCAGATTCCCTCCAGTTGCATTGGCGTGCAGCGGCGTCGACGCGGGCCGCCTCGTAGGCACAGCACTTGGCCCTAAGGGCACTAACACTATTGATATCATTGCTACACTGGTATACATGGCGACGCATAGCCTCATCGCTTAGGCCCACCATTAACTTGGGTAATAACATGTATTCAGCCAGATTACACTGACACTGAGGGCACTGGAAATTGCAATCGGTGGCCTTCTGAGAACACTTTAAAAAGTAATCACTGACACTTTCTCCTGGGCCTTGTACCGCGTTAAAAAACTCCGACCATAACACAGCACGGTTTGTAGAACGCAACACAATATCGCGAATAAAGTCCATGGCTTCCGTAGCGGTGAGGTTGCTCCATTCCTGTGATGTGAATCTGGCGTCCAGCGCCCGTTGCAGAGGGGGTGTGCAGTATAGCCTGATGTGGTGGACGACCTCGTGGGGCGGTAGTCTGCACAGTTCGATCCAGCATTCCATCGACCTCCTCCAGGACCTGAATGCGGCGGGCTTCAGCTCAATTTCGCACTTCTCCGGGGCTGCAGACGCGGGGACACGAGGTGCAGGGGTAGCATGTGTCGTAAGCCGGTCACGGAGAGCGTTGATCATATGTTGCTGTGCCGCCATGGCTTGCCTGGCTTCTTGCAGGGCAGGGACAAGCCCACGGGGGACGACGGGGCGTGCGGCCCTTGGGGTGGACTGCATTGAGCGGCGCTGGAAGGGCATGGTGAGGGTCACGTTGGTCCTTGATGGTCACTGCGCCATATTGGATGTCAAGGTAGGACAAGAGACACACGATGGTGAGACATGTAGTTTAATGCGTCCTCAGATACAGACTGACTCGGTTGCTCTCTGCAACCGGCACCGTGCCACTCACTTGGCGCCTGCCTGCCATGGGAAAACATATCTTATTGCAGGTACTCCATCAAGGAATGACTTACTTTTATGAAGAAAACGTCGAAGTATTCGGTAACCTAGGAACAGAAACTTCTCCAATTGACACTAGTTTTCGAAGATATGTCGATACCATCCATGAGGGTCTCATGGTCCGAATGTTTATGCAAAAAGTGGATGGCACATAATATTATCTTCCATGGGGGTAGACGACTATTGTCCAAAAAAGTACCTTTATAGGCAGTAAAGGTATAACCACAACGGCGTTTCTTCTTAGTTTTACGAATGATGGATTCAGAATAGCAATAAAACACGTGAATGACTTGCCTATAAGATAAAACAGAACGACTCTATAACTTGCTCCATCGCAATTTACGAAAAAAGAAACCGCACTTGTAATGAACACCTCACCAGCTTAAAGGTTACAACGGGAAAGGCATTGGAACAAAGGTTATGAAAAACCGGTAATAGGGATAAAGGAAGTGGGGGGGGGGGGTAGGGAGATATCTGCATAGGCCTAAGGTGGTGATTGGTTAAGGGAAAAACAAAGAACTCTAGCGGGTAAACATGAATGAACTAAATACGGAAACTAGACCAGAGAAAGGATTTATAAGACACAGAGGAGAGAAAAAGAAATAACCAACAAAAATAAATAAAAACAATATAGGAAGGTAACATGGAATGAACGGTAAATAATATTGAATGGGAATATAAAATGAGATGATCATACCGAGAATTAACTGGATAAAAAAACTAGTCCAGAGTAAGTATTTATGTGCAACCAGGAAGAGAGAAAGAAATAACCAAACAAATAAACCCAATATAGGAAGGTTAAATGGAATGAATGATAAATAATATTGAATGGGAATAAAAAATGAGAAAATAACACGGTAATAAAAAGAGTAATTGGGGAGAGGAAACTCCTGCGCAGGGGGGGGGGATATATGCGCAGGTTGGAAACTGATGAAACAAACGTACGTACAAATGGGAAAGGAAATAACCAAACAAATAAACCCAATATAGGAAGGTAAAATGGAATGTATGATAAATAATATTGAATGGGAATATAAAATGAGAAAATAATACAGTAATAAAAAGAGTAATTTGGGAGAGAAACTGCTGCGCAGGGGGGTTATATATGCGCAGGTCGGAAACTGGTGCGAACTGACGAACGTACAAATGGGTGCTAATGTTAGCAAGGAATGCTAACATTTGATCTACATCAGGTATGGAATGCTAACATTTAAACTACATCAGGCGTTGGCAGCACTGGTTACTGTATTACTACAAGAAATAACCTTTGAAACGGCTCCTCCCAAATATATCCAGTTATACTGTTTTGTATTTTCCTACGGTTATAATAAATACAAGAAGGAAATGTATAGAGAAGAAAAGGACTGATTTACGGTTATATATCGGTTCCCCAGTATGTTTTCCCCACCCAAAACCCCGAGTTCCCACTGGGGGTCCCCCATTATCGGAGGATATAGATGTATATATATTTCTGAAACTATTAATTTGCGACGGGAACAAGTGTTATTTTCGAAGGGAGCGTAATTTTTCCTATAAGAAAAAGTAGTTGGAATCCTAGGTTACATTGCCATGGAATAAACTACAATGAAACCGAAAATTGAATGTAGGAGAAAACGTTTAAGGGGTAGCTACAGTATTAGTAGAAGAGAGTTAAAAATCAGATTGGAAGAAGAAGAGTGAAGAAAATTCTTCACATACGATACCAAAAATCATAAGAGACTTTCCGATGGTGTGAGTGACCTCCCCACCCGTCTTTCGAGGCATCCGTGTGAACGGTGACTGACGGTGGAGGTGGTTGTAAGGGAACCTTGTTCTTTAGGTTCTTGGCCTCCAACCATGGCTTGAGTAGGGATCGCAGACGATTTGGTGTCGGTCTTTTTAGATCTCTTCGAGCGTTTGATGCGTATTTTCCCCAGACTCCTGGTGCATCTTTTAATTGTGCTCTCAATACTGGATCTGTCACTGAGGCGAACTGGAGAGACCCCAACACTCTCTCCTGTTGCCTTCTTGATATCCTTGCGGATCGAAGAAGGCTTCTGACAAATCCCGCTATCTCTTTCCTTTTCTTTGATGGAATGGAAAGGCAGTGCGACTGCAAGTTCCAGTGGATGCCCAGCCACTGAAACTTCTGAGCTGGAGACAGTCGGGATTTTTCCAGATTGATCTTGAATCCCAAGTGTTCCAGGAACTGGATCACTTCCATGGAGGCTTGCCTGCACTCTTCTTCGGATGCTGCCCACACCAGCCAGTCGTCCAGGTAGGCTACCACCTGGATTCCTTTTAGGCGTAGTTGATGAATGACTGCATTCGCAAGCTTGGTGAATACCCTTGGAGCTATGTTTAGTCCGAAGGGCATGGCTCTGAAGACATACTGTCTTTGTAGTTTGAATCCCAGGTAGGGGGAAACTTGACGGCTGATCGGAACGTGCCAGTACGCATCCGTCATGTCTATGGAGACTGTGTATGCCCGTTTGGGCAACAGGGTCCTGATGTGTTGAAGCGTCAGCATTTTGAACTTGTAGTTCACTATGAACTTGTTGAGTGGTGACAAGTCCAGAATTACTCTGAGCTTTTCCGAGTCCTTCTTCGGAACACAAAATAGCCTTCCTTGGAATCTGACGGACTTCGCCTTCCGTATAACTCTTTTGCTCAAGAGTTCCTGAACATATTCTTCCAATATGGGGGTTGAGTGTTGGAAGAATTGAGCTCCAACTCCACCCTAGTCCGTTCTTGATTAGGCTGTGGGCCCAGGGATCGAAGGTCCAACGATCCCAGAAGTAGAAGAGTCTCCCTCCTACCGGTAGCATCTCACTTTGAGTGCTGGGAGGATGATTTACCTCCCTGGCCACGTCCAGCCCTGTTGCCCCTACCTCTGGAGGGGCGTCTGGAGGAGCCTCGAAAGGATCCTCGAGACTTCGGCCGAAAGGTCGTAGACTGCCTTTCAAACACTGGGGTGAACACCGGGGACTGAGTCGCCAATGTTTGGGGCACCAGTTGGAAGGTAGTGGGTGATTGTGCCACCGTCTGGGGCACCGTGGCCACGGGAAGCTGCTGTTGTTGCTAAGGCCGAGAGGGCACTTTAGGTCGTTTTGGTCTATTCTTTGGCTGGGGACCCTCGTCAGCTGAAGATTTCCTTTTGGAGGACAAGCCCCACTTGGAAAGAAGGTTCCTGTTTTCAGTGGCAGCTTTGTCCACGACCTCTTTGACCACTTCACTTGGGAAGAGGTCTTTTCCCCAGATGTTAGAAGCTATCAGCTTCCTGGGTTCGTGTCTCACCGCAGCCGAGGTGAACACGAACTCTCTGCAAGCCCTTCTGGCTTTAATAAAGTTGCACAGGTCTTTAGTCACTGTCGCCAGATGGGCTTTGGCGAAGACCATGTACATGTCCGGGGTATCTGGGATGCTTGCCATTGTCTCCAGGCCAGTCAGCAGAGACAAGGAAGCGGCTAAGCGTTCTTTCGTCTCCTGTTCCCTACGCAGGAGAAAGTCCGACAGCTTGGGGAGTTCTTCGCCGAACTGTCGTCCGGCAATATCTGCCTCCAGCTTCCCGACTGTGAAGGTGTTGTGGACTTCCTGATGGGAAGGCAAGGGAGAAGGGTCTACACTCTTCCAGTGTAGGGCACGGTTTCCCTGCCTCAACTGCCTTTAAGGCTGCCTTGAGCCCTTTGTCCATAAAGGGAAAGGCACGTTTAGGATCAGCAATGAAGGATGGGTGCTTCTTGCTGAGAGCCGGCACCTTAGAGCTAGTATAGGCCCTCTCTTTTAAGGGGGTGGTATATAAGGCCTGAGCCTTAGAGAGTTCAAGGACAATAGTTTCCTTCGGCTCTGTCTCCTCTTTGGCTTTGGGTTCCATCCTGAGACGGTCATAGCAATCCAGGTAGGCCCCTTTGCTGGGCCAGAACTCAATTTCCTCTAATGGGACAGTACCCAGTTTATCTGAGAGGAAGATCTTCCCGCCCGACATGGGCATGTGCTCTGCGTACCTCCAGGGGTTAACGTCAGAGAAGGCAGGGAGATCCTTAACGTTTAGCTTCTTCGGAGCCAAACCAGTTGATGCATTTCAGTCCAAAAAGAGGCCTCCTTCTCGGTCGATTTCTGTTGCATGTCCTGCACCATGGACAGCAACGAGTGCAAAGTACTTGTGAGCGAATCCAGTTGGGGCGCAGTGGAAGAGGTAGAAGGCACCGGCTCATTCACTGTGGCCGATGACACCGAAATCGTTTCGGCTTTTTCAGTTTCTGGTTCAGGTGGAACTTCATCCGCCTGATCCAACTCCTCCAATAGGAGATTGTTCTCAGTCTCCTCTGAGACAACTGACATGTTGTTTTCTAGCTGGATGCTCTCTAAGGCATCCGAGACTTCAGATTCTACCGGAATCTGCACCAGGGGAATCTCAGGTTGAGCCTGGGGAATAACTGCATCCGAAGATGCCCTAGGAAAAAGACAAGCCCTCATCCTTTCGTTAGGAAGGTATGGGCCAGAAGTATTCTTCTGGAAACCCCTGACCCATTTACGCAGCTTCTCCCTTGCTGCGTCCCTTGACTCAGTGGACTTTTGGTCATCAAAAGCCTCTCTTACCAGTTTTTCACAAACGGTACATACCTGTGGGTCCCAATACTTGAGAGCCCCCTTGGTGACTGCGCAGCGAGCATGGGCCCTGCACATGTCGTGGGCGCAGAAGTTCTTACTGCGGACCCTGCAAAAACTATTCCCGCACTCGGGATGCTCCTCCTGTAAAGAAAGGAAAAGTCTATTAGTATTCGGTGAAATTCTCAAATTTCAACATACGTATAATATTTTATATTAGCTTGGATAGGGTAAGCTATAAGTAGGAAAGACACCTACATGTGTTTCCTGTCCAGCCAATTGCTATGACCTCCTCCAATATTGAAAGCAGAATTCTTGAGAATTTTCAGGGGAAGATGACATCCTATGATATAAAGTGTCTCTTAACACAATCTTCCAGTTTCAATATTGGGGATTAAGGACAATAATGGATCATAACCATTAAAGGAAGAGAGAATCGCTCTCTTATATGTGATGGTCTCACAATAGGCTGCCCATGAAGCACCTTGTAGGTTGGAAAAACTTTGGGCTACAGCACTGACTGTTTGGTAACAAGTTGCCAGACGTGTCAGACCTGCCGGCGTCTGCCGGGCAGGCCGGCACATGCCGGCCTATTCCGGGCTATTGAAGGCAATTATTGTCTTTATAACATTGTGTGATAGGCCGCCGGCAACGGCTCTGCCGGCCGCCGGCAGTGGTGGATCTGCCGACCGCCGGCAGCGGCGGCTCTGCCGGCTGGAAATGGCTCTGCTGGCTGCCGGCGGTCTCTGCCGGCGGCGGCGGCTGTGCCGGCTGCCGGCGGCGGTGGTTCTGCCGGCCGGCAGTGGTACTGCCGGCCGGCGGCGGCTCTGCCAGCCGGCAGCCGAGGATCCTTCCATCAAGGGGACCCAGCGGCAGTCGGCGGCAGATGACCAGGTATGGGTGGCCGGCAACTCAGCGACCGGCAGTCGGTTCCCGAATGTCCAATGTCTTTGGCCCCGTATGAAAGTACGAGAGAAAGAAAGGATGGAGGAAGGCAAGGGCTCAGCCTTACCGACCTGCATCCAGAATGAGGGTTCAAGTGGAAGGGGGAATTAAATTCGGGCTTCCACCCAACCATATCCCAGTCATAAGGGCTATGGAAGGCAGTCCAAGGGAGGACCGATGAACACTCTAAAGAATATGAGGATACCCGCCGGCAGCCGGCCTAGCCGGCGGCAGACGGGGAACCTCAGGCCAGTCCTACAAGAACCCTAGGGTCAATGTAGAACGACGGCCAGGAGGGTGTTGGATCATTCAACACGAAAGAGATAGCAGGGAGGGGGTAGGTGTCCTATAGGTAAGGTAACTCCCGAAGGCACTACCTAACCTAAAGGATTCTGGTCTCATGAAGTAACCTCAGGTAGGGGAAATCATTTCCCCAGGTTGGGTTAGTCAAGGGAGAGGATGTCCGTAGGACACCAACTCGCAGGAGAGCAGAATCTCGTACTAGAGACCCTAGGCAATGAAGAAATTCTTTCTTTGGCCTAGGGTCTACCAGCACAGGACTGTCTGCTAGGCCAGGGAAGGGGGAATTGTGGTACAAAACTCCCAAGCATGGCCTAGGGAGGTCTAGCCTCCTGAAAGAGCAGCTTAACCTGACATGGGAAATCATTTAACCAAGACAGGAAGATGCCTAACACAGACTGATACTCTGATGTCCCGTCCTAAACTCAAAACCGACTCAGTGGTTAGGAGAAAGAAAACGGAACGTCTCAGTAAAACTTTGCCAGAACTCTGTTCACAGCAAAGAAAACTGAGAATAGCCTAGGTAAATTAGAGGGAAGGGGATTGCTCTTAAATCTCCTAGGAGATTGGTATCAACTTAAAAGGTAAAGGAGGTGTCAGTCTCCCCTTAAAAGGCAATACAAGAGCAATGGGGACATGTATGAAAGTATACTAAAGACCCTAGGCTAGTAGCCTAGGAGCATTGAGAATCGATCACCGAAACTCTCTGTATACTATCTTGGAAGAGGAAAGCATAATTAAGTAATATCATAAAAGTGTAAAATATTGCCTGTGCTTCAATAAAACTTTACCAGGAAGGTTATATCATGCATGAAGTGCGAGGGTGCCAAGGCTAGGAAGCCTAGCACTCATGAGGCTCGATCATAATAGCCAAATTCACGACAACAATGACATGATATAAGAATCCCTAGCTAAATATCTAAATAGCTAAAGTTATTAAAGTGAATAAATGCCGGGAAAGGGTCGTTCTGGCTAACTAAATGAACAGAAGCACGGCCGCGTCACTGACGCCATCCGGCTGGCAACAGCTCTTGTTACGTTAATTACGATCTCAATCGAAAAGCAAAACTGGCAAGAGCTTACATTTACACAAGATAAAGATATTACTTAACTTTCCAGAAGCTGATGAGCCTGGGGAAGACATCATAGCGTCCAAAATACTCCAAAATAGCACGAGAGAACAGGGAAAACACCGGTCTAGCGAAGCTACAAGAGAAAGAATGGCTCGGTGGCGCCTCACGGTGGCATTTGGCGCACTATTTACAGTACAGTGGGAGTGTCGCCTCTGTAACGACTCTCCCTATTCTTGCCTCTCTCTCCCCTCGAAGTGAAAGCTCTATTGGGGGCGTAGATAGCCATGAGACGTGTCAAGAATACGTCCTCTGATATTACGCGATATCCCTTCGTAAAATTTTAAGGGATATTCGCTCCAGAAGTTAGAATTCTGGATATCTTTGGTAAATTCTCTGGGATATATCACTGTAGTCAAATATACCTAGGAAGCTACCTATAAAGGAACTTCCATAACGACAACATGGCCTGAGCCCAAAAATCATAATAGAACATGCTGACGTTGTAGCAACAGTGATACTCGGAAATATTACATCAATGAAGAAAGTGGAAATAACAGTAATAGACATAACACAGCAAATACAAAAGTTAAAAAATGGAAAAGCTCCTAGGCCTGATGGAATTAAGCCAGAAATATTCAAGACAATGAAAGCTTGCGAAATATGCATAAATGGACTGAAGAAGGCATATAAGTATATTCCGGAAATAGGGGAGGAAAAATCAATCTAGGACATATCTAAAACTATTCTAATTCCAAAGGTAGTAAAGCCTACAATTAAGGACTTCAGACCTATTTCACTGACAAACATTTCATACAAGATCTTTATGGGCATTATAAGAGACAAAATAGAAGAACACCTAAACGAGAATGGCCTAACAAATGTACATCAAGCAGGATTCACAAAGAAAAGAAGAATAACAGATAATCTTTACCTATTAAAATATTGTATTGAAAGCAGTTTTAAAAGAAAACAGACGCTCTTTGTAATCTCAATTGATTTCTAAAAAGCCTTCGATTCCATCAATAGAGGCAAATTGATAGAAACGTTAATGAAATTCAAAATTGATTGCAACATCCTTGAAATAATAGCAAGTTTATACTCTCACGACTGCACAGAACTGTGGAAATTCTTTCCACGCTTTATTTTAGTCACCCCCCTTATTCCATTTTTTATTTTTTGTTTGTTATTTTCTGGGTTTTACGCATCTCGTTTTTCTTTTGTTTCCTTTGTAATCTTCATTATTATACCCTTAAATATTCATTGATGCTAACATGTCCATCATTCCCCTGTAATGCTTTACCTTTCATCACCTAATTCCTCTGTAGATGATTTTATCTCATTTCCTGAGCTCACAGTACATTGCTCTGACGATGCAACTGGGCGTCGACAATTTTTAAAAACAGCGCTTGGTTGCGTTCTGTTCCAAATGCTCTTGAAGCTTTGGATGTTTAACCACAATTGGTTTGTATTTAAGTAACTCTTTAATTTACGTAACTCATTGATCTTAGCTTATTGCTATTTACATCTCGGTACCTATTTATAAGTCTGTTAAGCTAGGATTGTTTCCTGTGCTATTGAACATCACTAAACGCCACTTATTTTTTTTGTATGTATATTAATTTTTATAAGCCAGGCAGTAGGATTTCTTTATAATCACTTTCCCCTGGAGTTTCAAGAATGATCCTTGCATTTATAAAAAGCACCCTTCAGCGAACCACATACTCAAGGAAATTTGAAGAAGAACCATTGACCGGCTTGAACCAGCTCAGCGGCGGCAGGCAGGAGGGTTCGAGGGAGCCACTTAAAAAATAGGAAGTGTGGAAGGCAAGGCGGACGTAGGCATAGCCCCTTCAACTTGGACGCCGCTTCAACTTAGGCGTTGCTTCAACTACCTGTTGGTCAACCAGATATTAACCAACAGTATGGCTTGCTTTGAGCCATTATTTAGAAGATAGGCTGACGAAGACAAAACATGACAGTGCAGAACTGAAGATGCACGTGTTCTTAACAGTTCACAAGATGCTTTCACTATAAGGACAGTGAGACGAGCTATCACCAACAACTGACAGTTTATTCAAACAGGTGCGAGAATATAATACAAGGTGTGGACTGAAATGTAGCATGCGCGCTAGCGCCAATCTAGCTTAAACCAACCGCCACAAAATGTGTGTTTTTTCACACGTACAAATACTTGAAATACAAGTCAATGAAATAATGTAACGAAATAATAAATACATGAGATTGTAGCTCTGAGGGAGCGGAACAAATATATACAATTAGCCACAGTGTGGCGAAAGGAGAATTTAAATGAAATGGAGAATTCGATGAGAATGCTGAACGACGGAGGGAGCGATGTCCTTACAAGTACTCCCCCCAAGACATCAGGCAGCGTAGAAGGCTGATGAGGCTAGTCTTCGTATCGTTTCGGGCGTCGGAGGGTTTCTTTTGTTTTTGAAAGAAGGGGCGCGTTGGCGGTTGGCGTATGGATCGCTACCTCTCGCCATCGTTTGTTGCTTTTCTTCTCATTGGTCGCCTTGTTTTGAGGTGGCACTCTGGATCTGCCAGGTCCCACAGAGGCAGTGTCGCTTCCTTCGAGAAACGCCGGTTTCACGCGGTCTATTGAGACCCAGTCCTCTTGGCCATGCACGTCGAGAAGGAAGGCTTTCGTCGTTTTACTGATGACTCGGTAGGGGCCTCGATAGGGTCTGGTTAGCGGCTGTCGATGAGCGTCGACGTGGACGAAAACATATCCGCAGTCGTCCAGGTTCCTCGGCTTGAAATGCTTAGTTCTGTCCTGGTAAGTTTTAAGATATGGCCTGAACTTCCTGGCGATGTCCCTAAGATGATCCAGCTGCGTGTCGTCAGTTGATGTGGGAAAGAATTCACCGGGAACTGCGAGTGCCTCTCCGTAAACCTTTTCAGCAGGCGATGGCTCACCATCTGCGTGAGGGGCGGTGCGAAGGCCGAGAAGTACCCAAGGAAGTCGTGATTTTCAGTCCCCGTCGGTGCAGCTTGCCATCAGGGACGCCTTGAGGGCGCGATGAGTTCGTTCGACCATGCTGTTTGCTGCGAGATTGTATGCTGTGGTGCTGTGGAACATCGTTCCCATCAGGTTTGCCAGAACTAGCCATATCTCTGACAGGAAAGCGAGGCCTCTGTCCGTCGTGATGTCGTCAGGAATGCCAAATTTGCTCACCCAGCTCGACAAAAGGGCTTCGGCGCATGTTTGGGTTGTAGCTTCGGTCATCGGTGATGCTTTCAACCACCTCGTGGAGCGATCGATGATTGTCAGCAGGTAGCGAGCAGATCCTGAAGGCGGCAAAGGTCCCACGACGTCGATGTGGATGTGACCGAAGCACCCTTTCGATTGGGGAAAATCACCTACCCCCGATTCGGTGTGACGGCTGATCTTGCTTGTCTGGCAATTGATGCATGTCTTCGTCCATTCCTGGGTGTCCTTTTTGATCCCTGGCCAGATGAACTTCTCAGACAGGAGGCGAGCAGTGGTGCGTCTCGAGGGGTGGGAAAGTTCATGGATGATGTCGAATATTTTTCTTCTGCGGGAAGCCGGAATCCAGGGACGTGGGCAGCCGGTGCTAGTGTCGCAGAGGATAGTTACTCCTGCCGGCCTGAGGGGAATTGCGGTTATTTTGAGCGCAGATGGCCCCGTTAGGTGATCCTGTGCCTCTGGGTCGGTGCGCTGCTCGGATGCAAGGTCGGCGTAGTCAATTCCCAGGTGGGTTGCGTCAATTTCAATCCTTGAAAGGGTGTCTGCGACTGGGTTTTTCTTTCCAGGAACGTAGCTTATGGTGCACCCGAATTCGGCGATTGCTGCGAGATGGCGTTGTTGTCGGGAGGACCATGCGTCTGTCGATTTTGTGAAGGCGTGTACGAGGGGTTGATGGTCCGTAGCGATGGTGAAGGGTGTGCCCTCCAGGATGTGCCTGAAGTGGCGGACGGCGAGGTAGACGGCAGGGAGCTCCCTGTCGAAGGTGCTGTATCTTGTTTCGGTGGGTTTCAGCTTTTTGCTGAAGAATGCCAATGGTCGTGGAGAACCATCGACGAGCTGTTCCAGCACTGTTCCACAGGCGACGTTGCTGGCGTTGGTCGTCAGTCGCAGAGGGGCGTTGTCGTCGAAGTAAGCCAGGGCGGTGGCGTTTGCGAGGGCGTCCTTTGTCCTGGTGAATGCGTGTTGTTGTGAGGAACCCCATTCAATTTTCTTCGCCTTTCCCTTGAGGACGTTGTCGAAGGTGGTCAGGGTCTTTGCGATGTTGGGGATGAAGCGCCTGTAGTAATTGACCATCCCCAGGAACTCCTGTAGTTGGCGGGTGGTCGTAGGTGTCGGAAACTTCCTAATGGGGTCCACCTTGGTTGTCATGGGTTTTACACCACTCGAGGACACGCGATGACCGAGAAAGTCCACTCCTTCAGCGCCGAACGTGCATTTATCGAAACGTACGACCAGGCCATTCTCCTGCAGGCGTTTGAGAACGGCGCGGACGTGCCTCCGGTGTTCCTCCTTGGTCCTTGAGAATATCAGGATGTCGTCGACGTAGCAGATCCAGAATGGTAGGTTACCTAGGATGCTATCCATTAGGCATTGGAAGGTCGCCCCCGCATTGCTTAGACCGAAGTTTGAGTATGCGAAGGTGTAGGATCAGAATGGTGTCACGATGGCAGTCTTCGGAATGTCCTCTGGAAATACGGGGACCTGGAAGTAAGACTTGAGAAGGTCCATCTTGGTGAAGTGTTTCGCGCCATGCAATGCATTCGTCAGGTCCTGCATGTTGGGCAGAGGGTAGTGGTCGGGCATTGTGATGAGGTTGAGGCGCCTGTAGTCGCCGCATGGTCTCCAGGTCCCGTCAGGCTTCTTTACCATGTGTAGGGGAGATGCCCAGGGGCTCGATGCTTTCTTACAGATACCCATGCGTTCCATGTCCTCAAAGGCGCGTTTGGCGTCCTTCAGCTTCTGGGGCGGGAGGCGGCGGAATTTGGCGTGAGTAGGAGGTCCCGTCGTCGTGATGTGGTGGTAGATCCCGTGCTTGGAGGGGGATCCCGGCAATTGACGGAGCTCGGGCTTGAAAGCGTCAGGAAATTCCTGCAGAAGGTCGGCATAGGGCTGCGTTATTACAGCGGATACGGACATTGGGGCTGGGCCGGCTCTTCGGGCACGGAACCGGCAGGTTCCTGTGTCGATGAGGCGTTTTCCAGCAACGTCGACGAGTAGTCCGTGGTGAGCGAGGATATCTGCACTGAGGAGAGGGCGACTGACGTCGGCGATGGCGAAGGGCCAGGAATACAAACGGCCCATGATAGATATCCTGAGGACCCTAGTCCCATAACACCGTGTGGGAGACCCGTTGGCGGCGATGAGCGAGGGAACGTCTTTGCTGGGACCACGGTCTAGGTCAGCTTGTGACGGCGGGAACGTTGACTGCATAGCGCCGGTGTCGATCATGAGTCTATGGTTGGAGACGGTGTCGAAGATATAAAAACCATTCTTGCTTTGGTTTCCTGCAGCTGTGATGGTGGTAGGTAATTTCTTCTGGCGTCATCTTCTAGGGAAATTGCATGGTTCCCTACATTTCTTGGTGTCGCTGCCGAACTGCTGATGGTAGAAACACCACGCTGGATTAGGCCTAGGGCTCGGACGTGTTGGTTGCGGTGGTTTCCTCCTTGCCAGAGCGTTGATTTCGTCGTCATTGTTGGGAGTTGTTGCTGAAGAGTCTATGGAAGAGCAGCTGAAGGAGGAGAACGAAGACGATACTGATGATGCCCCAAAGCGGGATGCTTTGGAGGCCTCGTGGAGCTTCTGAGCCTTCGACAGGAGATCGTTCATCGGAAGCGTGTCGGCGTCCGTCAATTGGGGCTTTACGTCCTGCGGCAGGCGTCGAAGGAAAATCTCACGGGATAGGCTAATCTCGCGTCGTCAGCCGTTGCTGTCGGTCTCGGGAAGCATTAGCAGGCCGGTCAACTCGTCCCACGTCTCGACAGGAGAGGTGTCACCCATGGGTTTGCCGACAAGATCCAGGACCTTCTGTGCCCTTGCTGAAACGGAGAGTGAGTAGATACCGATTAGTTTCTTTCTCAGTTCGTCGTAGGAAACTTGGCCAGCCTGGGCGTTGAGCCACGGGGAAATCTTGTCGAATACCTCCTCTGGGATGGAGGTGAGAACGATGTCGGCCTTGGCGCAGGAGTAGCTGATTCTAGCGACTCGGAAGAGCACATCTGCTCTCAGGAACCAGGAAGCGGTGTTGTGTTGAGAAAACGGCGGCAGTTTGACTTTGGGCTTGGAGGCGAGGCCGTTGGGCGTGATGAGCAGGTTGAATCCGCATTGTGGTCAGTCGACTAGTCGGCGAAGAGGTGAGAAGTTGAGATGTCGGTTAAGCTCATCCTACTGCCTTACAAACGCACCGAGGTGTGGGAACACCAAAGACCGAAGCTCACGCCAAAGGTAACGGAGTAAAAGAAGGTAGCACGGCCGTAATAAGTCCGTTAATGGCAAAGCCAAAACCGCTGATGCTACTTCAACTCCGGGGTCACCAGTTATAAGGACAGTGAGACGAGCTATCACCAACAACTGACAGTTTATTCAAACAGGTGCGAGAATATAATACAAGGTGCGGACGGAAATGTAGCATGCGCGCTGGCGCCAATCTGGCTTGAACCAACCGCCACAAAATGTGTGTTTTTTCACACGTACAAATACTTGAAATACAAGTCAATGAATTAATGTAACGAAATAATAAATACATGAAATTGTAGCTCCGAGGGAGCGGAACAAATATAGACAATTAGCCACAGTGTGGCGAAAGGAGAATTTAAATGAAATGGAGAATTCGATGAGAATGCTGAACGACGGAGGGAGCGATGTCCTTACATCACTACAAAGTCTACAATCAACCCTCAAGAGCGTGAGTACTAATTAACGGTGCTCAATCTTGGCCAAGGAACTGTCCCCCCCCATTTTTTTTCTAGCCTTTATTTGACGATGTGCACATTTAGCTAGGAAATCATGTTCAAACTGTTTGGTTTAATTATTCGTGGCGTGTCCGTTACTATAAGTTGTGTTCCCATTCCCCTCTATCAAGCTTGAAATTTTTTGCCCGAGAGGAATGTGTTCAAAGTAGTGAGTAGAACTTTTGGTATTATTTCAGTCACCATTTTTACTTTCATTGGTTGATTAGTCATTTGATTATTGATTTACGATTTAATTGATTTGACTATTTTCTTGGCATTTTTCATTTTTCATATGCCATGCGGTCTTTATTCAAATTTCAATTAGGTAGTTTTGCTGGTTTTTCCTGGGTCAGTTAGGTGAAAATTCCGGTGGTACTTTATGGAAATAAACGCCATTTTAGGTTAAAATTGTTAACTGTTTTTAACTTAACCTCTACATTTTGAAATGACTAAATGAGTTATCTCATGAAGTGAGATATGACTTAAGGGGAAGTTTATATTTACGTCAATGTAAAGCTATCGGTGTTAATCCTTTATTGCAATGTTCTATGGTATTACCTCCCGGTGGTCCTTAGGACGTTTTGACTTTTACAGTACTGCTCCCCCTAACGCTTTGTGAAACTGTCGTTAACGTAACTGATTCAGTCCAACCACACTTGATTGGGATTTACTATTCTGCACCCTGGAGTAGCGTCTGAACATCAAGGTGATATCGGTGCTGACAGTCCCGGTATAGAATAATCTTTGGACTTAAACGTGTGCAGGGAAAGCAAACCGTCTTCGTTGCGGTTCTCCAGTTTGTCAAGTGTGAGAGTGTTGGCGTTCTATCCTTCAGGCTCGGGTCCGGAAATCAGAAACGGGGAGGCCTTTCCCGGAATTATTTCCCACACGAACTTTTCCTCAACAACAATAAACGAACCGAGATAGAAATATCCTCAGGAATTAGACAAGGATGTAATGGTTCAACAATACTGTTCCTGCTTGTCACGTACATAATAATAGAAAAGCTCCAGTCAGAAAATCTTGGCTATAGAGATAAATTTTTCAGGATAGCAGCAATATTCTTTGCTGATGACGGACTCATGCTTGCACAAAGCCTTGAAGAAGCAGTGAGCACAAAAAACATACTGACAGAAACAGCAGCCTCATGTGGACTGTCAATAAATAAACAAAAGAGCAGCATAATGATATATAACAGAAAAGAAGAATACCCAGAAGAAATTGAAAATATCAAGATGGTAGAAAGTATAAAATATTTACGAATGAAAATAAATAACAAGAAAGAATGCTTCAAAGACTTCAAAAATGACTGCATCCTGAAAGCCAGACACTATGCTAATATGATATACTCAACAGTAGCCCACGCCTGTAATAAAATCTTAATAGGAAAAACTTTCTGGAAATCAATTGCAATGCCGTCTTTTCTTCACGCAGCAGAAATTCTAGAATACACAGAGGAGGAATTAAAGACTTTCCAAAAGATTGACAATCAAGTGTACAGAGCCATTCTAGAGCTACCAACACACACTGCTAGCAGCGCACTGAGGTCAGAGATCGGTGCTTCCTCAGCCAAGGCAAGAGACATCAAATACAAAATCCTTTTGGTGAAGCATCTTCTAGACAGGCAAAGTAATGAGCTGCTAAGAGAGATATTCCTACACCAGTTCTACGACCAAGAGACGAAATTTACTAAGAAAATAAAGAAATATATGCAAATAGTAGACGTAAATCTGTCAGAAATAGAAAATTCATCTATTGCAAAATTGAAAGGGAAAGTAAGAAATGTAGACACCAAAATGTGGAAGTCGGAAATGGAAGAGAAAGAAACACTAAGAATATATAACCATTATAAGAAAGAAATAGGAGAAGTTAACTGGTGTTTGATAACACGTTAAAAACTAAGCTGTTGAAAAAGGCAAGAACAGACACTTTAGATCTAAATTGGAGAGGCAGATACAAAAATAAAGATACAAAATGTATGTGTGGCCATGAAGAAGAAACATTGGAACACTTTGTATTATACTACGAGATGTACTAGGAAACAAGAAATAACTGTACACTATTATATCAACCATATATTGAAAGTGAACGTGAAATAATAGCGGACATTCTTTGTTTCAGGAATTGTGATAAAAAAGAAATAGAAAGCAGAAAAAATCTTATAAAAGAACTGTGGAAAATAAGAAAAAATAATAAAACAAGACATCAAGTGACAAACGACAATACCATATAAAGAAAAGAATAGAGGAGCCGTTGCAAAGGCGTATCCTCAAAGTACAAGTGCAAGTACAATGCCGTCTTCTTCTTCTACTAAAGTTTTTCCCGCTATGCAGGGTCGCTATTTCTTGAAAGCCGTTTCCAATCTTTTCTGTCTCCGAGATCTTTCTCTTCCATATCTGCCGTTACACACTCCATCCACCTTCTCTTTGGTCTCCCCCTCCCCCTCCTACCTGGAAAATCCATCTCCAACAACCTCATCCCAACATACTCATGGTCTCTCCTCATTACGTGCCCAAAGCAATCGAGTCTATTTTCTTGGATTTTCTTTGACACCTCTGTAACCTTTGTTGTTCCCCTTACCAAGTCATCCCTAACCTTATCCAGTCTCGTGATCCCAGCCATCCATCTTAGCAATGTTAGCATTCTCATCACTGGAACATCAATTTTCATATCAATAATCTTTTTCATGGGACAGTCTCACTACAGTTTTATGTACCTTTCCCTTTAACTTTAAGTTTATCCTTCGCCTATGCAACAGTCCTGACAATTTTCCAATTATTCCATCCAGCTTGAATTCTACTGTTCATTTCCATCTGGAGCTCTGCTGTTTCCTTCACATAGGACCCTAGGTACTTGAAGTTTTCTGTCCTCTTTACTATTTCATCCAGCAAGTGTATTGTATATCATTCAATTGGTTCTGCAGGTTGCAATACATATACTCTGTTTTTGTTCTACTGATCTTTAGTCCTCTGCTTTTCAATTCCTCTCTTCATCGCTCTACCTTCCCTTCCAATCCTTCTCTGGTTTCATCACACAGAACTATATCATCTGCAAACAGCATAGTCCATGGTGACAGTTCCCTCACTCTTTCAGTAATTAAATCCATTACTATATTAAACAAGTAGGGGCTTGATGACGACCCTTGGTGTAACCCAACCCCTACTTCAAACGTCTCAGTCAAACCAACACTCGTTCTTATTTTTGTGCCTGCTCCTTCATGCATATCTCTGATCAGTCTAACACATTTCTTCGGTGTTCCCTCTCTCTCAGACATCTCCATATCATAACTCTATCATAAGCCTTCTCTAAGTCAATAACTACTATATGTAATTCCTTTTGGCCTTCTCTATATTCTCCACCAAGTGCCTTAGTACAAAGCTTGCATCCGCCGTGCTTCTGCCTGGCATATATCCAAACTGCTCTTCTCCAATCTTGGTCTCTTCCCTTTTCTTTGAACATGGGTATTGAAAAGTTAATCCTCCACATTCCGGTCATCTTTTCTTTCTGGTGTATCTTTTTCATCAAATCCCACAGCATATCCACTTCAAATTCCTTCAAGCATTTCCAGACTTCCACTGGGATCTCATCAGGTCCCGTAGCTTTTCCATTTTTCATCTTGCTGAGGGTAACCTTAATTTCTTCTCTATCTATATCTCTTACCATTCCTAAATTTGGATTTCCAAATACCAACCATCGCCATATGTAAAACAAGTGGCAAGTGTTGAATATATTGCCCCTTGAGTATTGTGACGAGCCGAGAGAGGGTTGTGAACTCAAAGGCAGGATACAATCAACTGAGTTATATTGTTATAGAACACTCTCCTTTATTTACAAAACCTCAAGGCAACAGGACATAACAAGTTAACAAGACAGACAATGTTACAGAGGAAACAGCAGACATAAATTTTCATGTTCGTTTAGTGCGAGGGAAGAGCGAAGATACAAGCATAATATATGCAAAAGGAATTATGTACAATTGTGTGACACACGGTTGGTACATGGCTCCCCCCCTAAAAATGACATACTGTATATGTTAAATAGGGTGCCCTGATCTGGAGAGGCGAACTGTAGGTGGGTCATCTGGCAGAAGATAAGCAGGTTTTAGAGGATCAATGGAGACCCAGTCTTCTTTGCCCCGAATGTTTAGTAGGAATGCTTTCGGACTGCGTCGGATCAAGAGGAAAGGGCCCGTGTAAGGGGGCGTTAGTGGTGGCTTGCTAGTATCGTTGCGCAGGAAGACGTGCGTTGCAGAGTGCAAGTCCGTTGGTATGTGATGCTTCGCTGGGGGCTTGTAAGTCTGGCGGCACGTAGTAAATTTTCCCACGACGTGACGTATGCGCTGGAGATCGTCGGAGGAGGTTGTAGAAGGAAAAAATTCGGCAGGGACGACCAACGGGTCGCCATACACCATTTCAGCTGCCGAGACGTCGAGGGCGTCTTTAGGAGTGGTCCTTAGTCCCAGGAGGACCCAGGGAAGCTGAGTAAACCAGTTGCAATCCTTGCAGCGGGACATCAAAGCTGCTTTGAGGGTGCGATGAAAACGTTCAACCATTCCATTGGCAGCGGGGTTGTAGGCCGTTGTCTGATGTAGGGTGATGCCCAGGAGATTCGCTAATGACGTCCACAATTGAGAGGTGAAAGTGGTTCCCCTGTCAGAAGTAATATGCTCAGGGATACCGAATCTTGAAATCCATCCAGAGAGTAAGGCAGATGTACATGAGGCGGACGTTGCAGTTTCCATGGGAATGGCTTCAGACCAATGAGTGGAGCGGTCGATGACGGTAAACAGGTAACGATGTCCTTGTGATGTGGGTAGGGGGCCTACAACGTCGACGTGAATGTGTGCGAAACGACGCTGAGGTTGAGGAAAGGTGCCCACTCCTGAATCCGTGTGTCGATGTACTTTGGAAGTTTGGCAAGAAGTACAGGCACGGACCCAATCCTTAGCATCCTTAGAAATGCCGTGCCAAATGAACTTTGCCTTCAGCAGCTGTGCAGTAGAACGGCACGAGGGATGTGAAAGGCCGTGGATGAAATCAAACACCTGTCGGCGCATGGGAGCAGGAATCCAAGGTCGCGGTCTACCAGTACTGACGTCACAGAGGAGGGTGGTGTTGGAGTCTTCGAGGGGAAAATCTTCCCAACGGAGGGACGTGCAGGATGTCCTACAAGCTTGATACTCTGGATCCTGTCGTTGGGCTTCAGCCAGGGCGTTGTAATCCAATCCCAGTTGAACGGCAGCCAACGTGTTTCTTGACAGGGCATCGGCAACGGGATTCATTTTCCCAGGGACGTATTGAAGGGTGCAATTGTATTCAGCCACGGCGGAGAGATGTCGGCGTTGACGGGCGGACCAGGCGTCAGGCTGTCGAGTGAAGGCGTGCACCAGAGGCATGTGGTCTGTGCGAATGACGAAGGGCGTACCTTCTAAGAAATGGCGAAAGTGACGGACAGCCAAGTGCACCGCCAGCAATTCTCGATCGAAGGTAGAATAACCCGATTCTGCCTTGGACAGTTTTCTGCTGAAGAAGGCCAATGGGCGGGGTGAGCCTTTGACCACCTGCTCGAGTACTGCACCAATAGCGACGTCGCTGGCATCGGTGGAGAGAAGGAGAGGGGCGTGTGGGATAGGAAAAGTGAAAGCCGCAGCAGTTGATAGGGCCTTCTTTGCATTGCAGAAGGCTGCCTCTTGAAGGGGACCCCACTTCAGGTCCTTTGGCTTGCCCTTGAGGGAGGCGTAGAGGGGAGCAAGAGTGGTGGCAATGGCTGGCAGAAAACGGTGATAATAGTTGATCATGCCCAAGAATTCCTGCAGAGCTTTGACGGTCGAGGGCGCGGGGAAATTCTGAACGGCTGCTACCTTCTCAGGGAGGGGATGGACTCCTTCAGGAGTGATACGGTGCCCTAAGAACAACACTTCGTTGGCGCCAAAGGTACACTTGTCGTACCGGACTACAAGGCCGTTTTGTTGCAGGCGGTCGAGCACGATGCACAGGCGATGGAGGTGTTCCTCTTTTGAGGAGGAGAACACAAGTATGTCGTCCACACAACATACACAGAAAGGGAGTTCCCCTAAGATGCCATCCATGAGACGTTGAAACGTTGCCCCAGCATTACGAAGGCCAAAACAGGAGTAATTGAAGGTGTATGTGCCAAACGGAGTGGTGATGGCGGTCTTGGGGATGTCTTCAGGGTTCATAGGCACCTGATAATACCCCTTCAGGAGGTCGAGCGTAGAGAAAACCTTCGCTTTGTGCAGGTAGGAGGTCACATCGGCAATGTTTGGGAGGGGGTAGTGATCCGGTTCTGTTTGCATGTTCAGGCGCCTGTAATCCCCGCACGGACGTAGGGAGCCGTCTTTCTTCAGAACGATGTGTAAGGGTGACGACCATGGGCTGGAGGCCTTTTGGCAAAGGCCCATTTTCTCCATTTCGGCGAACGTCTGTTTGGCGGCTGCCAATCGTTCCGGTGCCAGACGTCTGAATTTTGCGAAGACTGGGGGTCCCGTCGTCTTGATATGGTGATAAATACCGTGCTTGGCAGGAACTGTGGGCGTTTGGCGAAGTTCTGGACGGAAAACTTCCGGGTACGACGTGAGGAGGTGGGCGTAGGCATCCGTGGGTGCGCTGATGTAGAGAGCGAGGTTAGAGGGGGCGGGTTGAAGAGGTGTCGACAAGTACGAGTCTGCGTTGACCAATCGTCGGTGGGCGACATCGACCAGAAGGAGGAAATGAGAGAGGAAATCCGCACCGAGGATTGGCATTGTGACGTCAGCAACGAGAAACTTCCAATTGAATTTACCGTTTCCGAACGATAATGTGAGGTTCTCGTAACCGTAGGTGGGTATCGCAGATACATGGGAGGCCACCACCACAAGCGATGGCCTACTTACACGTTTTTTGGCCACTGACAATCTTTGGCACATTTTTTCGCGGTTGCCCCGAATCTGAAGTGGTAGTAGCAAAACTGCGGCGGATGGGAGGTAGCAAGTGGCTGTAGAAGTCGTTCGTTGGGGCGCGAGCGATTGGTGGGTGGTGGGCGGCTTTGTCGCCACTTCGGCACGTCACGGGGTAGGCGTGTATGTCCTACGGCATTCATGTCAGCTTCGGTTGACGTTGAATAGGCATCCTCGTCGTCAGGGGTGGAGGCGTTGATGGAGGTCTTGAAGTGGCTGTCCATAAGGGCGTCGGCTTTGGTCATCAAGTCCTTTATGGGTAAACTATCGACATCGGGTATGGCAGCGCGTACAGGTTCGGGTAAACGGCGTATCCAAAGGGCACGAAGTAGGTTCACCTCACGAGGAGAGTCGTCTGCGGCAGGTTGAAGGCGAGCGATACTGGTCATTTCCCCTGAGGGCAAGCGAAGCCCTTTGGTCCCCCAACGGTTGTTGCGAGAGCTGAAAAAGCTTTGCTATACGGGCGGCTGGCGACGGCGAGTACTGCTGCAGAAGGTATGTTTTGAGGGCGTCATACGCTATTGGGGTGTCTCCTTGTTGACAAAGCCAGTCGGATATTTCTGGGAAGGTGTCCTCGGGTATCGCCGCGAGAACATAATCCGCTTTGGTGGTTGAGCGCGTCACGCCCCTGATACGAAAGTGGACTTCTGCGCGTTGAAACCAAGCAAACGCTTCTCCGCTGGCGAACGGTGAAAGTTTCAATGGGCGGCCGCAGCGCCAACTGCTGTAGTAGAGTCCGTCTCCGTCATAGTACCAACGATGGAGGGGCGAGGGAGGTGGGGGTGGAAGGCAGTGGGAGCGAGTCGACTTCCGGGGTCACCAATGTGACGAGCCGAGAGAGGGTTGTGAACTCAAAGGCAGGATACAATCAACTGAGTTATATTGTTATAGAACACTCTCCTTTATATACAAAGCCTCAAGGCAACAGGACATAACAAGTTAACAAGACAGACAATGTTACAGAGGAAACAGCAGACATGAATTTTCATGTTCGTTTAGTGCGAGGGAAGAGCGAAGATACAAGCATAATATATGCAAAAGGAATTATGTACAATTGTGTGACACACGGTTGGTACAGTATAAAGTAACGTTAAATGGTGCATCTTTCCCCACGCATTTATCAATAAAAATCAATGTAAAGTTGTAGATTAAATGTACATGTCATTGTAACTTGTAGAACATGTGAATATTATCAAAGTTTGCGATTATACATTGAACAGGGCCTGTGAGGAACCAGAGACAGACCATAGTCGATTGATGGTTTATTCATGATGATGATGATTGTAGATTGCCTTGCTATTAATAAATAGCAAGCACGGGCTCTTGCACAAGGGCAGCCCGTAAGTCAGTTATGGCTGTGAAAGAGTGATATCATATATAAATGAAGGACGTACAGGAGGATGACGGAATGACAACAACATGACGACCACGTCAGGAGTCCGAAGCCCAGACGAGGAGCTGCAGTGCAGACGTAGTCAACCAAACACGGTTCCTCTTCGGTTCTGGAGAAATTTGATCTTTTCTTATTAAAGCCCCAGAAGGGAATGGTTATTCACGAGACATGTGAATGACATAGACTTCTGTGGACGGAAAGGTAGCATCCTGCTGGGCAGGTGACTGGCCGACCGCAGACTGGTAAGATTGGCTGGGTATTTGTGTTTCTTTACGTTAACATTCTGATAAATATAAAAGTCCAATTTTAGCATACAATAATGAATGATACATGAGATGAAAGAGCAGATGATTTTACATATGACAAAATAAAAAAAAATTATGTTACATTAACAGGAAAATATATACAAGAGTAAAAGGAGAGCTGAATAGACAATGAAGCATTGTAAGATGTTGTCCTTACAACTACTCCCCCCAAAGAAAATTATTAAAAGAACTTTTATTGATTGTATGCGATAAAAAAATACATTATCGCAACAGAAAAATTTAATGAATATTGAACATTGAAATATACGTTAATCTGTAGTGAGACGGGTGCTGCTGTTGGCCTCGTTGTCGGGACACTAGCGTTGATGGGCAGCAATATGCAACTTGTGAGCTTTTATTTTGTGATTACAGGATGCCACCTCGGTGGCATAGTCCGGGGGAGGGGGTACGACTGCTGTTTGCAGTCTTTTTGGACCACGTTTGGTCGGTTTCACTGTGGCTTCCTTCAGTTTGTTTTGGGGAGGCACTCGTGGGCGCTGCCTTTGCTGTTCATGAAGGTTGTTGGTGTAAGCAGGTTTCAATATGTCCGAGGTTAACCAGTTTTCTGCTCCATGGACCATGATTTTGAAGGCCTTCTTTTTTCTCTCCAGCACACAATAGGACTCCTTGTAAGGTCGTGTGAGTGGAGGGCTGTGGGTGTCCTGCCTTATGAAGACGTAGGATCAGGTATCCAGGGCAGCTGGTCTGAAGTGTATCTTGTAGTTTCTGAGGTGGAAGATGCCTGAATTTGCAGCGGGTAGGAGGGCCAGTCATTGTGATGTGGTGGTATACAGTATTCCGTGTTTGGCAGGAACCCCCTCCAGTTAACGAAGCTCAGGTTTGAAAACATTACGGAATTCCTGCAGCAGATGGCCATACTCGTGGGGCGTGACAGAGCCATCCTGGGCAGGCTGGGCCCACAGAAGAGGTGGTGGGACCGGTAGGTCCCTTGGTCGAAGAGTCGTTTGCGACGCACGTCTATTAGCAATCCATGGTGGGTGAGGAAGTCAGTGCCCAGGAGAGGCACCTTGATGTCAGCGATCAGGAAAGGCCAGCTGTAGTCCCGGCCCATGATGGATATTTTCAATGTCCTTGTCCCATAGCAGGTGATGGGGCTGCCGTTTGCGGCAACCGGGGCAGTCCTGTCATCTGATGGGAGGCCGTGGTCATCCTTTGAAGGCGGGTACATGGACACTTTAGTACCGGTATCCACTAGGAATCTTTTTCCCGAGTTCGCATCATGGATGTAGAAACCCGTGTGGTTGGGCTTCACTGGCTCCACAGTTGCTTGTAGACGTGGTCCCCCACCTAGTTTTTTTAGGTGGGAGCATAGCAGAATGCACTTTTGTACCCTCTTTCCCCAACTCGATGGAAGTAGCACCACCTGGGTAGGTCGGGACTCTTAGTGTAGTGGTCCTCTCATTGATGCTGTTGCTCCTGTTGTGGTCGCTGATGGTGTTGTTGATGCTGTCGTTGTTGTGGGGGCCGAGAACGTGGGTATTGGGGCCTCCTGCTGTGGACAGCGTTGACCCCTGCTTCTTCTGGCCCCACAGGATACTCCTCTGCCTCCTCCGTGACAGCGTTGAAGTGGGTGGTGGTGGCATATCTGGCAGCCTGAGCCGCAAGGTTAACTTTCTCGGCCATTGCGCCCAAGGACAGCGTGTCCAATTTCTTGGCGTCCTCCAACTGGGTGTGGAGTCTTGGGGGGAAGGCGATGGAGGAAGATCTCTCTCGACAGGCTTATCTCCTTGGGTTGCCCACAGCTTTCGAGCTCGTCCAGCTGGAGGAGGTCCATCAATTCGTCCCAGGCTGCTGTAGGACGGGTGTCTCCGAGAGGGGTTGTCATTAGGTGGAGGGCACACTAGGTCCTCAAGGTTACTGGTAGGTC
>NC_090740.1:57690339-57695339 GCF_036898095.1 Palaemon carinicauda
GGATGATTTTTAGGTTCATTTCCATCGCAAATGAATACTTATCCTTCCACCACCCCTCCCCCTATAGATAACAATCTGGGGGAACCTCCTTGGGAAGCGTGGTTTTGGGTGGGGGAGACAAAGTAGGTAAAAACAGTGCAAAATGGAGGAAAAAAAACCTAAATATAACACTCAAACATATAAAAATGGACCGGTAAACAGGTATATACTGAATTCGAAATACATAAAAACACTGGAAATGGGAAAACCCGAGCCAAGAATTTTACATGAGAAAATGGCATACAAATGCACTATATGACCAGTTATTGCACGTCACATTGTAGTTGTGCACTAACCTAACCTAACCTAACGTTTTACTTGATTTGTATAAGAACTAGGTTACCTTATTAATGTCCATAACTAAAATAATACCAAAAATATTCTTGCCATTTGAAACCCCAACAACCAACCTAACCTTCCTGGTAGTGTACATCAGTAGCCTAATCATGTCAACAGTAAACCTAACCATATCAGCAGTACCATAACCATGCTAACAGTTACCTAACCATGTCAACAGTAATTTGCAATGGAAATGAAGCTATCTTGCAAAAGCATATCAAAATTAATTAGAAAAACTATATTTTCTTGTCATTTAGAGTCGTCAATTATATTTCAAATAAATACCTTGAAGTTATATTTGCTTATCTTGAAAATCTCTAGAAAAATGAAATAAACACACCATTTCCTATCACTGTCATACAATTCGTGAATATTGGGTTTCCATGCCTTTTCCAGATAGGCTACTCACAGCAACTTTGATATACTGTATATATACAGTACTGTAGTTATGTTATATCCTCAGCAGCTTACCCTTGGGTTGTAGTTATAAGTGTTTACCTTAATTTTTCATTAATAAGCAATTATTTAGCAAACCAAAGTTGTTTCATCAGGAAGGATGGATCATGTGGGAGCATTCATATGGGAGAGCATAAGTAGGTTACTTAAGTTAGTGTTTTATTTTAATTTCAAGTTCACTAACCTTTAAATCTATGATCGAATTTTCCTATATGTATGGATAAAAGCATTCAAAAT
Source organism: Palaemon carinicauda (assembly GCF_036898095.1). Classification (NCBI taxonomy): domain Eukaryota; kingdom Metazoa; phylum Arthropoda; class Malacostraca; order Decapoda; family Palaemonidae; genus Palaemon; species Palaemon carinicauda. Next base: position 57,691,411 of record NC_090740.1, read on the forward strand.
AAAAAAAAATACATGCAATCCAGCATATCTGCTCCCACAAGATCCATTCTTACTGTGTCATCTATGTTTCTGCATTATATGCTCATAATTGTTCAATTTTTAAAATGAAATCGTGTAATTGGTACCAACACCCAGCGTAGTATTCCAAAGTAAATTTACCATTCGTCAGCAAATGTACGCAGTAATACAGTAGTAATAAATTGGCAAAACAAGTTGTGAAAACCTATGATATTTGCTGGTACTGTACATGATGCAAAAGAAACATAGTTCAAGTCAATTAGAATAATTGTTTCAATTATTTTTAGGAATGCGCATGCTTCTTGCAGAAATGGCATTTTACTAGAAAATACCAGGCAGAAGTGTTGGTTACATTACCTTCATAAAAGGGTGCCAATTGAATATGCATTTTTGAGAACTCCCACAATTGGGCTACGAGATTTTAATAAATTGTTATAAATAGGTTCTGACTTGATCAAGAGCTTAATAAATAATCATAAAGTATAATAAACTGTATTAATTCCTCTAGGTTCTTAGATTTGTCTAACACATATGTATTGTTTTATGTTGAGTATATAATATTTTAGGAATAAGTACCTAAATATCAGATATATAATTATTAAGAAATACTGTATATTGTAACTTCCCTTAGACATGGATTTCAACTTCACTCAAATGACAAATGATGAATTGCCACCCTGCTTCACAGTATCTATGTCTATGTATTTGCAGATGCCTACAGTGGATTAGAGTTGTCAATATCAAATGTCTTCTTGATAAAAGTACAAAATATGTAAATAACTGTTTTAGAGTATGCAGTCTTCACTTTTCTTGTAAGAACTATGTGACTCCAGATTCCTCAAGACTCAATAAAAATGCATGCAGGTGTGGATGAATATGTTATTGCTATAATATAAAGACGTTGTTATATACTGTAATTTGTTTTATAATACATTTTTATAGTACAGTATTATGGACTGAAAATGTTAGTTATACTAGTAACTCTTTCCCACTTTCACAGGTAATCCAAATGATACATCTGCAGCAGCAGCAATAACATACAACTCTGAGTGTAGTACTGCAACATTTGAAAGCATTTTTGAAAAATCTGGCACAGGTTCAGTTCAGTTTGTAGTTTTGGAATCTAATTGTTTTGGTTGAATGACTTCTCTGTGGTTTGTTTCCTATTTGATTTGTGACGTCAATTTTTATTTGCTTTTTATGAAAATTAAGTTAAACCTAGATTTTTGCTTATACAGTATTCTGTAAAATGCAGCATTGCATTTGGTATAAAAGGATACATTACTTTCATTACTTTACTGTTGTACTTTTCTTAGTTTTGTTAACAAATATTGCTTAACCTTTGTCTAATCAGCATGCAAGTTAGGCCTGCTTTTTCATTTTGATTTCATATTATTGGTTTTGATTATCCCATGCTTTGTTTGCTATTAAATTCTGATATATGCATATTTTGTTTGCATGACTTGTATGACTATTGCATGGAAATGAAGCATGTGCCATTTCTTTTACTTTGTTTATGTTCTTTGCAAGAACATTTGTGTACAGTCACTTAGGTATGTACAGTATACAATCATGAGCACAAACCCCCCAAAAAGGAAAATAGTTACTATATACTATATTGGTGAAATAATAAGATAATATGAGAATAAGTTTGTTTCATTCTAACTTCCCTCTCAATTTTAGATAAAGCTACTTAGCAATTAATGTTACATTAACTGAAGGATTTTATTTAATGATTCAGAAATGCCTAATATATAAGTCATAAGCTATGATAGAGCCCTATAATCATGTTAACAAGCAATATTAATCGATTTAGTATTCAATAATTAATAAAGTGAAGTTTACTGCAGCATAAGAATAAATATTAACATTTAAATAAGCCGCGCTACGCCACAGCCGATTTTTAGTTGAGGGCATGATTAATAGATGGCGCGCATTCTGACGGGTTGGATGATGTTTTTTTTAATGGTATTAATAGTCAGTTTCCCAGCTTTCGTGTATTGTCTTTGCTCCAAACGGACGGTTGCTACCTACAGTTAATCGGAAGTGATCGTTCAGTAGCCTTAAACAGGCAAACAAAGTAAGCAGACCAGAAAATTGTCTTGGTCGTTGATCTAATTCTTTAAAGTGGTTGTGAAAATTTTAACAACAATATTCAATGACCAATATTCCCAATAACTGTGTTGTGTTTGGATGCTTCTCAACCAGAACAAAAAATTCAGATCTTATATTTCCTTCATTTCCAAAGGACATTGAAACTATGTGTGCACCTCTGCAAACGGGGAGATCACATAAATGTTTAGAATGCTCTGATATGTAGCCGGCACTTTGAAGCAATGTCTATGAAAGGAATTTGATGTACGAATTATTAGACAAACCGGCGCCTCAAAATGAGATAAATATGAAGAAAGGATCAGTGACAACAACAAAACACAGTAAGAAACTGGCTAAAAGACAAAAAAAAAGAAGGTTTTAATTTTAGCAGTGTTTATTATTTTTATATTCCATATAAGCACGTGAAAAATGGCAAGTAGGCTTAGCGTATCATTAACGTATTATCCATATACAGTATAGTAAATCTTGTTCCACTTTTGAGAATATGTAATATTCATATCTTATTTTTTTAAACAAATATAGAATTCCTTATAATACAGATGAGGTCGATTTGGGATAAAGATTAGTGAGAGCTGAGAGAAGAGGTCAAAAGCGACTTGTTTGTGAAATATTAGCCGAGGAAAATAATCTTGGAGGGATGAAATGTGCCCATGAAGTTGAATCAGTGCCATCAGTGGAAGAAATGCAAATTGCTATTGAACTTTTGAAGAAAGAGAGAGATGAAATTGAACAAATAAGGGACATAGAAAAAAATCAATGGATGATAGAGAGGGGTGAGTGGGAATGTAAAGAAAAGAAATGTGAAGTTAAAAAGGCCACTTGGCATGTTAAAACCAATGGAAAAAAAGGTTTCTTTGTTTTCATAGCGAAAAATCTTTGAAATCAGGGGGAAACATAATAACTTGATTAACTGATATAATGTACGAGCATCTTTCATTACCTCTAGAAGTTATTAGGTATTTTGTACGTTGTCGTACTTTTTATAGGATTCTAATTTTGAATAGAAACATTAGCTTATCTCGGAAAGCTGTAAGTAAAATGTTGAAGTTAGTTTCTTAATAATTCACATGTAAGACGAAAGATTTAAGACGATCATAACCCTGGTTATCATAGAAGTGGTGGAAATTTGAAAAATAAGGTTTTTACATATTCCTTTATTCTTGTAAATAAATGTAATTAGATAATTTTTTATGCACAAAATAAAGAACTGTTTCCACTGTGAGTAGTTTTATTTTCCTAAAATAATAAAGTGACTCTTAATTTGTTATTAATTACAAAAAAATTAACAATAAATCCCTATATTTATATGAATGTTGACAAAGGAGACTCGGACGCATTGGCTATGCTGACGTCAAGGATTATCTCCCCCAAACCCCAATATCCTCTCTAATCTGCGCATGAGAAGACCTTGTATTTGATAGACCTTGATCCGGACATTGAGGAGCCACTATCCTTGACCTGCTTATGATCATACTTTGAGTTTTTTAGGATTCAGCCTCATGCCACATAATTTGCACCATGCTAAAATTATTTCTAGATCTCTATCAAGGGATTCGGCAACCCCATATCTACATTCAGGAGATGGAATTAATGCAATATGCAACAAGCTTGTTTTCTTGGCCAACCATATGTCATATGTATATAGTATGAAAAGTATTGGGCCAAGAACTCTATCTTATGGATCAACAGATATCAAATTCCAGTACTCACTTGGTGCCCATCAACAACAACTCTTTGAGTTCTATTACTTAAACATTCAATAATAATGCTAAGAAACGACCCAACCACTCCCAACT
>NC_090740.1:57700339-57707839 GCF_036898095.1 Palaemon carinicauda
GTTTTGCATTTTTTTGCTTAGTCATGTTACCGTAAGGAATTGGCAAGTAGTGTCGCAAAACTTATATTTTTATAGTGTTGGAAAGTGTTTCTAGATGATCTGGCTACCCATGCCTATCTTTTTTTTAGCCAGATATGGCGTATATATAGGTGTGTTCGATTTTACGGTGATTGCCCTTTTTTCGTTTTTTCCCAATTCTTTCAAAATTACTACGTACTAAGGAACTATCACAGAGTAATGATTCCTCTAGATGTTTATTTGTCGGAAAATTTTGTTTACTTTTTTTTTGATTGAATATCATCAAATTTTTTTAGCTAAAATATTGTTTTACATTTTTTTTTCGATTTTATTTCCCTTCAAAAAAAATTTTTTGGGTCAGAATTTTAATTTTATAGTCGTAAAATAATCGACAATTATCCAGCAACCCACCATACAATTTTTATGCATATCCAATAATAATTAGATTAGTAAATAACACCTTGAAATTGACATACCCTTCCTACATTTCAAGTGGCAGATTAGGGAGTCTGAGTCAGTGTGGTTGGCGGCCATTTTGTGGACATATCCGAAGCGTAAGCTGCCCTATCTATATATATTCTTGTTCCCTATAGAATTTGTGATATTTTTGTATATTTTTACCTGCATAAATATCATATTATATATTAAATATATGTATTTTTTTACGAAATTTCCAAGTACTCAAAAAATTACCTTTAGATATGGCCCCTGATATAAATGTAATTTACAAAATAATGAAGATTTTTTTACATATTTCTATTTTAGGATAACATATGTTTATTCCCTAAAAAAATTAGCCACTTCCTATTTCATTTGGGTACCCAAAAAAATTCATGAAATTTGGACAATTTTTTTTGGCCAAAAAAAGTTACCCTTTTTTTCTCATTTCAGATCTTCACCTCCATGGGTCTGACTTCATCCAAAATACATCAAGATGTGTCCTAAACATTCAAGAATCAATTCCTAAAAGGATTTGTGTATATATGTATAAACTTTTTTTTTATGAATTTTTATGTCAGGTCTTTTTTTTTTCTACTTAATTTTTTAAAATATTTATAATAAATAGTTTTTCTGCAGATGAGTAGTATTTATCTTTACAGTTGTTTTAAGCATTCATTGAAGTTTTTTTTGGCAAAAGAAAAAAGGAGGTTACTGCAAAAACTGATTTTTCAAGAATTTTTTTTGGCGTCGGGGTCGTTCGCGTCCGAGTATACCCTTAAAGGGGTGTCCGAGGACCGTACCTATCCAGGGTTAAAAGAAGTCAAACCTAAGAAGGGTGACCTCTTCTCCCTTTAATTGACAGTCCCAGTCAATTAGCTGTTCATCGTAGAATTAGACGGCAGGTTAAATATTTTACCTGGCGTCACCACATATTGCTTCAGATCATGGATTTGTCTAGCATAGTGTATGTAGAACACTCTGGATGATTCTCATCCGTTACATGTGCGAGGACAAGTGAGGTCCCCAACCAAAAACTGTTTACTACAATAATTAGTGGGCAGGTTTTGATACACTTTCTGCCACCACTACGAAGTGTTTTAGTTCATGCACTTGTTTTGCGTAGTGTTTGTAAAACACTCTGGATGATTTCCATCCAGTGTATGAACGAAGGCGCTCAAAGTCCATATACTGAAAGAAGTTCAGTGATGAAGCAATCTTTCTCATATCATGACCTGCGGGAGTACTGTCCGGATCCGCTCTACGAATAAAGTAGGTGAGCTTCGCCCTTAGTTGTTTTAGGGATAGATTTGATCCAGAAGTTTCTCCTTTAAAGAGCTGTCCTCCCCTGAAGTCTGAAGTTCTACGAAGATAGACCTTTAGACACTCTACAGGATATAGAGAGACATCTTCCCTCAGAGGGCAGATTCTCCAGGGACCCCACCTCTTAGTGGGTAGCTCGTTTTTAGCGAGAAAGGATGGATCAGGAAATAGATTCAGTTCTTCCATCTCCCTGAACGGAATGTGACCCTCATCTCTGGATAGGGCCACTATTTCACTAACTCTAGCCCCGGAGGCGATAGCGAACAGAAAAATAACCTTTTGGGTTAGATCCTTAAGAGAACAATCTTCATTGTTCACAGATGAGGCATAATGTAAGACCTTGTCCAAAGACCAAGAGATGGGCTTTGGTGGTAACGCGGGCTTAAGCCTAGCACATGAATTCGGAATCTTATTAAAGATTTCATTCGCCAGATCCACTTGAAAGGCATATAGGAGAGGCCTAGTCAAGGCTGACTTGCATGTATTTATCGTATTGGCTATGAAGGTGGTCAAAGAAGGACAGACAGAAGTTTATTGAAATTCCTTTCGGTCCTTTTGCTTTGACAAACGCAACCCACTTTTTCCAGGAACACTCAAATTGTCTTCTAGTGGACTTAGCCTTGTATTCTTCTCAGAATTCTATATTGCCTTTTGAAATCCTAAACCTTTTTCTAACTGCTAGAGCGAGAAAATCATGAAATGAAGGGTTTGGGTTCTCTGTGATAAAACGAAGGCAGTTAATTTCTGAATCTTCGGAAATATACCTAGGGTCAGAGCTAGGACCAGCCTCATCTAGTCTATCAGCCCCACTAGAGGATCCTCGTATGGGGCTATATAGCGAGGCTAGTTTCTTGAAGACGCTCGTGATGAAGAGGTCGAATTGCATTTCCGGGACTTGTTCCCATCTGGGAGGGAATATGTCTGCGCCCATGGACCATTCCAACTCTATCGGTTTGTATCGAAATAGAGGATCCACCGTCACATCGTGGATCAGTTGTAAATGAACTGCTGGTAGGTGCCGTCCCTTCAAGAGAGGGATGGGTAACTTCACCAAGACTGAATGAGACGTTCGAATGTGACGTCTTATTATCGCTTCGGTGTCCCAGATCAGTCGTAGGGAGCTTGATCTGTGTGGAGGGGGCTTCCCCACCCATGAAAGGACCAGCAGAGTCTTGGGACTTTCATGCTCTAATTTCTGTTAGAGAAGCGATTAAAGAGGGACCGATCTCAGTCTTTTTTTATCTCTTCAAGCGTTTGATGCGTGTTTTCTCCAAGCTCTTAACGCATCTTTCATGTGTGCCCTTAGCACCAGGTCTGTCACTATAGCAAACTGGGGAAAGTTTAGCGCTTTTTCCTGTTGGCGTTTTGGTATTCTGACTGAACACCTGAGTCTCTTGACAGACCTCATGAGCTCCTTTTATATTTCCAAAGGAGAGGAGAGTTGATGTGACCGAGGGCTTCGATGGTTTTTTAAACATCGAAACCCCTGAGCTGGAGAAAGTCGAGACTTCTAGAAGCTTATCTTGCATCCGTGATGTCCTAGGAACCGGGTCATCTCTTTGAATGCACATTGGCCGGACACTTCGGGTGTTGCTCACTCCAGCCTCTCGATCAGGTATATTAATACCTGAACTATTTCTAGGCTTGAATTTGACGTGACTAAGCTCATCAATCCTTTGAAGATACTTAGAACTGTGAGTCCGACATGAATCTTCCTTAGTATGATTGTTACTCTCTGTAACATGAATTCTAGAGGGAAGGAAGGGAGGGTGGTTGACTGGAAGGTTCCGAAGAACACCTTTCAGGTCTGACAAGACTACGAACACCCTTAATTGGAACAAAGTCCATATGTTCAGAAGGATTAACATTCAGAACTTGCTGTTTTTTATGAACTTGTTGAGTAGCAACAAATTCAGAATGGCTCATTGATATCTTGAGTCCTTTTCGTGAACACGAAGCAGCCTTCCCTGGAACTCGATGATCTAAAGTTTTCTTACTACCTGTATGCTCTATAGCTCTCAGGTATACTCCTCCAGGAGGGTTTTGAACTGTAGGAGAAGGTAAGGAAATGATGGTAGGGACATTTCTGTTTCCCATCAATGGCTCATCTTGAATAGGCTTTGGACCGAAGGATCGAAGGTCCTGCGATCCTGAGAGAAAGCTCCTCCTAGCAGAAGCGTCTTTATGCTTTGAGTAGTCAGTAGGCTTAGACTTTTGCTCATCTGCCTTTAGCATCGAGGTCAATGGAATAGTGGGATGTTGTTGACCAGCCCGGATATTTCAAGCATTTCCAATCTTCTTTTTAGGTTGGGGACCCACAACCACAGAAGATTTTCTCTTTGAAGGAATGCCCCATTTTTGGAGAAGACCTATGTTCTCCATGGTGGCGTTCTTAATTACTTCCTTAGTGACCTCGTGTGGGAAGAGGTCTTTACCCCAGATGTTGGAAGATATTAGCTTCCTTGTTTCGTGTTTTACTGTTGCATCAGCGAACACAAACTCTCTACATGCTCTCCTAGCCTTCATAAAGGCGTAAAGGTCCTTCACCAAGATAGCCATATGCATTTTGGCTATGACCATGAGCATGTCTGGGTTACTCTCGTAGGTTGAACACAACTCTATGTAGTTTTGTAGAGAAAGGGATGTCGCAAGTCTCTCCTTTGACTCCTGTTCATTACACAAGAGCAACTCAGACAATTTAGGGAGACATACCTTGAATTGTCGACTTGCAACGTCCTTGTCTAATTTTCCTACTGAAAATGTCAAATGGACTTCCTTCCAATCCTTTTCCTGTCCGGGAAAAGCTGGTGACAAAGGCTTGCACTCATCGAGTGTGGGACAAGGCTTACCCTCCTCTACCGCTTTGGCAACAGAAGTAAATGCCTTCCCCATAAAGGGGAATGAGAGTGGAGTAGGAGCAAGAAAGGAAGGGTGTCCGTTATTCAGTGAGAATACCTTCGACTCTGAATAACCCGCCTTTCTTAGACTACCTGAAAGGATAGTCTATGCCTTATCATGGTCCAGAATCAAGACCTCCTTTGGTTCCGTTCCTTTTCTTGACTTTGGTTCGTACTTCAGTTGAACCCAACAATTAGGGAAAGCATCAAAGCTTGGTCAAAATTAAATTTTGTCTAAAGGAACAGCACCTATTTTCTCTGAGATGCAGAGATTACCATTTGAAATCGGCATCTGCTCCGCGAACCTCCAGGAATTGGTTATGGAGCATGCTGGTAGGTCTTGATTCATGGTTCGTTTGACTGACCGCTGGGAAGCAACAAGGAAACTTTACGAGGATCTATCTTACGTTTTACTTCCTGCTTTTCGTTTTGTCTACGAAAGCTCTCTATTTGATTCTTCAGTTGAATACATAATTGTACCATATTATCAAATTAGGAGTAGAAGACGAAGATGTTGACATCGATGGCTCTAAAGCCGGCACAGGCGGAGGAAATTCCGACGCAACATTTTCCTCTTCTACCTTGGGGCATTTCTTGCCCTTAATCCCAAAGGTTTTCTGGCCGTCAGGGGATGTAGTTAGCTCCTGAGACACTACTGTTTCTTCACTTGCTTCCGGAAATAGTAGCTTATGCATCCCATCAAATGGTAGGAAAGGTCCCGGAGAGATCTTTTGAAAGCATCTCACCCAGTTGCGTAATTTATATTGAGCTGTATCCCTAGTCTCTGTAGACTTGGGATTTTCAAAACCTTCGGACATTAATGTCCGACATATATTGCAAACCTGTGGGTTCCAATAATGTAGGGATCCAGAAATAATATTGCAGGGGGCATGAAACCTGCAAGTATTATGACCGTAAAAATACTTACTCTTGGCCTTGCAGAGGACTGCAGCACAAGGTATCTGGTGTTCCTCCTGTAAAGAAAGGAAAACCAAATGAGTATACAATGGATTATCTCTTTGACAATCAACATGCAAATGTCCTTTACAATAGAGTAGCTTAGGATAGTAAGCTGTAAAGGGATAGTAGGAGATACATACTTGTGTACCCCTGTGAGCAAATGCTGTTGCCTCCCCTCAGTATTAACTACATGGAGATTTCTCTATAGAGTAACTCCAAGTAGAAGGACTCTTACGCCTAGGGGTAGAGAAGTATCAAATCACTGTCCCAAAATAATGTTAATACTGTGGGGTCAGGATGACTGATTTTCGATCAGAATATTGAAGAAATCTATTCATTCAATATATGAACGGTTCCAGCAGAATGCTCGTACAAGGGTACCCAAGGTATGTCAGAAAATACTACCTTATCATGGTACTATAGTTTTCTAATTGCAATAAGTCTATATTGCAATTTACTGGCTACCGTACATCATGTATTGTAGTCTGTAGTCTAGTCATTATGATGCCTTCATAGTAGTATATGACAGTATGGTCCATCTAACATGAAGCCAGCTGGACTAGGAAAATAAAGACATATATTTGTATATCCCACTCAGCCTATTTTCTATAATCTTCCTACTATATTAAAATATAGAGTTTCCTGATCAGGGAGACTCAAGGAAAAAGGCTCCACCCTTTAAGGGTTAGGAGTGTATTACTCATACCTTGAAGTGTTTAATATTGTAGGGTAATCCTAATACTGATTTCTAATCAGGATATTGAAGAAATCATATTCATTCAATATAGGATTGGGCTCAGCAAATGCCTGTGTTGGATATCCAAAATATATTGAAAATAACTACTAGTATAAACTATATAGTAGTTTTCTATCTGCAGTATTTTCTATTTTGCAGATATACTGGCTACCTGTATAAAATATACAGTAGTTCAGCCGGCATGTTGCCGGCATTGCTAGGTCTTGCCGGCATACCTAGCTAGAGAGAGAGAGAGAGAGAGAGAGAGATAGCATGGAAAAAAGGCTACTCATTACTGTGAATGTATACAGCAATTAAGGATGTAAAAGTCTAATTTGACTGCCTTTTTCCAGAAAGAAGGTTCTAATAGAAGGGGAGAATGTTACATTCAGGCTTCCATGCAGCTACAGTACTATTGCCGATAAGGTACCGCCGATACACTGCCGGCCGACAAATCCAGAAGTACCAGTACAGTCGGCGTGCTGCCAACTGAGTCAGCACTATTTGTGCCGGCCTGGCTGGCAGTACCCTGGCAACAGGACCTGTAGCAGCAGTCCAAGGGAGGACTGAAGAACCTTGGGAACAGAAGGGACTTCCCTCTCACGGCCATCATGGTCGCCGCCATTGGCTGCCGGCTAGGCCGGCGATTGCCGACAGATGATGTGGTTGGCGGTAGTATGCTCTTCCGTCAGCCAAACACATGGCTTGAGAGGGAGTCTGCCTGGCTCCGGCAACCTACCAGCAAAGGAAGGTTGCAAGATGCCGGCCTAAAAAAAGACAATGGCTCAGCCATCAAAAGAAGACAGAGGGGTAGGGAGTATGAAAGGAACTGGAAAAAATTGTCAATCCTACCACCTGTAAAAGAAACCCTGTTTCGGTATCGGCAGAATCCTAGGGAACAGGAGAGACTCAGTTCTCCAACCCAGAGATTGCCGACACAGTTAAGGGGAGTTCCAGTGCCACGTATCCTAGGCTAAAGAAAATTACTCTTCAGCCCAGAGTAATGTGGCATAGGACTAGTCTTTTAGTCGCAAGGAGAAGATGGTATCCTCCCATAACTTCAAGAGCAGCGAATGAGGGCTAACATCCATTGCTGGCCACCTATCCGGCAGGGGATTGATGGTATCC
>NC_090740.1:57712839-57730339 GCF_036898095.1 Palaemon carinicauda
TCTTCTTACTAGGAATGGAAAGCTGATGTGATTCCAAATTCCAGTGGATTCCCAACCACCGAAATTTTTGAGCTGGAGAGGGAAGAGACTTTTTGATGTTGATCTTGAATCCCAGATGTCCCAGGAACTGGATCACTATCTTAGAAGCTTGCATGCATACTGTCCTGGATGCTGCCTACACCAGCCAGTCGTCCGAGTAGGCTACTACTTGGACCCCTTTTAGGCGTAACTGATGGACGGCTGCGTTCGCGAGCTTCGTGAAAATCCTTGGGGCTATGTTTAGCCCGAAAGGCATGGTTCTGAAGGCGTAAAGTTATCAAAGTAACTTGAAGCCTAGGTAGGGGGAGAGGTGACGAATAATTGGAACGTGCCAATACGCGTCAAACAAGTCTATAGACACAGCATATGCCCAGAATGACTCTGAGTTTTTCTGAGTCCCCCTTTGGAACACAAAACAGCTTTCCTTAGAATTTGATGGACTAAGACTTCCAGATTACTCTTTTGACTAAGAGCTCTCGGACATATTCTTCCAGAGCGGGGGTTGAGTGTTGGAAGAATTGAGGAAATTGGAGTGGAGGACTGCTCCAGCTCCAACCTAGTCCATTCTTATTTAGGCTGTGGGCCCAGGGATCGAAGGTCAAACGATCCCTAAAAAGCTGTAATCTCCCTCCTACTGAAAGTATCTACTTCTGCTGTTGTGGACCTGAGGCCTTGCCTCCTTGACCGCGTCCTCCCCTGGATCCCCTTCCTCTTGAAGGGCGTCTAGAAGAACCTCTGGCTGTTCCTCTGACTCTCGAACGAAAGGAAGAAGTCTGCCTTTCGGAGGCTGGGTTAAGAACTGGCGACAGTGTCGCCTTTTGTTGAGGTACCAGCTGGTACGTGGTTGGAGGTTGTGCCACCGTCTGAGGCACCGCGGTCACAGGAAGTTGTTGTTGATGTAGCTGTCGGTAGGGTTTAGCCGGCCGAGAGGAAGGCCTAGGCCTTTTGTCTACTACCTCTTTAACCACTTCATTGGGAAAGAGGTTTTTACCCAAAATACAAGAGGAGATCAGTTTCCTCGGTTCGTGCCTCACCGCAACCGAGGCGAACACAAACTCTCTACAGGCTCTCCTAGCTTTAATAAAGCTATAGAAATCCTTCGTAACTATGGCCAGATGGGTTTTGGCCACAACCATGAACATGTCCTGGTTCTTGGGGTCACTGGCCATCGTTTCCAGTGTTGGTTGCAGCGACATCGATGCCGCAAGTCTTTCCTTTGTCTCTTGCTCTCTATGGAAGAAAGCCTCTGACAGTTTTGGAAGCGCCTCACCGAACTGGCGTTCAGCAATATCAGCTTCTAGTTTCCCGACTGAGAAGGTAAGGTGTACGTCCTTCCAGTCTTCTTGGTCCAAGGGCAAGGTCAGAGATAACGGCTTGCACTCCTCCAAGAAGGGGCATGGTTTCCCTGCCTCCACCGCATTTAAGGCAGCCTTATATCCCTTTCCCAAGAAGGGAAAGGCTTTGGTAGGAGAGGCCACAAAGGAGGGAAGCTTCTACTCAAGGCGGGCACCTTTGAGTTAGTGAAGCCCCTCTCTTTCATCGACCTCAATAGTAACGTCTGAGCTTTACTATGGTAAAAATCTATGACCTCCGGCTCCGTCTCCTCCTTTAAGGCTGGCTCCTTCCTAAGATGGGCATAGCAGTCTGGCTAAAAATCTTTGTTGGGCCAAAATTCCACTTCTTCCAGGGGAATTGCTCCCAACTTTTCTGAGATCACGATCTCCCCGGTTGTCATTGGCATGTGTTCGGCATACCTCCAAGGATTGGTATTCGAGCACAAGGGAAGATCCTTCACGGTGAGCCGCTTCTGGGGCCCACGTGATGCTGCAAGTCTACGTAACTCCAGTTTCATTGCAGCTTCCTTTTCATCATTCTTCCTTTGAATTTGTTGGATCATCTTAACAATGGAAGAAAGAGTCCTTCCCAGTTCATCTGGGATAGCAGATTGATTGATTGATTGATTTAAAGTTATCAGGCATCCTGACATCTAAGGTCATTGACGCCAGACGATGTAGAAGGAACCGGTTCTGGGTCCGGAAACGACGTAACCGACACTTCGTCGATATCTTACTCTTCTACTTGAGGAGTCTGAAACAGCTCCTCCTCCTGACCTTCTCGTAGAAGGTCCTTCTCAGTAGAATCCGACACCTACGACATCCTATCGTCCACTTGGATGTCTTGAAGGGCGGCTGAGTCTTCAGAATCTACTGGATTCAGGGAAATTGGTATCTCCACCTGAGGCTGGGGGATGATTGCATCAGCCGATGCTTTAGGGAAAAGGTAGGCCCTCATCTTCTCATTTGGAAGGTAGGGACCTGAGGTGTTTTTCTGAAAACCCCTCACCCAGGATCGTAATGTTTCCCTGGCAGCATCCCTTGACTCCGTTGACTTAGGGTCGTCAAAAGCCTCGGTAATCAGGTTAGAACAAACTGTACAAACCTGAGCGTCCCAATAGTGGAGAACGCTTCTGGAGGCTGTGCATGCTGCGTGCCTCCTGCAATAATGATGTCACACAGAAGTTCTTACTGCGGACATTACAGAACACACTCCCGCACTTCGGATGGTCCTCCTGTAAAGAGAAGAAAAATCCATGAGTATCAAGTGAAGGCTTTTCACTTATATTGAAACATTTAGCTTATATAGAAAAGCTATAAAAGAAAGAAGGAAAGACACATACTTGTATTTCCTATTCAGTCAATTGCTGTAACCTCCCACAATATTAAAACTAAGGTTAACCCTGGATAGGTACGCTCCTCGGACACCCCTTTAAGGGTGTACTCGGACGCGCACGACCCCGACGCCAAAAAGAATTCTTGAAAAATCAGTTTTTGCAGTAACCTCCTTTTTTCTTTTGCCAAAAAAAAAAAACTTCAATGAATGCTTAAAACAACTGTAAAGTTAAATACTACTCATCTGCAGAAAAACTATTTATTATAAATATTTTAAGAAAATTAAGTAGAAAAAAAAGACCTTACATAAAAATTCATAAAAAAAGTTTATACATATATACACAAATCCTTTTAGGAATTGATTCTTGAATGTTTAGGACACATCTTGATGTATTTTGGATGAAGTCAGACCCATGGAGGTGAAGATCTGAATTAGAAAAAAGGGTAACTTTTTTTGGCCAAAAAAATTTGTCCAAATTTCATGAATTTTTTTGGGTACCCAAATGAAATAGGAAGTGGCTAATTTTTCTAGGGAATAAACATATATTATCCTAAAATAGAAATATGTAAAAAAATCTTCATTATTTTGTAAATTACATTTATAACAGGGGCCATATCTAAAGGTAATTTTTTGAGTACTTAGAAATTTCGTAAAAAAATACATATATTTAATATATAATATGATATTTATCCACGTAAAAATATACCAAAATATCACAAATTCTATAGGGAACAAGAATATATATAGATAGGGCAACTTACGCTTCGGATATGTCCACAAAACGGCTGCCAACCACACTGACTCAGACTCCCTAATCTGCCACTTGAAATGTAGGAAGGGTATGTCAATTTCAAGGTGTTATTTACTAATCTAATTATTCTTGGATATGCATAAAAACTGTATGGTTGGTTGCTGGATAATTGTCGATTATTTTACGACTATAAAATTGAAATTCTGACCCCAAAAAATTTTTTGAAGGGAAATAAAATCGAAAAAAATAAAATGTGAAACAATATATTATTTTAGCTAAACAAATTTGATGATATTCAATCAAAAAAGAAGTAAACAAAATTTTCCGACAAATAAACATCTAGAGGAATCATTACTCTGTGATAGTTCCTTAGTACGTAGTAATTTTGAAAGAAATGGGAAAAAACGAAAAAGTGGGAATCGCAGGAAAATCGAACATATACCTATATATACGCCATATCTGGCTAAAAATAAAGATAGGCATGGGTAGCCAGATCATCTAGAAACACTTTCCAACACTATAAAAATATAAGTTTTGCGACACTACTTGCCAATTCCTTACGGTAACATGACTAAGCAAAAAAATGTAAAACAAATAAAAAGGGGCACTCGCGGAAAAATGGCTAACATTCTAATATACGGCATTTCAGAAAAAAAAAATTCAGCCACGTGCTAGGCAAACCATCAAGGCACATTTTCCGACAAATAAACATCTAAATGAATCATTACTCTGTGATAGTTCCTTAGTACGTAGTAATTTTGAAAGAAATGGGAAAAAACGAAAAAATGGCAATCACAGGAAAATCGAATACATACCTATATATACGCCATATTTGGCTAAAAAAAAAAGATAGGCATGGGTAGCCAGATCATCTAGAAACACTTTCCAACACTATAAAATTATAAGTTTTGCGACACTACTTGCCAATTCCTTACGGTAACATGACTAAGCAAAAAAATGCAAAACAAATAAAAAGGGGCACTCGCGGAAAAATGGCCATTCTAATATACGGCATTTCAGAAAAAAAAAATTTCAGCCACGTGCTAGGCAAACCATCAAGGCACATTTTCCGACAAATAAACATATAAATGAATCATTACTCTGTGATAGTTCCTTAGTACGTAGTAATTTTGAAAGAAATGGGAAAAAACGAAAAAATGGCAATCACCGGAAAATCGAACACATACCTATATATACGCTATATCTGGCTAAAAAAAAGATAGGCATGGGTAGCCAGATCATCTAGAAACACTTTCCAACACTATAAAAATATAAGTTTTGCGACACTACTTGCCAATTCGTTACGGTAACATGACTAAGCAAAAAAATGCAAAACAAATAAAAAGGGGCACTCGCGGAAAAATGCCCAACATTCTAATATACGGCATCTCACATAAAAAAAAAGACATGCACGTGTTAGCCCAACCAATAAGGCACACTTTCTAACACATAAACATGAAAAAAAAATCAATAATATACGGCAATTCCTTACTACGTAGTAAATTTTTACAAATATTGAAAAAAAACAGAAATTGGCAACCGCAGTTAAATACCTAATATACCAATAACTACGTCGTATCTGACAAAAACAAAGTCAGGTATGGGTAGCCAGATCATCTAGACACACTTTCCAACACTAAAAAAGCAAAAGTTTTACAACACTATTTGGCAATATCTTACGGAAAAATGACTTGGCAAAAAAATGAAAAAAAAATTAAAAAGGGGCACTCGCGGTAAAATGCCCAACATTCTAATATACGGCATCTCAGATAAAAAAAAAGACATGCACGTGTTAGCCCAACCATCAAGGCACACTTTCTAAAACATAAACATGAAAAAAAAATCAATAACATACGGCAATTCCTTACTACGTAGTAAATTTTTACAAATATTGAAAAAAAAACAGAAATTGGCAACCGCAGTTAAATACCTAATATACCAATAACTACGTCATATCTGACAAAAACAAAATCACGCATGGGTAGCCAGATCATCTAGACACACTTTCCAACACTAAAAAAGCAAAAGTTTTACGACACTATTTGGCAATATCTTACGGAAAAATGACTTGGTAAAAAAATGAAAAAAAAATGAAAAAGGGGCACTCGCGGTAAAATGGTCCTCGTGGTGATGAACGACATTTTAACTAAAAAAAAAATCATGCACATGGTAGCCAAACAATCCACCAAGACTTTCCACAACTGAAAACCTATACAAGTTGCACCATTCTACGACAATTTTATAATACGTAATAACTTTGATAATTATGCAAATTACCTTAGAAAGGTAAACTCGGTCGCGCTCGACCCCGACGCGTCTCAGAAATCGGGGAAGGAGTACAGCTACAGCAATGCACATCTGGACACTACTAGAGCGTGTAGGCGAGACACCTACTGCAGGTCGATCACCCACAAATTCAGTCACGGGGGTGAGTCACGTGAGAAAAACCTCTTTTTTTTGACGCTCGGGGTCGCGGACGACCCACCGTACCGTTCCAGGGTTAATTCTATACTAGAATACTTTATATAATTTCCTAAACGGAAATTTAATGTGTTGTTTCAATATACGAGATTGAAAGAATATAGAAAGAACTCACTTTCTATATAAAGAACGGTCTCAACAAAAGGCTGTACAAGATAACATTAAGTATGATGAAGAACATTAGTGTTATCACAAACTCTGTACAGCAGTTTCTACTAATGCAGTGTGTACTACACTACGAATATAGCAACTACTGTACATCACATGTTATTGTGCCGGCCGGCAACTACCCCTTTATAGTTCAAAGATATACTATCTCTAACTAATAGGCGGCAGCCCACTGATTCACGACTGTGTGCCGGCCGGCAATCATTGCCAGCGGACGGCTGAAAACACTAAAACCCGGCTGCCGGCCGCTAATCGTAGCGGCCAGCGAATTCGGGCTGTGATTCCACTGCCGGCCGGCAAAGGTAATAACACCATGCCGCCGACAGTAGCCAAGAATCAGAGAACCTCTACCTTCCCGGCTGTTGGCTTTCAAGCCGGCAGCCGGGATAGGGGTGCAACACAATAGTCAGAGAAAAAAGTATGGATGTAAGTTTATAGGGCAGCATGCCATACGACCTTCCATCCAGAAAGAGTGAACTTATGGAAGGGGAGAATGTAACATTCAAGCTTCCAAAGAATCCATAGTCTGCCGGGCTCTACCGACAGACATGGAAGGGAGACCAAGGGAGGTATGGGGTTCACTCTGCAAAGAATAAAGGGTCTCTGCCGGCTAACACGTAGTGCCGGCCACCAGAGAGCTGAGCCTGTCCTCCATCCTAACCTATACTAGGTACGGAAGTAGGACTACGGCTAAAAGAAAATAAAAGAAAGAGAGGTGGGGAAGGGATAAGGGTCCTATAGACTTCGTTCTAGCAGGAGACACACTCAGCCGTTAAGGAAGCTCATCCTAACCAAGAGTTGTCTATTAGGGAGGAAGATTGGCAATACTTGCTAACCTCCTCCCAACCAGAACAAAGTTAGGTGAAGTTATTTCACCGGGCAACAGAGAAAACTCATTCTCCAGCCCGAGAAAAACAACACAGGACAGTCTGCTAGGCCACAAGAGGAAGGAATCATCTCTTACAGAATCCTTCCAACATTAACTAGGGAAGCAAAGCTTCCTGTGTCCGCCCCTAACCTAGCAAAGGAGACTCATTCTCTATGCTAGGAAGAAGCAGACAACAGACTAGAAACTCTGATGTTCTGCCCTAACTCAAAAAACTAGTCACTCTGGTTATCAGGCCAGGACAGACATATCCTAGAATAGTTATACCTGAATTATTATACAGATAGAACCACTAGGATTAAGCCGAAGGCTTACAGAGGGAGAGAGGGATTGAACTTAGCCTCCGGAGGAGAAAAAGAACAATCGGGGATGTGCGAGAGTATACTACTGTACCTAGAATACTAGACTAGGTAAGATGAGAATCGATTACCTAAATCACCGAAACTCTCTCGTATACAATCTTGGAAAAAACATTCAACAATATCTTACATGTATAAAATATTTGCCTATAGCTTCAATAAAATAACACTCGGAATAAACTTATACCATGCATGAAGTACTAGTGCCAGACGTCTAGGCTACAAAGCCTCGCGAAAGGCAAGATCGGTACCTCGACCCGTGTCGAATACACCGAGATAACACTGACCGAACAATATAAGCATTTCTAGAGTAGCTAAATAGCAAAATTATTAAAGCGTAACAAACCGGGAACGTTGCTCTAGCTAACTAACTGACCCGTAAGAGCGAACGATAGCATCCAGGATGCCTCCGGTAGGCAACAGCTCTTGTTTACGTTAAAATCACTTTTGATTTAATTAAAAACGACAAGAGCCTACATTTATACATAGTAATGATAATACTCAACTTCCTAGAGGCAGCGGAGGCCGGAAAAGTCATCAAAATGTTGAATTTAATCCAAAATAACGAGAGAACACAGGGAAAACACCGAGTAGTTGAGCTACACGTAAAAGGAATGAAGAGGGCGCCACCGCCTTCATCAGGTACACACTGGAAACAGAATAGGAGAGATGCCTTATGAGCGGCTCTCTTTTCATTCTCGTTTCGGATTCTTGTCACTATATCCCCCTCGATGCGTTAATACTGTTCGGGGCGAAGATAGCTATGTGACGTGTCAAGAATACGTCCTCTGATTTTATGCGATATCCCTGTGAGATCATTTAGGGATATTCACTGCAGGAGTTAGAATTCTGGATACCTTATGGTAAAATTCTCTGGGAATATCACTGTAGTCAAATATACCCTAGAAAGCTACCTAATAGGAACTTCCATCAGGATGACATGGCCTGAGCCCAAATATATATATATATATATATATATATATATATATATATATATATATATATATATATATATATATATATATATATATATGTGTGTGTGTGTGTGTGTTTGTTTGTGTGTGTGTTTGTGTGAGTGTGTGCGTGTGTGTGCACAAATTTAGCGACTAAAGCCTTTAACTAAATAGATAAATATGAAAGTTCTCTTTCTCTCCTCCACATTTAATGCAGGAGAAAAACGCTTCCTTTTTAAGGCTTTTAAGAGACTTAACGATTGATAAACTATATCGCACCAACCAGGCTGAGGGATTCACAGGCCCTTAGGGGTGGATTTACGTGTTGTGGAAATGCTGCGATGAACCTTAAGTGATCAGTGGGTCTCTAAATCCACGAATATTGATGCCGGATCAGAGGAGCCTCCGTCCCAGGCTATCAAAGAAAAACGAAAGACGACCGGGGAAAAAATATCTTATGGCAAATTCACTTTATGGAAAATGTTTTTCAACGTAAGAGAGAGAGAGAGAGAGAGAGAGAGAGAGAGAGAGAGAGAGAGAGAGAGAGAGAGAGAGAGAGTTTATTGTTGTTTTCATTCTAACTAACGAAAAAGCTATGTTTGTAATCCCTATAATTTATATCCATCTATTTTATCGACAGAAAATTTAAGGACAAGACTGGCAAGTATCAATATGTCTACTCCAGTTTGGAAGGTCTAGCAAGAAATATTCCATTTGGGAAAAATATTATTTAATTCCATCTTGATACTAATTTTAATAGATGAATTTATAGCCTACACTCAATTAACAATTGCCACTAGACCATTTGTGTTGCATGTTCGAGTTGCCTCGAAAATATTTTCTCACCCTAGCTTTCTAGTAGCGAATAACACTAAACTGAAGAACTGGATATAATCATCCACTTTTTCTAAAAGCTCACATTGTGGAAAATGGACCTGGATACTGAATACAGGGTTTTTAATAATCAATTAATTGGCAAGCTCTCTGCTCCTAGACCTAGATAGATTACAGAACTTAACATTTTCCCTTTAAGAGTTTTAGAGTTCTATTAAATTGCTCGTATCAAGACAATTATTTGAAAACGATTGTTCCAAAATATTTGTTCGACAACAATTGTTGGAAAAGTGATAGTTCGAGTCAATATTAATTATTGTTCGTAAAACATAGCTATAAACAATTCTTAGGCAAAGGTAGCTACACATGTTGGTTTGCAAGTATTTATTTGATAATCACTATTCTCTACACTTTGTTATTGTTAAGAATAACACAAATGATATAAAAAATGCAACAATAAAATGTTCATGAATTTACTTTCTCAATAAAATTATCTAAAATAAAAGTTTTAATTGAATAAAATTTGATAAATAAAACGATATGAAATGTTAGATAACTTATCTGTAAGTAACTTCACCAGCTCTGCCGACTTCCGATATTTCCTTTTCTTTATGTTACTGTACATTCGATCCCACTTGAAGCATATCGATATGTATTCTCTTTACACTGACAAGTAAAGAAAATGCTATTCTTTTAATTGCCCGTACAAGTGCAGCCTCAAAATCTGTTTACACAATATTCGACGTTTAAAGTCGGTGCTATCCTTTTAACAGTTCTAAGGAATTTGGTATAAACTAAAGAAAATCTTAACAAGTTTTCTTAGAAGACAAGCATCGAGATCAACAAAATATTAACTAATAATTAAAATACTATCGAAGAACTGTTTTCGAAGAAATCATCATAAATATTGTTCTTAGCAATTACTAAATCAGATAAGTGGTTTTTCAAGAATTGTTTTCGAACAACTGTTTTTGAATAATTGTTTTTGCAGCATAGTCCGGTAACCTAAAATGACAACTTATAAAGAAAGTAATTTTATATTCTCTGACGTATGTTAAAAGCCGGTTAGTCCTTGAAGAATTTTATAACCAATTACTAACTAATGAAACAATTCTAAGGTACAAATTCAAGTAAGCAGAGACAGGGACTTAGCAAGGAGCATAGTGAAAAACCACAATAAAGAAGGGACCCACCTGCCCTTCTGAAATGCCTAGTTGGGCGTAACATACAAAATCAGATATGCCAACCTGTGAACAGTAAGGAAATGTCACAAACTGACAAAATTGCTTTCCCATACATTATGCAGAAACATGTTATAAGGGCAAAACACTTTGACTTCAGTCTCCGAATCGTACAGACGTTGCCTAATCTCGGTGTTCTAAAATTTCATTGACTTCTTTGTTACCTTGGTATATGGCCGTTAACGAATGGCTTATGGCTAGGAATATTAATAGCGGCAATAAAGACTTGGATGAAGCTCGGAACGAGGTTCTAATGGATGTCTTGAAGGAGCGATAACGAGGAGCCCTTTATCACAGTCGGAAAAAAAAATGGAGAGGAAAATGATGGAGTGTGGTGGTGTAGCTAATGTGCCTACTGCTGATAAACGGAAGAAACATTTAGGTGAAGGCTCTACTATACATCATTAAAAGGAAGATAATCTCATCACTGCTAAAAGCCTCGGCTGCATTTTCCTATGAATGTTTTGGGCTTCCATGATCAGGTTCGATGAGCAGTTCGCCTGTACATGTCATCCAGAATTTGAGGTTCTATATTAGGAGGGGAGAAACATCCCCTATATTACATCAAAGGATAAGATAGCTGTTGGGTATTTAACAAAAAGTGGCTTTAAAAATATTGTAAAGGAAAAATCAAAGGAGCCGTTTGGTGTTTGTACTAAGGTAATTATTTTGACTACCCTACTTACTTGGACCCAGAAGATGTTTTAGTTGACAAGCTATTTATAATGGCAAAGAGCAGCGAAGTTAAATTTAATGGTGAGTCTGTCCCTAAACAATTAATTGTACTTATTAGGGGTCCTCCAGTAAAGTATTTATCAAGTGACTAGGATATAAACGGGTTTCTGTGTACACTGACAACCCTGTCCTGTTGTATAGCGTTGCAGGTGTGGTCATATGACATGGACGTGCCTCAATGAGCATGCTGTCGATTTTGTGATAAATCCCACGAGTCAAGGGTGTGTGACGACAGAATAAAAGAAAAGGAAAAATCGAACTAAAATGCTGTAAATGTCTTGGTGCTCATAATGCAAGCTCTAGAGTGTGCCCCCGATGGCCCAAGAGTGATCGTTCAATTAACACAAATAATGAAAATCTAATAAATGATAGTTCTGTTTTTATTTATAACCAGATTCCAGTGCGTTAGTGAAAATTTCTGGGAAAAGCATATGTGACAGCAAGACGAGAATTCGATTAAGACTAAAACTCTTGAGGAGACTCATAATGATTTTATCCTGGAATTTCGTAAAGAGATTGAGGAACTTAAACAGGCCACGTTAAGTATGAAGAATATTATGAATAGTATATATTTGCCAAATAAAATGGTTGTTGTTTTTTATGGAAAGGTAACTCAAAATGTTAAGGTTGCAGAGGAATGTGATAATGATGGTGAAAGCCCAGTTACATGCAAGGCTAGCTTGTTAGCTAATAAGCCAGATTATATGAAAAATGTGGTCGGAGATTTTGGTCATATTCTTGATTTCATAACCGAATATATAGAAAGTCCAACCAATGAACTGGAAATAAGCATCCTCCATTCAGCAAGTATATTAAGAAAGAGTATTTCTCAAAACGGCACAAAATCAATATCATATCCTGGAATATAAATATTGTACTTGAAGAAAACGAATTACTGATTTACATGCATATACTCAGTCTACAAATGTTGATATATTAGCTTTGCAGGAAGTAGGTAGGAACGCTTCCTCTCTACAACTTAACATGAATTACAAAGGTTTAATAATTTGCATAAGAAATACTATCGCAGCATCATACCATTATGCTAGTAAAGCCAATGATAATGAGTGTTTGGCTATTGTAGTAACGCTTCAAGATGCAGAAATATTTATTGCCTATTGAGGATCTACCTGATGTAATTTATTCGGAGGATTGTTTATTACTCGGTGATTTAAATGCTACACATATTACTCTATGTTGTTGTTCCCGAAATCACATTGGAATCGTTTTTAAGAGACTTTTTAGATTCGGTTGAAAATCTGTGTGTAGCCTACATAGTAATAATGAAGCAACACATGTTAGAGGAGGCAATGCTGGGAATGGTCTAAAAACCATAATGATATGCAAAACAATGAAACCATGGATACAGTGACTGAGCATGCTACAGTAAAGAGCCGAAAAGTTGGAAGATATTAATAGGAATTTTTTTTTTATTTTTTTTTTTTTCGCCGGGCATTTTCTTTTCACGATCATTAAGCCAGAGTTGTTATGGTGTCAATAAGGTTAGATGAGTTAAAATAAAGACTAATGCACATCCTAATGCCAGACGAAATGCAGAGGCCATAACCACCAAATGGTTGTAAGCCTCGACCTTAGATTCACTGCATCAAAATGTACAAGAAAGCCTTGCGGAGTTACAGAATTGAAGATACAGACTTTTTTGCATGCAGAAGAACTTAATGGATGACTACTCTATTCCTTTCATCAGTGATGAAATGTTAAGTGCTGTTAATGCTGTTAAGAAGGGTAAGCCAACAGCTCCAGGTAATGTTACATTTAACTACTATAAACGACGTAGATTATGCAAAATCTACTCATAAAATTTACTAAACAACAGCAAAAATTAAAATTATAGCCAACAAACAGAAAATAATACTATATTGAATATTTAACATACAATATTTATAGCTTTACACACAAATCCACCGAGTACTCACGTCACACCAAAACAAAGTTGTTATGTAATCGGACG
Organism: Palaemon carinicauda; assembly: GCF_036898095.1. NCBI lineage: Eukaryota > Metazoa > Arthropoda > Malacostraca > Decapoda > Palaemonidae > Palaemon > Palaemon carinicauda. The sequence continues at coordinate 57,725,929 of NC_090740.1, forward strand.
AGTTGACTTTGCAAATATCTATACAGTGAGGGACGGATGACGTAATTATTATTATTATTATTATTATTATTATTATTATTATTATTATTATTATTATTATTATTATTATTATTATTAGCCAGGCTATAACCCCAGTTGGAAAAGCAAGATGCTATGAGCCCATGGGATTCAACAGGGAAAAATAGCCCAGTGATGAAAGGAAATAAGTAAATGATGAGAACAAATTAACAATAAATCATTCTAAAACAGTAACAACGTCACAATTAATATGTCATATGTAAACTATAAAATGACTCACGTCAGCCTGTTCTACATAAAAACATTTGCTACAACTTTGAACTTTTGAAGTTCTACTGATTCAACTTCCTGATTAGGAAGATCATTCCACAACTTGGTCACAGCTGGAATCAAACTTCTAGAATACTATGTATTATTGAGCCTCATGATTGAGAAGGCCTGGCTATTAGAATCAACTGCCAGACTAGTATTACGAACAAGATGGAATTGTCCAACAGGATCTGAATGTAAAGGACGGTCAGAATTATGAAAAATATTATGCAACATGCAAAATGAAGTAATTGAACAACGGTGCCAAAGATTAATATCTAGATCAGGAATAAGAACTTTGATAGACCGTAAGTTTCCTTCCAACAAATTAAGATGAGAATTGGCAGCTGAAGACCAGACAGGAGCACAATACTCAAAACAAGGTAGAATGAAAGAATTCAAACACTTCTTCAGAATAGATGGATCACCAAAAATCTTGAAAGACTTTCTCAATAGGCCATTTTTTTTGCGAAATTGGAGAAGACAGACCTAATGTGTATCTCAAAAGTAAATTTGCAGTCAAGAATCACACCTAAAATTTTAAGTCATGGAAAGTTAAAGAAGCATTATCAATAATAAGATCCGGATGTTGAGGAGCCACTGTCCTTGACCTACTTACAATCATACTTTGAGTTTTGCTAGGATTCAACTTCATACCCAATAATTTGCACCATGCACTAATTGTAGCTAGATCTCTATTAAGTTATTCGGCACCCCCAAATCTACATTCAGGGGATGGAATTGCTGTAAAGAGAGTAGCATCATCTGCATATGCAACAAGCTTGTTTTCTTGGCCAAACCACATGTCATGTGTATATAGTATGAAAAGTAAAAGACTAAGAACATTACCCTGTGGAATATCAGATATCCTATTCCTATACGCACTATGGTGCCCATCAACAACAACTCTTTGAGATCTATTACTTGAAAAATCAATGATAATGCTAAGAAACGACCAACCCACTCCCACACTGTTTGAGTTTTGAAACAAGGGCCTCATGATTAACACGGTCAAAGGCAGCACTAAAATCAAGGCCAATTATACGAACTTCCGGGCCACAATCAAGGGATCCTCATTCTCTTGCTCATTTAAGTTTTCTACATCTTTTCCTAAGGTTATTTTATTAACCTGGGTTTTATCATCTATTGCATGATGAACCACTGCTATCACCACAGAAGTTTTCATTTGAACGGTTTAAATTTCCAGTGACTTAATCATTCCTTGATCCTGGTAAGAATCTTCCATGTCGGTGTCATCATTTTCTTTAATAGGCCGTTCCTCATTAGGTTTTTCCTCACTTTCTTCTACAACTTGAATGACAGAAGAGTTTATCACTTGATCTTCCTCGCTTTCTTTTTCAGCATCCTCTACAATACCTGTATGTAGTGCGATCATTTTTTCTTCCTATTCTCACGATTTTTTCCCCTTTCTTCCCTTATCAGGGTGGATTTTGGGGTATTCTTCTTGACTTAAGACTTCTCTTCTAATCTCATACCCACAATCCATTATCATATGTCCTTCTGATCCACATCTATAGCATGTATGTAGTTTTCCATTATATATAAAGGAAACGGTATAAACATGGGCTGTGATTGTAGATGGAATTTTTTCCTTTTTTATCTCATAGTAGCTGTCCGAACCCATTTTAACCCTGGACAGGTAAACGTGTAACGCATACGCTACTGCCTATATGCGTAAAACCCCTTTTTAACTTCTGCACCGCTTAGGTTCGGCTTGTGAGCGGAAATTTGCCCAGCACCAGTTAGTTAGACCAGAGACATAGCTGAAAGAACAACTGTCATTGTCCTCTCTCTCTCCATTTTTTGGATATCGCCAATTTGGTTTTTCCTGGTAGCGTATACGCTACACGTTTACCTAGTAAGTGACTGTATTGATTTTTACATGATTTACAATATTGATTACAATATATTTATTTCTGTTAATAGGGTTTTGATACTTATAGTGAACGTTGATAGTTGATTTGAGAACATGATGCTAATGATATATTGGATGTAGGATTACCATCTATAGTTTAATTTAGCCAATATTAGTAATGTGTTTTTTTCTCTTTTTTCAGTTTCGATCATGGCATGCAGAAATCTTTCTGAAGAGGAGATCTTGATGAGATTGTTCAGCACTGATGACCTTGGAAGTGATACATAGGTTGATGATGACAAAATATAGGTAGATAGCACGTGTGAGGATGATTATGGCATGGAAAATGAGAACAACCTCCCAGCGACGATGGCCGATCCTCCTCAAGATATTTCTGTCGAACCTTTAGCTTGTTTGGCTTTTGATGAACCACCTGCAGTGCCTCCCACTTTGTTTGCAGTGCCCTTTCCTTTGTCAGCAGTGCTTTCTTTGTCAGTAGTGCCTTCTTTGTCAGCAGTGCGTTCTCCTTTGGCAGCAGTGCCTTCTTCTTCGTCAGCAGTGCCTTTTTCGTCACCAGTGCCTTCCCCTTTGTCAGCAGTGCCGGACTGGTCTTCAAAGGGATCTTGCAGTATGTATCCAAAGTGTATTTGACCCCATGCAACAGGTCCCCAAGCAACATGAGGAAGATGCAATGAAGACAGAAAAGCGACAAAGATGCCATATTTGTCCTCGTTCGTCAACAGCTAGGACAAAGCTGTTGTGTGTCAACTGTAAAAAGTCTTCTTGCCATCGTCATATTAGGACACTTTGCACTGAATGTAGCCCAGAATAGTTAGTATTCATCATTTTCTGTTTTATCTTAAAGTTTCCTACAATTCTAACAATAATATGCGGATATCAATAGTCACATAGCCTGGAATAGTGTAAATATGAAAGAGGAAAATTCATTATTGGAGCTAGTTAATTTTTTTTAATTTAAAAAAAAAAGTCAACTTTTTAAATTTTAGGATTTTCATACACCATCTTATTTACCTATTATTCAAATTTTATGTATACAGTTTTCAGCAGTCTCAGTTTATAATTTATATTGGAAAAGAATATTTTTGTCACATATAACTATCTTTTCGTTACTAAAAATTTCCCCCTTTTTCTTTTCTTTCCAGATATTTCAATTTTTAGCCTCGTAGGTTCATCTTTCAACTGAAAATGCGCTTAATGTAGCCTAGAATGGTTAGTATTCATTATTTTCTTAATATTTTCTACAATTCTATCAATAATTTTCGAATATTATGTCACATAGACTGGAATTATGTAAATATGAAAAAGGAAAATTCATTATCGGCGCTTGTTATTTTTTTGAAATTTTCTTAAAAAAATAGTTAACTTTTTTATTTCAGGATTTTCATATATCATCTTATTTATCTATTATCAAAATTTTATGTATACAATTTTCAGCAGTCTCAATTTATAATTTATATTAGAAAAAAAATATTTTTGTCACACGTAACTTTTTCTTCGTTACCAAAAATTTCCCCCTTTTTCTTTTCTTTCCAGATATTTCTTTTTTAAGCCTAGGAGGTTCATTTTTCAATTGAATATGCCTCAGGGACTCCTAGAAACTACCATTAGACTGTTTTTATGAAGTAGCAAGGACAAAAGATTCCAGGGCTCCGAGAGTGGTAGTCTCAAAATCAACAAAAGTTTTCAGGTCTCAGTTAATAAAAAAATCATCAAGTTACTTCCATGTTTTTTATTGAGTATATCCTACTCATAGATAGCTAGAATTATATATATATATATATATATATATATATATATATATATATATATATATATATATATATAGAAATTTATAAAATAAAATATATTACTGGAACTACTAAGTGAAGTTGAATCAAGCGGTAGCGTATAGGCTACACGTTTACGTGTTACGTTATCGGTTTAGACGTTTACCTGTTCAGGGTTAATAACCCTTTGAAAGGTCCATATGAGGCATGTTTCATTTTATATTTCCAATTTTTCCATATCTTGATGAAAGGGAATTTAAACCCCCATCTGGCATTCCAAAAGGTGCATTTCTTATTACCTCTCACCATTCCATACTCACAGTTTGAACTCTTATAATTTCCTCCAACAAAAGCTTCATTCTCTTGAAGAGGGCATCACTCCTATCCACATAGTTGGATGTAGAGTAAACTGTAATTCAAA
>NC_090740.1:57735339-57740339 GCF_036898095.1 Palaemon carinicauda
TTTCCATTTCCAGGGAATGGAATTGTTTGCTGTGCTGAAGTCGTCCACGGTCTATCCAACTCCAAGTGAGCACGTTGTGACTTACTTCAAGAATAATATCTTCCCCCGTTGTGCTCCCCTTTTTATTATTTTAGTTAAAAGTATTGTAGATATATCTTTTTTGTCGGTAATTATTGTCTGTTTGCTGACTGGTGACCTTCCATTGTTCTTTTTTGTTCATACCCTGAGTTCCTTAAGCAAGGCCGGACTCACAAGGACGGGCGTAATAGTATGGCACCAGAGAATGTTTTGATGTTTATTAATTTGAAATGGAAGGAGAAAATGTGGTGGATGAGAGAGAGATTGTCAGGGGATAATATCTTAGAGATAGTTGAGGATTATAAGTTAGATAGATGTTTGAAAGAAAGTAAATCTGTGAATGTGAGACCTTGATTGGAGGAACGTGTGCTAGAATTTATTAGTTTTAGAGATGCTATTATAAAAGGGTGGATGTTGGGTTTGTTGTTGTAACATCCTGCCACAACATTTCATCCTACTTCTAGAGAGTCAATTAGTACTTCCTTAAATTCCTTTACGTTGTAGATTAATAAATTATTTGGCACATGTAGGATTAATCCCTATTTTCTTTATTCTGTAACTAACAATGAATACTCTTATTCTTAAATCATGTGTATATTTGGGATTGCCTATCTATATTTCTAACATGCTCTGACAATATAGGAATAGTAAAAATTACATCATCGAACTTTGAAATGAAATCCCAGATTGCCTCACTTACCAAATTATTTCACTTTTTCATTACTTAAGTCTGTTCACGAGGTTACCGAACAACTATGAATTATATTTAGCATCAATATCATTAGTGTTATTGACATTTACTATTATTATTATAATTAAATTCATATTGTAATTATAATCATAATGATTGTAATCTAAGGTGTAAACCAAGCTCAAGCCCTGGTTGGACAAACAAAATGCTACAAGCTCTTCTCATACTTAGGAACCAAGCGCTTAATAAAAAGAAATAACTGAAAGGAGATATTAAAAAGTTGAATCAAGAGTAATTAGAATAATTGACCAACTTGAATAAATAAGGTAACAAATAACCCATGAAAAAGACTTGTGTCAGAAAAAACCTTTACTATAAATCTTAATTTCCAATGTCCCATTGTTTCAACTATATGATCAGACATATTTCCGGAATGTGTTCACAGTAGGAATATCCTAGTATACTGTTTCCTATCTGGCCTCACGAAATAAAAAGGCAAAATTGCTAAAATGAGCAACTTAAGGAGGGTTTGGGTATTTTAGGAGTAAATGTCATGATGGCAAGAAGAGATAAAAGAAGTCGATGAATGATAGGAGGAAGAACAAAAAAACTGGTGAGATGCTTAGTTATTTGTGTATGCCAATGTTAGTATATATAAAAGTATTGTTGGACTAACTATCCTTCAAGGAAAAATAAAACACATACCGAATACAATGAAATAATAAAAGTTTAAGCAGTTGGAACGTACTACTATCTTAGTACTGTATTTGCGGTGGAAGATTAATTAACATGGTGAGAAATATTTAAATATTCACGAGAAGTGGATACTTGCATTTTGAGATTACTCAGTCATGTTGAAATAATAGATTAGTGAAGAAGTAAATATTCCAAAAGTGATAGGATATAGGAGGAGATGCAGTGCTATGAAATGTTGGATGAATGATGTGAAAGATGTATTTAATAGAAAAACTCTAGATATCCCCTAGGCAAAAGTTTGTGCAAAATTGGGGACAAATTATTCATTGTTTGTAAGTAGGGGTGATTGCTAATGAGTTCTGTGTAGGGATATAAGGCGACTGATCTTGTGGGTTGTGGAAGTTTTACTACAAAGGGAATTAATTTCTGGTTTAGAAGTTTAAGGATGAATATAGCAGTGACGCGTGTGGTTCTCTGAAGAACACCTTGACATGAAAAACGATTAGCTTTGACAAGACTCTAGTACAAGGCAGTGGAAGGTAGAGTCTGGAAAGAGAAGAATGTGAAAGATAGTTAAAATTATTGGAACGTTTTTACAGTATGCACAATATCCTAACAATATTCAAAACATAGCCAAATGAAATATTGCTCAGGATTAACATCATTCCAAGAGTTTTGAAAGACCTTCTCTGTCACCATTATTTTCTGCAGCTTAGGAAAAACCCGTTGATTATATACCGAAAGAATGAATTCTAGATTAACAGCGACACCCAGAATGTCAAAGAAGTTACATAAAGTAAAAAAAAAAAAGGGGGGGGGTGGGGGGGGGCAAAGGAAAATGCCTGAGCACGATGGATCCAATACACGAGACCTACTAACAATTATAGTTTGAGTTTTGTTGGAGTTAACTTCATTCCCCAAAATTTACAGATGATATAGTATGGTTCTTTGTGTATTTCTTCAGGCATATCTTGGGTAAATTTAAAAACAAATGCATGAAAGGCTTATGACATATGGATTCAGAAAACCAATGTTGCCATTTGCAGCGAGATACTTACAGCAGCCATATGGGCATTTTGAAAATGGCCGCTGGAAGTTGGAGATACTGCCTTATCTGAGGTTCTAATAACCATATATCTCACAATAAATAGTCAAAACCTACTATTCAAGGGTCAAGGAATCGAATTTTTACATTTCATTTGAATTTACCAAAATATGGCTGACTCTGCTACAGTGAGTTTGAAGAATCTCATACTTGGCGAAGAACACTCCACAGTCACAAATTTTGATATGGATCTGTTTGAGAAGGCAATTCTGTTCCTGGATGCCAAACCATAATTGATGAAACAAGAAATTCCTAGATTAGGGGAGCTTAATACTATCATAATAGAATTGAGAACCATTGATATGCCAATTGAAAATTCAGGAAGTGATGATGTTTGGATTAAGTCCAATTTTTAGGGATCTCTTACACTTTGGAAAACCTTAAATCACACCCACTACAAAAGATGTCTTCAAGCCCACAGTCGAACTCATATTGCTCTACTTCAGGTTCTCCTTCAATAGTTTTTCATAAAGAAGCCACATTTAAAGATGGAAACTATAACTCTTTCTCTGTTGTTCTGGAAGCTTTCAAAGAAAAGTAAAACAATCAAGGTGTCAGACTTGCTCCAAACCACCTATGCAAGTTCCTGATGTATGAAAAATCTAAGTCTCGTTTTCAATCATGGAAATCCGAGAAATCCTCCTGTACTATATTTATTTCGCTTATGAATTATCTTGACCAAGTTGAGACAATCTTGTTCTCTGTTTTGGCAATAAGTAACAATGATCTCACTTTCCCCCTGGGAGCAGATGAAGCACTGAACAAGCTCGTATTTGCCTTTGATAGAATGAAGTACAAACATTTTTTACCTCTCTACATTGTAGATATATATAAGATGAAAACAAAGCACCCATGCATCTGGAAAGAACTTCAGAACGGCAAGATTTTTGTCACCAACACTTCAACTCCATTTGTATCGATAAGTGTAGATCAAGCTTTTGAATCAGTTGATGAGACACTTACGGTTAATTCATGCCTTATTAGTATTTTGGACAATGCGAATGCAAGATACGGATTTTTCTTGGCAGCTCTTCATATGGGATGTCTCTCTGCAGAGTTCAAAGACTAATATAGTAAAATCAGAGGCATCCAGATGTAAATGCGAGCAGCATCCAAACTGAGTTTATAGCTGTTGATAAAATAAAAGCTGCCCTTGTAGCTCATTAATGTTCCTTTGCTGTTGTAGGTGACAGACTTTGCCACTTCATTACCGAAGCATAGATTCCTCAGAAAGGGTGCCATATAGATACTAGAGCCAGATAAGAATGGAAAGCAATTGTATGAAACATACATCACGGAACAAATAAATGGTGATCTCAGTCTGTGGGCCCAATTGAAAAAGGAGAAAAAATGTTTATATGACCATATTGTTATTTAATAAAAAAAAACACGTCTTATACAGTCGTTCTATTTTACTTTCTCATTCAGATATATATATATATATATATATATATATATATATATATATATATATATATATATATATATATATATATATATATATATATATATCAATAACATAAATGCCATAAGCATTTACGAGGTCATTCTTTGCACCTGATGGGTGCCTACTCCAATGAAATGACAAAGCAAAGCTTATAATCTGCTTCCAAACATTTGTGGACAGGTGTCAGACTGAGGAAACAAATGCAGAACATTCACCAATATCCGCAAAGATGGCCATTATTGATGGAATAGTGGTTGTAAATTGAATTAAAATAAAACCTGCAACAGTTAAAACATCGACTTTTTATAAATACTTCAATGACATAGTCATGACCTTGGCATCAGAATGTGATGAAGCGCTTGTTGTGTTTTACACATACAAAGGTGACTCCCTGAAACAGAAAACCAAAAAAGACAACATGGAGAGAATTAAGTCCGCTACAAAATTATCAATGAGTTTAATACTGTACTAATTCCTATGAAATACTTCCTCCTAAATCACCCACACAAAGAAGATCTTATTTTATAGTACATTATAGGTTCATTAAAATTTATTGTGACATCAGGTGCAATGAGCAACATTTACAGTTACAGGACAATAATCATGAAGAGGCTGACACAGTAATGGTACGTCCGGCTGCAACTACAGCCTAGCGCTGTTCAAATGCACACCTCACATACATTAATCCTGACAGTGATGAACTTGTGTTAGGCACTTCACATTTTCTAATCTTTTTCAAGAATACAAATGCGTCTATGGCATCGAGTGAAGTTCATGTGGCGCCCATCGGTTAAGCTTTAGGTCCTGGTAAAGCCAAGGCTTTGTAAGTGTTCCATGTTTACACTGGCATCGATAACGTTGGGTGATTTTCAAGTAGTGGCAAGAAAAACTGGTTGCAAAAACACATGAAAGCTGAGAGTGACATAATCAAATCACTGCTAGCCCTTCCTAATGAAGGTGAGCTTACACATGTTGAGACAGAT
>NC_090740.1:57745339-57755339 GCF_036898095.1 Palaemon carinicauda
CATCTCCATCACAGGAGTATAGATGGTTTGGTCGGATGACCATTCCGTATGACATCTCAGTAAGAACTACCACAAATATCCATATTGATGTTAAAGTTTATTTAGTTATCTCAGCACTTAATGATTTATTGTAAACACAACATTAATACCAGAATGTACTTAGTTCCGTTCTCAGAGACAACTCTTTCTCACTGCTTGGTTGTGTTTACTCTTCATGAAAAATGTTACATTGCTGAGGTTTGGCATTCGCATCCTGTTTATGACATGACTATGGGATTTCTCACACTCTCCTACTTCCACAGTGACCTCTTAGGGCATGTGTTTTAAACATGTAATTATATATATACATATATATATATATATATATATATATATATATATATATATATATATATATATATATATATATATATATATATATATATATATATATATATATATATATATATATTAGCTCGGTCAGATACCGTCAATTTATTGAATACGTTAAAAATATGGTTACTTGGAGTGTGACCGAATATATATATTTTTTTTTTCTTTTAACTTTAGCCATAAGCCAATGAGGATGAATGTTCAAATAGGAACATTAATAAAATAATAGTGCATACTTAACAGATATTGTCAAAACAAAGAAAAAATACATGAAAAATACAGATCACATATATGGTACATTGCCAGCAAACGATTTTATGGTACCAACAAAAAAAAATACTGATATATATATATATGATTCGGTAACTTTGTTAAAGAATAGTTGTTACTTTTGTCAAAAATATAGATTATTATAATACGGTAATTAATAAAAATATTTGTTACCTTGGTAAAGATTTAATTTTAGTGCACAAACACGAATTCCTGGTACGTACACGTACCACGGTTTCTTACACACACACACACACACACACACACACATATATATATATATATATATATATATATATATATATATATATATATATATATATATATATATATATATATATATATATATATATATATATATATATATATATATTGGGCTTATATATTTTATTAGATGCCCATATTTTCTTTATTTTAACATTTAGGGCTTATATATTTTATTAGATGCCCATATTTTCTTTATTTTAACATTTAGGGCTTATATATTTTATTAGGAGCCCAAAAAAATGATTTATTTTTAAATGTTTTTAAAAATGTTTTTAAAATGCAAATGTTCTATAGTCTCTTCAACTACATATTACTAGCGTACTAACTGCTTTTCGTGCAGAACACTTTTCCAAGACAATTTTTACTCTTTTGAGCGAATGAAGGGGCCAGTTTCAAACAGCTTTAAATTGAATCAAATAAGGAGTTTTGTCTGGACATGGCAAAACGTTCTGTTTGAGCTCCAAATTATTCATCTTTAACCTACGCCAAACAAGGATGTTAACGGCGATAAATATCATCACCGTTACGCTGATTGCTGCTAGTAACACGTAGAAACGACGTTCTGCATAAGTCGGTGTCGGGTGGTCCATCTCGGTTAATTTCATCAACCGCTTAGCCATATATGCATTGTATGGGAGAGGTAAAGAGGGAATTGTAGTCGACCACGTGAAGTTTGCGAAGTAGGCCCGTTCTCTGATGATAGTCTTGATTCCACGGACCATGTAATTCGGGGACGTACCGATACAACCATCTGCTGCAATGAAGATTTGGGAATAGGACGTGGATTCCTACGGGCATGATACATTGAAGCCGGTCTTGTCGTATCGTATCCACGAGCCGTTGTTCAGTCTGCAATTAAACTTATCGTTCCTCCTTTACTTAAACCAGATGGCTCAGTCACTCACTGTCCAAAGGAAAAGGCAACCCTTTTGGCTGATGTTTTTGACAGTAAACAGAGTAATGAAAAACTTGAACTTCCTCATTCCTGTTTTCCTGAGGCTAAACTAACTAGTTTAGCTTTTCGATCTCGTGAGATTAAAGCTCTGTTGATGGACCTTGATGCTTATGGAGGTGTAGACCCAAATGGTATTTTTCCTTTGTTTTTTATAAAGACAGCAGATTTCTTAGCTCCAAAGTTATCTGTTATTTTGCGCAAGTTAGCAAGAAGAGGAGCTTTTAGCACTAGTTGGAGAATTGGTAATGTTACTCCTCTATGTAAATGTGTTTGTGGTAGCTCAAATCCCACTGATTACCGCCCAATTTCCATAACTCCCATATTATCTAAAGTTTTTGAACGTCTTCTGGCAAAACGTCTTAATAGGTTTGCTGAAGGTAATCATCTCTTCCCTAGTTTGCAATTTGGTTTTCGTAAAGGCCTTGGAGCATGTGATGCCCTTCTTACAATCTCCAATGCTGTACAGAAATCCCTTGATTGTGGTCGGGAAGTTCGTATGATTGGCCTTGATTTTAGTGCTGCCTTTGACCGTGTTAATCATGAGGCCCTTGTTTTCAAACTGAAACAGTTGGGAGTGGGTGGGTCGTTTCTTAGCATTATTATTGATTTTTTAAGTAATAGATCTCAAAGAGTTGTTGTTGATGGGCACCATAGTGATTATAGGAATGTGATATCCGGTGTTCCACAGGGTAGTGTTCTTGGCCCATTACTTTTCATACTATATACACATGACATGTGGTTTGGCCTAGAAAACAAGCTTGTTGCATATGCAGATGATGCTACTCTCTTTGCATCAATTCCATCCCCTGAATATAGATCTAGGGTTGGTGAATCCCTTAATAGAGATTTAGCTAGAATTAGTGCATGGTGCAAATTATGGGGTATGAAGTTGAATCCTAACAAAACTCAAAGTATGATTGTAAGTAGGTCAAGGACGGTGGTTCCTCAACATCCGGATCTCAGTATTGATAATGTTTCTTTAATTATGTATGACTCTTTCAAAATTTTAGGTGTGATTCTCGACAGTAAATTTACTTTTGAGAAACATATAAGGTCTGTGTCTTCTTCAATTTCACAAAAAATAGGCTTATTGAGAAAGTCTTTCAAGATTTTCGGTGATCAATCTATTCTGAAGAAGTGTTTTAATTCTTTCATTCTACCTTGTTTTGAGTATTGTTCTCCTGTCTGGTGTTCAGCTGCTGATTCTCATCTTAATTTGTTGGACAGAAACTTACGGTCTATTAAATTTCTTATTCCTGATCTAGATATTAATCTCTGGCACCGTCGTTCAATTAGTTCATTATGTATGTTGCATAAGATTTTTCACAACTCTGACCATCCTTTACATTCAGATCTCCCTGGACAATTCTATCCTGTTCGTAATACTAGGCAGGCAGTTAATTCTAATAGCCAGGCCTTCTCCATCACGAGGCTCAATACTACGCAGTACTCTAGAAGTTTTATTCCAGCTGTGACCAAGTTGTGGAATGATCTTCCTAATCGGGTGGTTGAATCAGTAGAACTTCAAAAGTTCAAAGTTGGAGCAAATGCTTTTTTGTTGACCAGGCGGACATAGTCTTTTTATAGTTTATTTATGACATATTTGTTTTTGATGTTGTTGATAGTTTATTATATGACATGTCTGTTTTGACGTTGTTTCTTATTTTAAAATGATTTATTTTTAATTTGTTCTCTTCATTTATTTATTTCCTTATTTCCTTTCCTCACTGGGCTATTTTTCCCTGTTGGAGCCCCTGGGCTTATAGCATCTTGCTTTTCCAACTAGGGTTGTAGCTTGGATAGTAATAATAATAATAATAATAATAAAAGGGATAAAGCTTTTTCAGACAATTTTCATGTGCATGGGAGAGAGCACCGTCTAGCACTATACCTAACTCGCATGAATCCATTGAGTTTTTATGGTATTCAAAAGAGTCAGCTGTACATATTTTTCTATCCATTGCGTCTGAACAGTGAGTTATTTGATTTATGTCTTTAATGACCGTATATGTTTCCTTGTCTGGGGAAATCAATACGTGTCCTGTCAAACTGGATATTACTGGATTTGAGTGATTCGTCATGAAAGTCGAAAATGGTGATATCCTGTAAGATTGCCAGGCATCGGTAGAATCAAAGGGAATTGTAATCATAATCCTGTGATTTTCAACGCTTACTGTAATTAGGATGTAATAAAATTCTAACCTACGTGCGTCTAACAAAGGAACATAACCTAATTTCTCCCGTCCGTTCTCCACAATTAACGTTAAGTCTCTTATTGGCAACAAATGCGGTGACAGTACACCTTTAGTCGCTAACGTGATAGCTTCCACATAGTCTTTTGATTTCTCAATGAAATGTCCAATTCTAATATGTATATGATCTATTTTTGAATCATAATACGTTAACGTTGCCAACAAATCTTGTACTTCCATAATCACACTGATAATAATAGAATGTTCGTTTACCAAACTCATAATTTGATTGATTGAAGCTAACTGATTCCTTAGTTCTGACATAATCAATTCATTTTCATAAGTCAAAAACTCAATTTTCTTATTTTGATTACTAATCTTAAGACGATTGGAAATTCCTAAGCATAAACTTGCAATAGAACCAAAGATGTTTAGTGCAGCAAAAATAAACGGGTTACGTTTCTCCAGATTATCGTGTCTTACTGTCCACATCAAAAGGTCACGAGCCAAAGATTCTGCCTCGTAAGTCTTATTTTGCAAGTCGTCGGATAGCATCTTTACAACTTTTAGTGTCGATGCAAGCGAACTCTCTGTATTAAAAGGAAAGTGTCTCCTATGCATTTCATTTAATGAAACAGCAAACCTTGAAATGGCACTCTTTAAGCTAGTGACATCATTCTCTGGGAGAAAAATTGCTTGCATACGTACTTCAACAACTACGTTATGTGATGTAATAAAAATGTCTTCTTGTCTTTCTACTATAGTGCCATATTTAAAATCTATACTTTTAGTTTTAGAGCTCATCCCACACGAGAAAAATGTCTGAGCGAACAATATCACTCCTAACAATAAAAACTTCATCTTAGAAACCTGTAATGAGAAAAATATATGTAATTACTCCTGTATTAAGAAGAAAAAAATTTTAACATATAATGTTCACAAAAATAAAAAAAATAAAAATCTTTCCCTCACTTCTTTCCCTCTTATTTTAATTTCTTATGTAAGCCAATGGTATGATTCTCTCATCAGTTAGGATACGTTTTGAACTCTAAACCTACTGGCCGTTAATGTTTCCAAAATGTTAAATGGGCCTTCAACCTTAGGTGTTAGTTTATAATTGAGTCCTTTACGTACATTTGCCTGTATGTATACATTATCACCCACGGTATATGTTTTAGTTGGCTTCGCTATTTTATCATGACTCCTTTTCATTATGATTTGTGATTCTTCTAAATTCTTTCGAAGGATATCAAAACGACTTTTGCTTGCATTTATACATTTTTTAAAAGGCTTTGAAAAATTAGTTGTAGGCGTTAATACATGGAAAGGCGTTCTAACTAGGGTACCATACAAGGCCTTGTGCGGTGACATTTAAATTGATATATGATATGAATGATTCAGAGTACTCAGTACCGCAGGTATTGCAATATCCCAGTTGGGGTCTGATTCCCCTAGTGTTACTCTTAATATATATAAAACCTTCCTATTCGCTCTTTCCACTAGCCCATCCTACTCTGGGTGATAGATCATAGTATCGATTTTCTTTATGCTAAGGAATTCACACAATGAGGTAAGGAAATGATTATTAAATTCTCCACCCGAGTCTGAAATTATCATGTGTGGAATTCCATGTTTACAAATGTAACACTCATAAAACTTCCTGGCGCATTCAATCGCAGTTTTAGTTTTAAGCGCTATTAGTTCTGTATATCGAGTCAAAGCATCTACAATTACTAAGAGGTGCTTATTTCCTCTGTCTGACTCGTAAAATCCTGTTAATAAATCTAGATGTATCCTTTCAAAGGGTTGATTGGGCACGGGATAAGCCCCTAGGCTGACAGGTGTTTTCGTGTGCCCTTTGTTTTCCTGACAAGTGCAACAATTAGCTATGTGTTTTTTTTTATATCTGTAAGCATCGTATGCCAATAAAACAATAATTTGGCTTTCTGTGACATTAATTAGGACAGTGGATATAAGTGAGATTGGTACCACTACCTGGTCGTTAGTCACATGTGGTGTATTGCGGGTTTTCCTTGTCACGGATCTACACAGAATATTATCTTTGATTATATAATTCTGCTGCGTATACTTTATATATTCCTTTTCGTTACGATTGCCTTCCAAAGCAATTATAATTTTTTCTAATATCCGATCTTTTCTTTGCTCAGTCTGTAATAATTCAGCACTCCAGCCCAGATCTTCTTTTTCAGATATAGTTTTAACAATAGGCATGGATGTTGATATATCTATTAATTCAGCTAAAGGCACCATACAAGATAATACGGGGTTGCGTGATAATGCATCAGCAATGATATTTGCTTTCCCTGGTAAATACCCGATTCTCACGCCAAAGTCTTGAATGATCAAATGCCACCAAGTTAGTTTGGGGCTGTGACTGACGCCTTTAAAGAAGTCGGTTAGTGGTTTATGATCAGTAAGAACCTTAACGGGATAACCGTATATTATGAACTTAAAATGCACTAGTGAATTAACAATAGCTAGCCCTTCCTTGTCTATTACTGCATACTTACTTTCGGAAGTTCTCAGTTTTCGAGAATAAAAAGCTATCAGGAAAAATTGTTTTTCATATTGCTGAAGCAATACCCCACCTACTCCTAAGTCTGAGGCATCTGTTGCAATGAAGAATTCCTTACCGAAGTCAGGAAATTTTAAGATAGGAGAACTACACAGTTCATCTTTCAAGGTATTAAACGCCTGTTGATGCTGCTCAGACCATATGAAATCTACGCCCTTCTTCGTAAGATCAGTTAGGGGAGCGGCTATTATTGAATAATTGCGTATAAAACGCCTGTAATATCCACTACACCCCAGAAATTGCTGTATTCCCTTGACATTAGTAGGTATCGGAAAGTTACGGATAGCTGACACCTTATCGTGGACTACTTTAAGACCTTCGCTAGACACCGTAAAACCCAAATAGACCAATTCTGTTTTGAAAAATTCACACTTACTAATCTTTACCCTTAAGTTATGTTGTCTTAGTCTCTGTAGTACTAGTTCTAGTTTACGTAGATGTTCTTCTAAGGTATTGGAAAAGATTACAAGGTCGTCCATATAGGCATGCAATATATCCCCTAGCAAGTCTCCAAACACTATGTTAATCATTCTAGTAAATGTTATGGGAGCACAACGTAAACCAAAAGGCATCCGTAAAAATTCATAATGTCCCCTGGCTGTGCTGAAGGCTGTGTATGGGATACTATTTTCTTCTAATGATATCTGGTGAAAGCCTTCAAGTAAGTCCAAACTGGTAAAATATTTATTCTGACCTAACAAAGATGAAATATCGTCAGTACATGGCACTGGGAATCGATCAGGGATCGTCTCCTCATTTAGGCGACGGAAATCTACGCAGATAAGCCATGTTCGATCTTTTTTCGGTACAACTATTAATGGAAAATTATAAGGGCTGTTCGATTTCCTGATGACTCCTTCTTCTAGCATTTTACCTACTTCATCATTTATTTCATTCTGGAATTTCATAAGGAGTCTGTACGAGGGTACGTAGATAATTTTCTGCTTGTCCTTTAACCTTATTTGATGCTCGATCACATCTGTTTTTCCTAAGGATCCATCCGTAGTGGAAAAAACACCATGATACTCAGTTAAAAGTCCAAAAAGTTTCTGCTGAGTTTCTTCTTCTTGAATGTCTTTATTTATTCTATTTTTAATAGATTGCAAAAGGGATTCATCCGCAACTGATTGAGCGTGCTTGATTTCAGCAACGGTAAGAATACGATGTTTATAAACTTCTACATCCAAGATATGTTGATTTTTGTGAATTACTAAAGTGGTATTTAAATGATTACAGACTTCAATATTACATTGTTGATTTGAGCCAACTGTATAAATAGCTTGTGTGACGGACAATCCGTTAGTTTTCAAAATGTCGAAAAGGATTAATATTTCAGATCCCGGTAACGTTTTCTTTATTTGCACTATTAAATTCGAAGTTACGTTTGGCTCGATAGATTGCGTGCAAGATGATATTACGGGTGAACGAGAATTCTGTTGGGTTGCGTATATTATTTCTTTATTAGTGAGACAAGTTATTGGTTCTTCAACGTACGTCACTGTTTTATTTGTGATCTACTTTTTATCCAAAACTGATTTTAAGGTATTAGAAGACTTATAGAATTTTCCTTTGATATACACGCCGTGCTTGGCAGGGGCAAAGATAATGTTTTGATTGTCCATAGACGGGTATCCTGTAATTACAGCTGGATACATATCAATGTTTTGTACAACAACAAATGTATCGGCAAACGTGCGCTTACCGACCTTGAACTGAACATGAGTTACGCCTATTACATTTAATTCATTATTTCCTATACCCGAGAGCCTTACTCCGGACTTTTCAATTGGGAAGTTCAAAAACAACAAATGATGTGTCCTCAAATCCATGATATTACGTGGACTACCAGAGTCAAAAAATAATGTAAAGGATCGTTGTTCTAAATTTACAGCATATAATGTTGGTCGTAACTCATTTAGACTTATTATTGTGTGAATTCGTTGCAAATCTGCGGGAGCATGTACTGATTTATTTAATTCGGTCGTGTGTTTCATAGGAAAATCTATTGCCTCACAATGATCTGTTAAACATTAAATGGATTATTCAATACTACTGATGTTGATACGAATGACCTTGACCCAACATACTCTCTTCCCCACTGGAGTTAATTATGTGGTATTTGCTTTGCTCTGCACATTCTGAAAAGTAGTCTGACCTTGCGAGTTCTGGTTTGACGACCCAGGATCAGCGTTATTCGAAGAACTATTTATTTGTTTCTGATTTTGAACTACATTGACGTTTGGCTGTTTCTTCTTATTAAAGTGAGGATTTTTCTTTTTATTTCCATATGGAACTGACTGTGGAATTGACTGTGTATTTCTAGGATTCTGTTGTGTCTTACGCGAGTAGCACTGACTATATGAATGAGTCGAACTATTATGTAACGAACAGAATCTCGTTCTGCAGTCCGCAATCAAGTGACCTTGACGTTTGCAATTATAACACGTCTTTCCTGTAACTTGACTATTATTAACTACGTTTACTTGTTGTGGCTTTGTTTCATTTTTTGCAAAAACTTGTGTAAACACGGGATCAAGATCAGGACACTTAGACATATGTTTCTTTATCTGTTTATATACATCCAATTCCGTACTTTCTGTCGTTAACTTTTTATCAAAACACCGCACTAAAGCTTCAGGCAACATAAGTGTCATGCAAGTTAAATACATTAATCGGAAGAAATCTTTCACGGAGATGTTATCTCTAGTAACCCAAGTGGAATTACCTAAAATATCTTGATACTCATTTAGCCTATCGGCTATGAGAGCTGCTCTCTCAATAACATTAAGCCGAGTCATAGTGGCTTGATTAAGTGTATTTCTTAATGTTAAAACTACATCTAAGGCTTCCTCACCTCCATAGACCGCACGTAGCCTAACTTTGAAATCATCCCATGTAACTGCTTCTTGAAATGAAACTCCCCTCAAGTACGCACTCGCATCTCCTTTAGAAAGGTCTATAAAACTTTTAGCTTCTTGTAATTTTAAAAATGGCTCTATAATCTGTTTAGCATTTAAATGGGCATCGACGGATGAAATCCATGACTCCACATTCAGAGGCAAGAACCCATTAACCCGACCTTGAAAAGGAAGGATTGCAGAGTGAGCATTTACTAGTGTCACAATGGGAGGGGGGTTACCATGTCCTAGGGTTGGGTTACTCGGTCCAGTGGTGGGGCTCACAGGAGGCGTCATGTTTACTGTACTTCTTTTTCTATCTCTACGACTCCTTGCAATCCTATCAAAATATCTATATGAATACAGACGTCCAATGCGTAAACGCATAAGCACTAAATGATAAAGATTATAACAAAATCCCCCAAAACAATGATACTAATATAAAGATATT
>NC_090740.1:57767156-57789656 GCF_036898095.1 Palaemon carinicauda
TATCATTACCCTGCAAGCTAGGCTGCCGACATTGGAGGCTAGCCCTCCCTAGCCGTACTTGAAGTGGTAGTATGATACCATCTTCTCCTTGCGGTTTAGAAGACTAGTCCTGCGCTCGCAGCCCCCTAAGCTGAAGAATAGTATTCTTCCTTTGCCTAGGATGACGGCAGCACTGGAACTCTGTTTCACCCTTGTTGAGAGGAGCCGGCAATGCCACCGTCCTCTTAACTGTACTGGTAATCTCTAGGTTGGAGAACTGACTCTGTCCTATCACCGCCGATACTGAAACAGAGTTTCTTTAAGGAGTGGTAGGACTGACAACTTTGCCAGCTCCCTCTACACCTTATACAGGACCCTGTTCCCTCCCACTCTGTCCACTTTATGATGGCCGAGCCATTGTCTTTCACAGGGCCGGCGTCCTGCAACATTACCGTTGCCGGTGGGTTGCCATTGCCGGCCAGACTCCCTCTCTACAGCCGTTGTGCGGTTGCCGGTAGCTATATTAGCTGCAGGCAGCCATGACAACTGCCGGCGGCCATGTTGAATGTCGGTGACCATGTGTCTTTCAACTTCCGGTGGCCATGACGGCTGCCGGAGGCAATGCATGCTGCCGGTAGCTACATCATCTGTCGGTAACTATGGTCTCTGCCAGTGGCTGGCGACTGCCGATAGCCAAGATGGCTGCCGGTGGCTGGCGGCTCTCGGCAGTCATGATGGCTGTGAGTGGGAAGTCCCTTCTGTCCCCAAGGTTCTTCAGTTCTCCCTTGGACTGTCAGCCACAGGTTCTGTTGCCGGAGTACCACCGGCCAGGCCGGCACAGATAGGTGCTGACTCAGACGGCAGCACACCGACTGTACTGGTAAAACCGGAGGCTAGTCTGCCGGCAGTGTATCGGTGGCACCTTGCCGGCAATAGTACTGTAGCTGGATGGAAGCCTGAATGGTACATTCTCCCCTTCCATTTGAACCTTCTTTCTGGAGAAAGGCAGTAAAATTAGTCTTTTACATCCTTAATTACTGTATACATACACAGTAAGGAGTAGCCTCACTCCATGCTATCTCTCTCTCTTCTAGCTAGCATGCTGGATATGTCGGCAAGATCTAGCTATGCCGGCTGAATTACAGTATACGCTATATAGGTAGCCAGTATATCTGCAGTATAGAATATACTGCAGATAGAAAACTACTATATATATTATACTAGTAGTTAATTCCAATATTTCTTGGGTATCCCTACACAGGTAATTGTTGAGCCCAATCCCATATTCAATGAATATAATTTCTTCAATATTCTGATAAGAAATCAGTTTTTGGATTACCCTACAATATCAAATATTTCAAGGCTGGGGTATTACACTCCTAACCCTTAAAGGGTAGAGCCTTTATCCTTGAGTCTCCCTGATCAGTTTTGTGACACGGGCTTTTGCAATCTTGCAGCCCGTAGGTGTTTGGGTAGGATATATTGGGATAGGTAGTTGGGTAGGGGATATTCTGCAACATTTATTTTAGGATATTGGGATAGGTTTTGGGTGGTGATGGGATGTTTGAAAAGGAGTGATTGACTGTGGAATATCATCCTATGAGCCCACTGGCTCCAGTCTGAGTTAGAGAGAAAGAGTTATAGTAGCAAGTCCCGATAAGTAGGACAGCTCGGGAAGGAGTTGAAAGTTTGTAGTCAGAGAAGTTGATATAGGTGAAGTGAAAAACTTCATTGTGGTTTAAGCTTAAGTGTGAGATAGAGGGATAGTGTGAGATTTCAGCTGAGTAGGA
This sequence comes from Palaemon carinicauda, assembly GCF_036898095.1. Lineage (NCBI taxonomy): Eukaryota > Metazoa > Arthropoda > Malacostraca > Decapoda > Palaemonidae > Palaemon > Palaemon carinicauda. Next base: position 57,768,926 of record NC_090740.1, read on the forward strand.
GAGAGCTGGAGAGGAGGAATTGTAGCGGTTTTAGTGGTAGAGATAGGGTGGAATATAAAATTCCTGTACCTGTAAATGATAAAAAAAAAAGGAGAGATAAAAAAAAAAACGTAAAAATAAGGCCGCAGTGCGACAACGGGTTGCCATCTGAAGAGAGAAGAATGTGTTGGAGGTCAGAGACCCCCACCCCCAATCCCTGCCCCACCCCCTGACCGACAACACAGGCCGCTGTGCGACAACTGGCTGTCAGCCTAGAGGAGGGGAAGATGTGTCGGAAGTCAAAAAGGACCGCTGACGACCCTGGCCACACCCCCAGACAGGCAACACAGGCTGCTTGTGCGACAACAGGCTGCCAGTCCAGAGGAGAGGAAGATAAGGCCGCAGCCACCAGCAATCCCTCAGCTCCCAGCACAGAATTGTAGAGAGAATAAGGTTTCTCTTTTAATTGCTGCTTAGATTTTACGTTGACTTTGTTGCAACGTTATCTCGGTGGAGGGTAACTCCGGAGAAAGGCTGAGAGGGTATTGTGATTGTCAATAATATGCTTGACAATTTCTGTTGCAGTAGCAGGAGTATTGGGATTAAGATCCTGCCGAAGTATGCTTGTTTCCTGACATTGCTGTAGATAGTGCTGTAAAGGTTCTTCTGTGTCCTGATTACAGTACTTGCATGGTCTAATTGGTCTATGCTGTGCTGCAGGGTCTTGGCCATTATTTAAGATGATCTGCCAGTTGCATAGATATCCCTGTCGCAGTCTGCAAATAATTACTGCGTCCTGGCGAGGTGTTTGTCTTGCAATTGGGTGTGGTAGTATGTTTGTAGCTTCAATGTACCACTTTGCAGTTCTTGAGCCATCAAGGAAGGCTCTTCTAACTTCACTAGTCTTTTGAATGTTGCAGTAGGTAGCCATTTTATTTTGAATGGTTTTTAATGACTGTTGCAGAGTAATGCTGATAGTTTAGCACATTAAGGCCGATTTAGCTAGGTGGTCGGCCTCGTCGTTGCCTGAGATTCCTGTATGACTTGGTATCCAATTCAAGGTGATTTTCCTGTTGTTTCTTTGGTGGAGCAGGGCTAAGAATTTAAATGCAGTGATGAGGTGCACATTCTCTGTAGGTTCCTTGTTGCTGAGGGCCATCGTGGCTCCTCTGGAATCTGTATGGATGTGTTCCCGTTTTGTTGATTGGCAGAGTGTTCTAGGGCTTTTGCAATGGCCACTAGTTCAGTTTGCAATGTGGAGGCATGGTTGGAAAGTCACTAGTTTGCTTTATATCCTGATGTAGAGATAACTGCAGCAGCGGCTGCAGGGATTGCACGGTCAACTGATCCATCTGTGTAGTAGGTATGAGGCGCAGGAGTTTTCCTGATTGCATGTTTTGCAGCTGCATTGAGTTGCTCTGGCGTGCAAAGAGCCTTGCTTGCTGCTGGTAGGATAGTGAAGTTGTATTTGATGGGATCACCTGCCCAGGGAGCAGGAGGGATGTAGCCCTCATATATTTGTTGTCCCTTGATTTTGTGACCCTCGTTTTGCATCTGCATTCTTCTGAGTGTATCCAGTAGTTTCTTTGCATGGGAGCTGGGTGGATCTAGTTCTTCAGCAAGAGGTAGAAGCCTTTTTATTTTATCATTGAGTGGGCTTTTTCTGTCTGCAATGATTGACTTGAATATAATGCTGCTATTCCTTATGTCAATTCTGGCTGACAGGGAGATTATGTTAGTTTCTGCTCTGAGTAGGCAGAGTCTTGTCCACATTGGAGAGCCACTGATGAGTCTCTTGTCATTGTTTTGGACTACTTCTAATGATGCTTTTTGAGTGTCAGTCAATGCAGTAAGTGTGGGTGTTGCATAATCAATGTGGGATCGAATTGCTTGTAGGTAAAACAGCCTTAGGAGGTTATTAGATACTCATTGTTTAAGGGAGGTCATGCATTTCATGGCTGATAGACGGATTTTTGTCTTCTCTCTGAGGTAGGTTACTTCATTAGCTGCTGACAGGGTTTTGCTAATGATTACCCCGAGGTACATGAATTGACTCACCCATTCGATGTCCTCACCTCTCAGTGTGAAGTTTTGAGGGTTTTGTGAGCGTTTTATAGCCATTGCTTTGGTTATGTTGGTATTGATCTTCAGGCCAAGATCATTGCATTTGGCTTGGATCATGTCCAGAGCTTTTTGAGTGATATTTCTGGCATGAGCTTTGTTTGGGCATACTATGCATATGTCATCTGCATATATGAATATCTCCACTCCTTTTGGGATTTTTAGAGTGGCTAAGTTCTCCATCAGTAGATTGAACAGGTAGGGGCTGAGTATGCCTCCTTGTGGTGTTCCGTTTTCTAGGGGGATGAACTCAGTGATTTTTCCTTGGAAAGTGACTCTGGCCTCTCGATTTTGTGCGTAGTTTCGAGTCCAGGCCAGTAAGTGTCCTTTCACTCTCTTTTTCAACAAGTGTGAAGAGTATAGCTGGTGAGCTAGCTCGCTCAAAGGCTTTATCGAGATCAAGGAATATGACAAAAGCTTTTTTGTCGTTAATTGTTGAGAGGACATCTGTGATGCATTCTTGAGTGCCTCTGCCATTTCTGTAGGCATATAGGCGATGATGTAGTTGGCCTATTTTCCACTGCAGTCTATTGAGTACCATTCTCTCAGCTACTTTCTCTATGCAGCTTATCAAAGCTATAGGTCTGTAGGTATTTGGCTCCTTAGGTTTTGGAATAGGTTTAGTGTCCTGCTGGTTCCATGTGGTTGGACGTAGGCTTTCCGTATGTGTCCTGTTTATCAGATGCAGGTAGACCAATTTGGCATGGTTTCCCATGTTCCTCAACATGCTGTATGTGATGAGATCGGCTCCAGGGGCAGTGTCCTTCCTGCCTTTTGATAGGGCCGTATTTAGTTCTTCCATGGTATAGGGGTGATCAGTGTCATCTACCATGTTGCAGGCGGCTTCTATGATGTTGTTCCTGATTGGGAGCAGAATTCTCTGCCTGTTGATGGTTGGCAGAGGTAGGTTGATGCTTTTTGCTCTGTCCGCAAAGTTGTTAGCAATCCTCTTGGCTTCAGCTAATGGGTCTGGGTGCGTAACTCTGGGTGTATTATATTTCCCTGAGACTTTGTTAAACCAGACCCATATTTTGGCTAGGGATGTGCTGAAGTTGACCTCGTTGCACCATGAGTACCATTTGTCTAGTTTTACTTCCAGTGATACTTGTACAGAATGCTTGATGATCTCTACAAGTAGAATATGTAGTTCATCTGTTCTGTGTCTTCTGAGAAGTTTCCTGGTCCTGTTTATTCTAGCATTCATTTCTTTGATGCGGCTGTTATAGTACCAGGCATCATTATGTTTCTTCTCAGAGTACTTTTTTTGTTGCATGGATATACTGGCTGCTACCTCTAGTTGTTTGCTGAAGTCGGTAGATAGGGTGGAGATATCATTATGCGGGTGTTTGATATATTCCAAAGCCCACTCTGTCATGGCTGTTTTGAATTTTTCCCAGTTAGCAAACTCTGGGTTCCACCTTTTTGGGGGCGGAGGAGGAGGTGGGTATTTCTGCAATTCGAGTGTTACTTCAATGGCAAAGTGATCACTGATTAGTACAGGATGTGGTTGCCATTTAGCTCCTCTTTGTATGGCACTGGATAAAAAGGTAAGATCTAGACGACCTCCTTTTAGATGGGTGGCTTCTGTGACGTTGTTGAGCAGTGCTACATCAGGATATTCTTGCAGTAGGGCATGCAAGTGTCTGCCAGTTTGATTTCTTTCTGATATTGAGTTCAGGAACTGATGATGAGCATTAAAGTCGCCTGCAATAATTGAGTCTTCGTTGGAGGCTTCTGCAAAGAGTGCCTCGGCATCGATATTTTTTGCTGGGAATTTGTATATGTTGTGGACTGTTAGCATTGTGGCTAGGAGAGATATCTGGATACTTAGCGTCTCTGCCTTGTCTATGCTTGGTAGTAGTTTGGAGGGGATGCTGCTTTTAATGAGGGTAGTCAGTCCTCTTGTCGTTGGTGATTGATACGTAGTGTATACTTTGTATCCTGAGAACGTGAATGGTATGTTCTCATTAAGCAGAGTTTCTTGCAGTATGATAATGTCAGAGTTTTGCACTGAGGTTTGAGATTGAAGAAATGCAAGCTTGTTTCGAAGTCCACAAATATTCCATTGGAGCACTTTTACCTGAGTGTTTTGGTTGCTGCAAGTGGTTGTATGAGGTCCATTTGCAGTAGGAACTATGAAGGGAATTGAGCTTCTAGTTCCTTGGCGGCGTTGTCAAACACGAAGTCATCCAATGACTTCTGAGTGAATTTGATTTTGCGGGATCGCAAGAAGTTACGAAGGATGTTGCTGATGGCTGCCAGCAGAGCACCCATGGGACAAGCAGAGAGGTCGTACTCACTGCTGTCTCTGTTGAAAGGTTGTTTGGAGGGGCGTGAGGCGCTAGATTTTCTTGTGGCGGTGGAAGGTAGGTTAGGAAATTCCTTTAGGGAGTGGGAAATGTTAGTTGTGTGAGTGGTCGGTGCAGAGGAGGATGGGTTGGGTTCTGGTTGTTTTGGCTGGGTGACGTTAGGAGATTTGGTTGGAGAGGTAAGTTTTAAAGGTGAGGGAGTGCGGGGAGTATGGGTTGGGGATCTTTTCTCTTTGGATTGAGGTTTAGGAGGACGTTGAGGTTTAGGTGCTGGAGGGGGAGTTGGTGGAGAGGAAGATTCAGGAATGGCATGTCTGGAAGGGTTAGGATTTTGTTGGGAGGTGTAGTGGAAAGGTGTAGGGTTTTGTTTAGTTGGAGGTGGCTGCGTTCGACGCTGTTGACGTGGATGGAGGTTGTAGTGGCGGTCTGCTCCTTGGCGGTCTGCTATTCTCTGAAGTCTGTGGGGGCATCTATCATGCCAAGCATGATGGGATCCTCCACAGTTAGGGCAGTGGGCGATGGTTTTGTGCCCTGCTTTGTGCCTGGGAATACAGTAGGCGGTAGGGTGCTGTCTGCTGCTGCAAACCCCACAGATCTCCGTACCTGTGAAGCTGGATTTATGGTGTCCAAACTTTTGACACCGGAAGCATCGAAGTGGCTCCTTGAAGTACTCTTCGGTGCGGAAGGTGCCCCAAAGGCCGAAGGATAGGCGAGGAGGGCGAGCTCCCTTGTGGACAGCCTCCAATTTGTGGGATCTACCTCCGGCTTTCCCCTCACATCTCTTGACAGTGATGATAGAAAGATGTTGGAGCACTGGTTCCAGTGGAAGGTAGAGGTCATAGACAACGATGATGGTGGTAGGTCTCTCGTTGATGTCCAGTTTAAGGACGTTTTCGTGTTGCTCTAAGTAGGTCTTCGTCTGCTCATCTTTTGCTGTTATGGCCAGTTGTCCCCTGCGATTGGGACGTATGGTCATGTTGAGGCGAGGATTGCTAGCTTCCATGGCAACTATGGCAGCATAGGATGTTATGCTGGGTCCTGGAGTAAGCCTAAACTTGGAGTCTCCAGTTGCTGCTGTTTGTGAAGGTGGGTCTTGAGAGGGGATATTCTCAGTCTCAGCTTCTTCTTGGGTCGCTGGTAGGTGGTCCGGGGTCTGCACTGGGTAGTCCCTCGAAGTTCCAGGGACTGGTTCCGTTGTAGGTGATTGAGGGCGCTTTGCATGGCTCCACAAAGTAAGGCCTCTAGGTTTCTTGATCCTTCCCTTCTCCACTCTTGTTCGAGGGGAGGAGGTGGAGATAGGGGATGAACCCCTTTCTGCCATTGCAGAACGCGATGGTGGTCTTCAGCTGTCGAACGATGTGTACTGCAGGTGTCGTCTCAATGATGAAATAAAAGAAAACTAGAATCAGGACTAAGTTAAGTCTTGAAAAATCGTGTATACTGAAATAACTCTATGGGGAATGCAGTGAAATTTTCAGTTACTCGCTGGTTAAAGTCGATCCTTTCACTAGCTTGTGATCAGGAAACTCTGATTTAATATTGTAAGGAAGGCCACGGCAAATAGGTTTGGTGGGATTCACAAATATGGCTTTATTTTTCCCGAGTCTAGTTGGCGTCATGCCAACTGGTCCGCAATGTCAAATGCTTGCTACAAAAGCAGCATACTGGCTGAACTACAATATATAATTGTACTGTAGCCAGTAATTTGCAATATACTGTATATACACTGCAAAAAGAGAACTACAGTACAATTATACAGTAGTTATTTCTAACATAGCTTGGGTACCCTTGTGCGAGCTTCTGCTGGTACCGCTCTTATATATAAAGAATAGTATTTCTTCAATATTCTGATTGAGATTCAGTCATCCTGACCCCACAGTGTTAAGAATAAAAAGGGACAGTGAATTTGTACTTCTCTACCTCTAGGGGTAAGAGCCCTTTTAGTTGGAGTTCCTTGATAGAGGAATCTCCCTATAGTTAATACTGAGGGGAGGTAACAACATTTGCTTGCAGCGGGTACACAAGTATGTGTCTCCTACTATCCCTTTATAGGTCACTATCCTAAGATATTCTGTTAAAAGATGACTCTTACATGTTGATTATCAGTGAGATAATCCATTATATACTCATTCTGTTTTCCTTTCTTTACAGGAGGAACACCAGATGACTTGTGCTACAGTCTTCTGCAAGGCCAAGAGAAAGTATTTTTACGGTTATAATACTTGCAGGTGTCATGCCCCCTGCAATATTATTTCCGAATCCCTACATTATTGCAACCCTCAGGATTGCAATATATGTCGGACATTAATGACTGAAGGTTTCGAGAATCCCAAGTCTATAGAGACTAAGGATACAGCTCAATACAAATTACCCAACTGGGTGAGAGGCTCCAGAAAATCTCTCCGGGACCTTACCTACCTAATGATAGGATGCGTAAGCTATTATTTCCGAAGGCAAGTAAGGAAATAGTGGTGCCTCAGACATCAATTACATTCCCCGACGGCCAGATAGCCTTTAGGAAGAAGGCAGGAAGTGCCAGGGGGTAGGAAGGGAAAATGTCGTGTCGCAATTGCCTCCGCCAATGCCGGCTCTAAAGCCATTGACGTCGACATCTTCGTCTTCTACCCCTCTATTAGATGGAATGGAACAATTATGTGCCCAAGTGAATAATCTAATAGAGAGCTTTCGTAAACAAAACGAAAAGCAGGAAGTAAAATGCAAGATAGAGCTTCACAAAGCTTCTCTTGTCGCTTCCCAGGGGTCAGTCAAATGACCCATGGATCAAGACCTACCGACATGCTCCAAAACCAATCCCTGGAGGTTTGCTGAGCTGATGCCGATTTTGAATGGCAAACTCTACATCTCAGAGAAGATGGGTGCTGTTCCTTTGGACAAAATCTAGTTTTGGCCAAGCTTTGATGCTTTCCCAAATAGTTTTGTTCGACTAAGGTATGAACCAAAGTCAAGAAAAGGAACGGAATTGAAGGAGGTCATGATTCTCGACCATGATAAGGCACAGGCTATCCTGTCAAGTAGCCTGAAAAAGGCTGGTTACTCGGAGTCGAAAATATTCTCACTGGATAACAAGCACCCTTCCTTTCTTGCTCCTGCTTCAATCTCATTCCCCTTTATGGGGAAGGCATTTAAATCTGTTGCCAAGGAAGTGGAGGCGGGTAGGCCATGTCCTACACTCGACGAGTGCAAGCCTCTGTCACCAGCCTTTCCAAGACAGGAGAAGGACTAGAAGGAAGTCCGTTTAACTTTCTCAGTAGGTAGATTAGATGCGGATGTCGCCTGTCGACAATTTAATGAACGTCTCCTTAAACTATCCAAGTTTCTCTTGTATAATGAACAAGAGACAAAGGAGAGAATTGCAGCCTCCCTTTCTCTACAAAACCCCATAGAGTTGTGTTCAACCTATCAAAATACCCCAGACATGCTCATGGTTCTAGCCTAAATGCATATGGCTGCCTTAGTGAAGGACATATACGCCTTTATGAAGGCTAGGAGAGCATGTAGAAAGTTTGTGTTTGCTGCTGCAACAGTGAAACACGAAACAAGGAAGCTAATATCTTCCAACATCTGGGGTAAAGACCTCTTCCCAAATGAAGTAGTTAGGAAAGTGATTAAGAGCGCCACCATGGAGAACATAAGTCGTCTCCAAAAGTGGGGCATCCTTTCAAAAAGAAAATCTTCGATGGTTGTGGGTTCCCAACCTAAAAAGAAGACAGGAAAAGCTGGAAATATCCGGGCTGTTCAACAACATCCCACAGTTCCAGTGACCACGGTGCCACAGGCAGGTGGTCAAAAGTTTAAACCTACTGATTACTCGAAGCATGAAGATGCTTCTGGTAGGAGGGAGGTTCCTTCAGGATCGTCGGACCTTCGATCCTTGGGTCCAAGGCCTAATCAAGATGGGACTATGATGGGAAACAGAAATGTCTCTAGCATCATTTCCTTACCTTCTCCTACAATCCAAAACCCTTCTGGAGGAGTATACATGAGAGCTCTAGAGCATACAGGTGGTAAGGAAACTATAGTCCATTGAGTTCCAGGGAAGGCTGTTTTGTGTTCACAAGAAGGACTCAAGAAATCTCGGAGTCATTCTGAACTCGTCGCCACTCAACAAGTTCATATAAAACAGCAAGTTCAGAATGTTAATCCTTATGAACATATGGACCTTGTTTAAAAAAATGGTGCTCGTAATCTTGTCAGCCCTGAAAGGTGTCCTTTGGCAACTTCCAGTCAATCACCCCCTCCCTCCTATCTAGGATTCAAGTTACAGATAGTAATGTACATCCTAGGAAAGATACGTGTTGGATTAGACACAGTCCTAAATATCTTCATAGAATTGGCAGGCTTAGTCACGTAAAAACCAAGCCTAGAAATGGTTAAGACAACAATGTACCTGGGGTGGGCAGCACCCAAAGTGGCTGGTCTATGTGCATCCAAGTAAATGACCTGGTTCCCGGGACATCGTGGATGCAAGATAAGCTTCTAGAATTCTCGATTTTCTCCAGCTCAAAGGTTTCAATGGCTGTAAAACCATTGAAGCCTTTGGTCACATCAACTCTCCTTTCTCTTGGGAATATAAAAGGAGATCGCAAGGTCGGTCAAGAGACTCAGATAATCAGTCAGATTTCCAAGACGCTAACAGGGAGAAGCTCTGAACTCTCCCCAGTTCGCAATAGTGACAGAATTAGTGCAAAGAGCACAGCGGAAAGATGCGTCAAGAGCCTTGAGAAAATACGTATCAAATGCTTGAAGAGATCTAAAAGACCGAAATCAGTCCCTCTTTAATCGCTTCTCTAATAAAAGTCAAAGCCCAAAAGTCCCATGACTATGCTGGTCCTGTCATGAGTGGGGATGTTCTCTCCACACAGATCAGACTTCCTACGACTGATCTGGGACACCGAAGCGATAATGAGAAGTCGCAATCGACAATGCTAAGGAACGTCTCATACAGTCTAGGTGAAGTTACCCATCCCTTTCTTAAAGGGATGGCACCTGTCAGCAGTTCATATACAATTGATCCACAATGTGACAGTGGATGCTCTATTTTGGTTCAAGCTGATAGAGCTGGAATGGTCCATGGACGCAGACCTGTTCCCTCCAGGATGAGAACAAGTCCTGAAACTGCAGATCGACCTCTTTATCAAGAGCGTCTTCAAGAAACTACCTCGATATGTAGCCCCATACGAGGATCCTTTAGTGGAGTTTATAGACAGCATGTCGCTAGTATGGAAGGGATGGACTCAGGTATTCCCGTTCATCCCATCCAATCACCTGCTAAAGGTCCTCAACAGGCTCAGATACGTCCAAGGGGGAGTAGCTCTATTGGCTCCCAAGTAGCCCAAGAGCAATCTGTCCTCCTTAATGAAGGAACTGAAGCTGAGGCTGGCCCTAGTTCTGAACCTAGGTCTATTTCAGAAGGTTCAGAAATTTATTGCCTTTGTTTTATCATGGAGAGCCCGAACCCTTCATTCCATAATTTTCTTGCCCGATTGGTTAGAAAAAGATTTGGGATCTCAGAGGGCAATATAGAATTTTTAGAAGAATAAAAGTCTAAGTCAACTAGAAGAAAATATGAGTCTTCTTGGAAAAAGTGGATTGCGTTCGTGAAAGCAAAAGGACCGAAAGAAATTTCAATGAACTTCTGTCTCTCCTTCTTTATCCACCTTCATAATCAAAGTCTGGCGGCCAACACGATAACTACGTGCAAGTCAGCCTTGACTAGACCTCTTCTATATGTCCTTCAAGTGGATCTGGCGAATGAAATCTTTAATAATATTCTGAAGGCATGTGCAAAGCTTAGGCCTGCAGCACCACCAAAGCCCATCTCTTGGTCTTTGGACAAGGTCCTACATTATGCCTCACCGGTGAACAATGAAGATTGTTCTCTTAAGGATCTAACCCAAAAGGTTATCTTTCTGTTTACTATAGCCTCCGGGGCTAGAGTTAGTGAAATAGTGGCCCTATTTAGAGATGAGGGCCACATTCAGTTCACAGAAGCGGGAGAACTGAATTTTCTCCCTGATCTAACCTTTCTTACTAAGAACGAGCTACCCACTAAGAGGTGGGGTCCCTGGAAAATCTGCTCTCTGAAGGAAGATGTCTATCTATGTCCTGTAGAGTGTCTAAAGGTCTATCTTCGTTGAATTTTAGACTTCAGGGGAGGACAGCTCTTGAAAGGAGAAACCTCTGGATCAAACTTAACCCTGAAACAACTGAGGGTGAAGCTCACCTACTTTATTCGTAGAGCAGATCCTGACAGTACTCCCGCAGGTCATAATCCGAGAAAAATTGCTTCATCACTGAACTTTTTTCAGTATATGGACTTTGCATATACTGGATGGAAATCATCCAGAGTGTTCTACAAACATTATGCTAAGCAGGTCCATGAACTGAAGCATTATGTGGTGGCGGCAGGTAGTGTTTTAAAATCTGCCTTTTAAGTCTGCGATGAACAGCTAATTGACTAGGACTGTCAATTAAATGGAGAAGGGGTCATCACTTTTAGGGTGACCTCCTTTAAATGAGAGTTACCATGGTGACACTAATTCTGTTCAAAATCCCAAGTGTAGAATTATACAGATTGCAATAGTGCCATATTTACGTAGTACACAGCGTTGATAGAATGTAACCGGTACAAAGATCATGAAGAAAAATTTTATTATAAAAATTTTTCTTCAATCTGAGAGTGGCACTCATTTCTTTTCCTGTCAAGAAAGAAATATAGTCTCTGTATTCGTTACGTGTATAATTCCATTGTCAGGCTACATACGTTTTACTGGTTAACTCATTTAGTCATTTAATAGTAATAAATGTCTATTAGAATGTATTGCATCTGAATTCACCCGACAATTGCATGTATAAAAAGCCAGAGTTCTTTGACTTACTAATGTAAGTATTCTTTATTTAGTTGTATGCTCACAAACAAAAATATAAGAGACACTGATATTGATTCTGCCATATATACAAACTATGAGACTGTTTGTATATTCATTGTATACTAATGTTTGTTCATACAATATATGTTAACCTTGAGACCATTTTTCTACTGTCTAGAATGACTCTTCCCTGTAGGGGCAGGAAACACTAACATAGTTTATGATTAATGATGATGACGGATAACGGTGACGTCATTTGTCTCAATTGGTCCACATGACTATAAAAATGTTGTCCCAAGATTAAGGCACTGATGAACATCCACAGATACACTAATACTCTGGTATGCTTCCATCAGGACGACATGACTTGAGCCCAAAAAACGGGTTTTGAAGCGAAGTGAAAAATTTATTTTTGGGTGATATGGCCATGTCGTCCGGATGGACCCACCCATCTTTTCTAAAAAGAAAATATCTTCACAGTATCCCTCCTGAAGTACTGGATCTGTAGCACCATGCTCAAAGCTACAAGGAATGTCCACCATCTTGGAGATGGCGCTGTTGTCATACTCAATAGTAGTAAAAGAACGGGGGTAACATTGATACGGCTCCCCTTCTATTCTGCCACACCCCCCTCGAAGCGTAAATGCTATTAGGAGTGCAGATTGCTATGTGGCGTGTCTAGAAGATGTCCTCTGATATTATGCTATATAATTGAGAAAATTTAAGGATATTCGTGCCAGGAGTTAGAATTCTGGATACCTAAAGGTAAAATTCTCTGGGAATATCACTGTAGTACATATATCACTTAGGAAGCTACTTTAAGGAACTCCAGTACATATATCCTTTAGGAAGCTACTTTAAGGAACTTCCATCAGGACGACATGGCCATCTCACCCAAAAATAGATTTTTCGCTTCACCTCAAAATCTGTATATATATATATATATATATATATATATATATATATATATATATATATATATATATATATATATATATATATATATATATATATATATATATATATTTAAGAATTTTTCTTCACTTTTCTTCCATTTGTGTTTTGGTTTCGATCCCAATACTGTAGTTACCCCTTCAAACGTCTCTCCTACATTAAGTTTTCTTTACTGAAAATATAGGGGAGAGTGCTGTAAATTATCTGAACTCGTTGACAATAGCGTACGCCATATTTATGACGTCACGGCATAGAAATGAAACACAAAAGTTTTAAGCCGGCTACGATGGTTCTTTTCTCAAACTACATGTATCAAGATAAATTACTACACAGGTTTTGAAAATATTTTCAATACAGCTGAGTTAAAGAAGCTTTTATCTTCCACAATAAATTCAGGTCTGTTAATTTTAAGATGTATGCCCATCGCACCAGCCAATTGCTAACTTCTTATTAAAGTTATTAAATTTTAATAAGCCAGAATAGGTCAGATTTATGTATGTATATTCCTTTAGAGCAGAAGGATTTCTATTCGTATTTTATTCAAAAGCCTCCTCCTTCTCTTGTCCTTACAACTTTGCATTGCCTTGTCCTAAAGTCCTGATATGGCACCTCAACTGCGTTATTCTACGCATCACGACCATCTCCTCTTTTGGAAGGTGAAGACAGGTGAATCCACGCGACCCAAGGGTCGGCCCATTCGCGCACGAGCCGTAGTTGTAACCGGCTGATCTGCGTGGTCATTAAATCTGTGCATATCTTGCTCACCCCACACTCGACTCCCAGCAAACAAAGGACGGAGAAAAGGATTGCTTGATGTTGTAGGAGCTGGAGATAGGGAAAACGAGCCCGGGAAACCCTAACTACCAAAAGCGAGGGTTTCCAGAGGTGTGCTAGTTAAGGGTGCAAATCGTACAAACTATTCAGTCAATGGCAATCTAATCAAATACGCTGTAACAGCCCTTTAAGGACAAGGGCTGTCTTTCTGTGAGGAGTGTGGGTAAAACATGGGACCACTAGTTTTCCAACATTTTAACCTAGACTAAATTTTACTTGATTTATGTTTAATTGGCATTTCCATATTTTGGGGTGAGTGCATGGGATTGTGTGTATAGACTTTTCATATAATTTTTTATTTCAAGACTAGAGCACTCTCGGGGTCACAGGGCTGCGTTTCCGACCCCATTTCAATCCTTAATCCTTTCAAGATACCTCGAGTCATACATATTAGTATTGCCTTTTGATTTACATTTCTTTTATTACATTTTGTGTTTGTTTGATCATCTTCAATTAATGTTAAGATGTCCGTTTTTTCAATGTAATTTTGTGTAATAAAGCAAGATTAGGTTAATTACCCCTTCGTATTTTTACTCATTCATTTATTTGATTATGTCTATTATGAATATTTAATCTCGAGACAGTTTAGTCAATATTTTGAAAGGAGTAAGTTTGAATAACTTAAGAGTAATAAGTGTGTTAGCAAGTGACTTAGTACTCAATCTATATGCTACGAAGTTGAAGAACTTTATCTTAAACTTTTACTTTACAATATATCACTGATCCCATCCATTGTCATTGTCTCCCTCATTACTTAACGTTAAATTCCTGTCCGGCATCTAACTGGGGTCCCTAGGATGAAGTAAAAAATGAGCCTAAGAGAGTAGATGACCCTAGACCTAACAAATCTAAAAAAGGCTATCAAATTAGTTTTATTTCACGTGTGGAATTTTCAGGCCTTTGGATAGAGTACTTTTGAAGACTTTCCCAGAACAACATGTTCCACTCAACAATTAAATAAAAACAGATTTCTCCACACACACACACACACACACACACATATATATATATATATATATATATATATATATATATATATATATATATATATATATATATATATATATATATATATATATGCATATATATATATATATATATATATATATATATATATATATATATATATATATATATATATATATATATATATATATATATATATATATATATATATATATATATATATATATATATATATATATATGTGTGTGTGTGTGTGTGTGTGTGTGTATCAACTATAATGGCATTTAATACTGAATTCTATCTTGTGAATATATATCCACCGGAATTCATTTTATGGTAATAGCTTCCGACCGGGCAGAGATTCGAACCCCTGCCTATTCAGCTGAAAACCATGCTTGCTGGGATTCTACCAACTGAGCCATCCCTCTTGATGTCTGAGTTAGTAGAGTACTCGTAGGCATGGTTTTCAGCTGAATAGGCTCTGGTTTGAATCTCTGCCCGGCCACAAGCTATTACCATAAAATGAATTCCAGTGGATATGTATTCCCAAGATAGATTTCGGTATTAAATGCAATTTTAGTTGATATGGACATTGACTGAAATCACGAGTGTTAGTGATATATATATATATATATATATATATATATATATATATATATATATATATATATATATATATATATATATATATATATATATATATATATATATATATATATATATATATATATATATATATATATATATATATATATATATATATATATATATATATATATATATATATATATATATATATATATATATATATATATATATATATATATATATATATATATATATATATATATATATATATATATATATATATGAACGAGGAATCATGTATTTTTCTTTTACGAAGTCTTGTGTCATGATTGTGAGAGAATACGCAATTGTTATATTTCCATGTTCTTGGAATGTTCCAAAAAACCAGGAGTTAATTTTATCTTTTCGTTATTGTTTCGAGGACGTAGGTGGCCGAAGTTAGCTGAGAGAGAGTTGCCTTGCCTCTGCGTTGCTATTTATATGATACTTGTCTAGTTGGCAACCTTACGCCGTAAAGCCTTGCCCCTAAATCACGTAAATAATCTATTCAGAATTATCTGTAAGTTTTTTAAGTTAAAATATATTCACCCCCAGGAATGCATAGCAGCAAAAGAGATCCAGCGTATCCCTTTGAAAAAGCCAAGGTTCATCCCTCTCTTGCAAGTGCCTCGAGTGTGTGCCCTCTCCAAAGTGAATAAGTTTTTAACCCAAAATATATCACATGTAGTGTGTTCAAACGTGTAATTTATTAATATAAACTTGTCTGTAATATAAATTTTGTAAATGGCCCTGTGAGCCTAGGTTAAAACAATCAAGTGTATTTGTACTGTTATATGGTTGGAAAAGTTTGTGAGATCTCAAAACACGTAATTTTAACTGTTACTTCTATGTAAATTTCAATAAGAGTTTAATCATTAGTGTTGAAGGTTAACTATTGTCATTAATTATCAAGATTAGATATTTTTATAGATTAATTTCCAGTGAAACAAGTGATTGTATAATATCATAAGTATCTTTTTCTTGTCCTAGTTTAAGGTTTTGTTCAGATTTATTTGGAGTGATTCATTTAGGTGATAATTTTCTCTAATCATGTTATAAGTTTTTTTATAGAATATATTTAGTGTGTAGTTTCGATCACCAGTATTTCTTACAGATTTCTCTTATAATCCCTGATCTAGAATTGAAGTAAGAGGTTGTTTTGAATAGTTTTGATAAATAATTTATATTTTATATACATACATATATATATATATATATATATATATATATATATATATATATATATATATATATATATATACATATATATATATATACACACACACACACACACACATATATATATATATATATATATATATATATATATATATATATATATATATATATATATATATATATATATATATATATATATATATATATATATATATATATATATATCCAAATAAGCCATATATATTTTTGATATATTAATGTCTGGATTCTCTTAACGACCTCGGGATCAGAGCCCCAGGCGAAATCACACAAAGACAAGAGCTTGGCTCCGGCCGGGAATCGAACCCTGGTCGGCAAGCTTATATAGACAGTGACTAACCCATTCGGCCACGAAGAAACAAGTGATTGTATAATATCATAAGTATCTTTTTCTTGTCCTAGTTTAAGGTTTTGTTCGTGGCCGAATGGGTTAGTCACTGTCTATATAAGCTTGCCGACCAGGGTTCGATTCCCGGCCGGAGCCAAGCTCTTGTCTTTGTGTGATTTCGCCTGGGGCTCTGATCCCGAGGTCGTTAAGAGAATCCAGACATTAATATATCAAAAATATATATGGCTTATTTGAATATGAAAAACACGTAAAAATGTGCAAAATTTATCATATATATATATATATATATATATATATATATATATATATATATATATATATATATATATATATATATATATATATATATATATATATATATATATATATATATATCTGTCTGGGAGTTATATAGTTTTCTGAAAGCTCGGGTATTCTTGAAGTGCAACAGATATACATGAAAATAACAGGCCAGTTTGGAACTCAGGAGGTTATGTAAACTGCCAGCCGTAATATATAATATATTTTTGGTGCCCAGCCTTTTGGGATCGAGTGAGTCTGTTTCAATTATAGGTGATAACAGGGCCGTGTTCTGATTAAAGGTTTAACAGATTAGTGTTGATAAGATTCTGTGTATTGTTAGGATATATTTTTGGAGAGGTAAACATTTTTGGTAAAGTACAAGATGGCAGAGTCTAATATCAAAGAGTTTTTAAAAAACCCAAATGTTTGAAAGTTATCAGAAGCTAATGTAACTAAAGCTCAGTGGCTCTCATTTTGCTGGCATGTGGTAGACATGCAACGAGTGGAATGATTAAAGCCCAAATAAAGTGTCTAGCCTTACAAGTGCCGATAAACTCGGGGAAATTGTCGAAAAAAGATATTGTAGCAGCTCGTGAACTGTTGATATATGCCGAAACCTAATTTTTAGCGATGCAAGGATCAGTTGACCCACAAACTGATGGCATGGAAGCAGAAAGCGCTGCAGTGGCTGAGATTCGATGAATTGCAGAGGAAGAGAATTTGATTAAGTTGAAGAGGATGGCAGACCGAGAAGACAGAAAGAGAACACGGGAAGAAAGAGAAGCAGATCGAAAGAAAAGAGAGAGGGAAGAAGCACAATGTTTGAGGGAAATGGAAGCAAGACTGGAGGAAAGAGAAAGGGAAAAAGTCAGAGACTTTGAAAGACAAGTGAGAGAAATAGAAGCAAGATCGGAAGAAAAAGAGATAGAAGAAGCAAGACTCTCTTGGGAATTGGAGCTGTTGAATGTTGTGCAAAGTCAGCAACGCAGAGAGAAATGACCCCATTTTTACACGATCCTGTGTTTATTTTGACGAATGCCCAGAGGTTAATTCCAAAATTCACAGAAGAAGCTCCCAATAAATTCCTCGATCATTTTGAAACTGTCGCATCAACGATGGAATGGCTTGAAGGTAAATGGTCTGTGTTATTGCAGAGTGTTCTCATTGTGAAAGGACGCAGTGCTTATCTTTCCTTATCTCAGGACCAGAGGAAGGAGCATCAAGAAGTTAAGTGGACTGTGCTACAAGTGTATCAGATGAACCCTGAATATTATAATGAAAGATTCCAAAGTTTGAAGAAGGGTGAAAAATTGACTTGCCTGGATTACGATTATAAGGTACGACGATGTTTCATGAGATGGATAGAGGCTACTATCATGAGGGAGATGGCTGATTTAGAAGAATTGATAGTACTAGAACAATATTTACGAGAAATTCCTGAACATATTTGAATGTACTTCAGAGAGAAAGAGGTGAAGAAACTTGATAAAGCCTCTGTGGTGAGTGAAGATTATAATATTATCAGTTGTAAACTCTACTCGGGTATGAAGTTTCACAGGTCGTTCCGATCAAGTAACAAGTATTCGCCGAACCATGGAAACCAATTCAGTAATAACTATGTGAAAAAGTTCAATAGTTACAACGGAAGTAACACTGGTACTACTCAAAAGCAGAATGCGATAGTACCACAGCAACAATCGTCGAATCGTCCTCCTTCAAGTATCGTGAAACATGTGCAGGAGGTTAATATTGTCTGTTCTACGTGTGGCAAGAGAGGCCATATCAGTAAGGAATGTTGGTCAAACCAACCAAAACCAGTTACCCAAGTGGTTAAGGATAATTCCAATTCTCAGAATACAAAGAAGAAACAATCCGGAAAGCATGTAGAGGAGAATAAACCAGTAATATTTACATGAAAAACAGGACAAACCCAAATAGCGTGAATACCTTTAAAAGGTATATATATGAAGGTATATTGGCAGCAATAGATGGGATGGAGCTAACCCCGGTCAAGATATTACGCGACACTGGTTGTAACTTAAACTTTGGTGACACGAGGTGTACACCAGTTGGTGGAACAGTCTCTCACAGGAGACTCGGTTATTTTGAAGTGAGTATGAGGCGGGGAGGTTACCCCTTTTTGCCGTTTGAAACAGTCACGCGAGTTGGTGATGGGTTATTTTGATTTTGCGTTAAAGGATTCATTGGCTGTCGCAGGAGTATACGTCCTGTTGGGTAATGAAGTTGGTGGAGTGCCATTTATGCATGTCCACTGTAACGGAGGAACCATTGAAGTATAGTCCTATGACTGAACTTGTGAAGGACTGCCAGTCTCTGTTTCCTAATTGTGTTATATAAAAAAGTGGCTGAAAAAGATGTAAAATAAACCGAATGAGCGATGAACTTGGAGGATTTGTGTTTGGAGCCTGAAAGAAAAGGAACAACAGACGAGTGGACTGGAAGACAAAGATGCAATGGATTTAGAAGAAATAGAAAACTGAGTGTTACAAGTAGGAAAAATGGGTAGGTAAAGGCTGATAGAATTGCAATGGAAGGATGCGACATTAATAGAGTAATTGTACCATTGTGTAAATAAGACGGAGGTGCAGCAGTCTCCCACCTGTTATTATCTTAAAGATAGGTGGCTTATGAGGAATCATAGTCTCACCGATATCCCTAGAAATGTGGAAGGGGTGATATACCATCAGATATTGATTCCCCCACCGTTGAGAAAACAGGTGAATGCCGTAGCGCATGAGACAGGACACATAGGGATAAGGAAGACGATGGAGAAGGTTGTGGAAAAGTTTTTCTGGCCGGGCATGCATAAAGACATGAGCCAGTTATGCCGTGCATGTCACGTTTGTCAGATGGCTGGAGAGCATAATGAGTACAACGAGAAAGATCGCTCACAACTGATTGAAGTACGAGGAGAGCCCGTCATCAAATAAGCAATTAAAATGTTGATAAAAAAAAAGTGAAAGATCTAGAGGAAACGGATGGACAAACTGTAAAGAATTTGAGGAAAATGATATGCGAGTTAAAGAATTTTTCCCTAAAAGGCATGAAAAGGAGGAGTCAAGGAAAAACAAAGAAAAAGTTTGTCGTGAAGTGTATGAACATACAGGTTGCGGTAGGACGGCAAGTGGTGGTTTTTTCACCGATAAGGAGGTTCTCAGTTGCCAACAAATTCCAAGAAACATTACGGATTTTGGAGGAGAACAGTGACTGGACCTACGTTATCGAAATACCAGGAAAAAGGAAAAGTCAAAGGAATGCCATATTAACTTCAAATCTGATACTGCAAGAAATGCATTTCAACAAGGAATTCCTTATCAAAGTAGATGCTTAGGACCATGGGATTGGAGCTGTCTTATTACAAGAAGACAAGGAAGGAATTTGTTACCCTGTTTATTTTATGTCATCAAAGCTGAAGAAACAGCAACGAGCCTATTCGAAAACTGAAAAGGAACTAATAGCGCTAATCCCAGCAATGAAAAAAATTTAAGTCTACGTGAACAGACCACAGAATGAAGAGAGTGTGGTGTACTCGGATCACAATCTTTCAACTTTTGCTAATAGTATGACGAATAATAATTAAATGTTAACAAAGTGGTCATAATTTTTGCAACCATATTGTATTATGTAAAGCATATATCCGTTAAAGATAAAATGACTGCAGATTATTTATCTCCTAGGGTGAGTTCCTCTCTTGTAGGTTTAAGTATTTTTATGTAAATGAAGTAAGACTTTCGTCGTTCATTTAATTGTATTTTTCATTCAAGTCGGTATATGTAATTTTACGATATTTTCAAGAATTAAATTTTATTTCACGTTTTTTGTCACGAAGTCTTCTGAACTCTTTCTAAGTATGCTGTACTAACCAAACGAGGTATTACAGAGGGCTTATGTAATTATTTTATGTTTTTACGAGGTATCCTTTCATATTTGTGAGAGATTACGCAAGTTTTATACTTCCACTTGTTTGGAGTATTCTAAAAAAACCAAGAGTTAGTTTTATCTTTTCTTTATTGTTTCAAGAGCGGATGTGGGTAGTGTTAGCAGAGAGAGAGAGAGAGAGAGAGAGAGAGAGAGAGAGAGAGAGAGAGAGAGAGAGTGGCCTGGCTTGTGCGTTTGTATTCGTCTGATACCTGACTTGTTGGCAACCTTATGTTGCAAGGTCTTGCCCCCAAACCAAGAAA
>NC_090740.1:57807156-57817156 GCF_036898095.1 Palaemon carinicauda
TGTCAGTGGGAACTCATGGTCAGCATGACTGGCATTGGCACACCTAGTCATCACAGCTTTGGTGTAGCGCCTGAAATAATTAATCAATGTTAATCGGAAACGATTTCTGCACTTACACCTGGGCCGAAGACCTATATAATCCACCAACACATTAGGAAATGGAATACCTGCGGCTGGAATGGGTTGAAGAGGAGCCCTTGGCACTACCTGGTTTGGGTTACTGGCCACTTGGCACGGATGGCAGGAGGTTGCCTAAGCCTTACAACTCTTCTGCAAGCCCAGCCAGAAGAAATGAGGAAGGATCAGTTGGGTAGTGCAGTTCACACCAAACTTTCCTCCCAGTCCCTCATGGACCATGCATAGCACCGACAACCGGGGGTTTCCGGGTACAACTACTTGCCGGTGCAAGACCTTAACGGGATCGTGAGAACCTTTGGTGATTTTGAGGGGCACTTCATCCTCCAGCAGGAAGTCATTCCTAGAGGGATTATTTATTTTTGCCTCGTTTGAGTAGGCGGGTGCCCTGTAGGTTTACAGGGTCTCGTCCAACAGCTGGAATTTGATGAGCTCTGACTGGGTCCTTAGGGTCTCCGGGCTGATGGGTGCTTCCCCTTTTGCATCCTCTAAAACCCCTGGCCAGATGATTGGGGTAGCTCTATTCCCTGTGGTGGTAAACAGCACAGCTTCATCTAAATAGACATCTGGGGTACGAGGCTCAGGCTCATTGCTGAAGGAGGAAAACTCTTGGGCCTTCATGCACCTGAGGGGCACTCGCGGTACGCCTTTCATGTGCTCTTGACACAAGAGCGAGTCGTAGCCCTCATATCCGAGATTGCTAGCTGACCTTAGTACACACTTCTTACTAAGCTGAGGCGTGGTTACCTTCAACTCCACTGTAGGGAGTTCCTTGGTGACCCCTTCAATGAACCTGACCTTCCTGTGATTATCTTGCTGGACTTTGGCAACAATGGGTTGTGGTAGTGAGATATTGAGCTGTGCCAATCGAATGCCCATCTCCTGAATTTTCAATTCAAACTCTCTCATTCTATCTCTTTCCAACTCCTCTTGCTCGACTTTTCTCTAGGCCTTGGCTTCATTTGTGAGTTCCTGTAAATACCTTTGCAATGCGTCTCCCTCATAGCCTTGTTGTTCTGCCAAGTCCACAAACCTATGAACCTCAGCAGCAGTCATCTTGCTAATTCCTTATAGAGACAGCGACCAGATCAAACTCAACAGCTCAACGTAGGTGTTGACCACGCAAGAGCTTACACAGACGGGGAAGATGCTCTAGCCCAGGCAAAAGCCTCACAGAAGAAAGGATAAAGATAGGTGATCCTCTATGCTAGACATAAAAAAATGGAATCACAACGATAGATGATCCTCTATGCTAGGCATAAAGATTGGAATCACAGCGATGGGGGATCCTGTATACTAAACTTTAAAAAAAAAGGTTTATAAAAATGTGTGGGCACGTTCCTGCAATACCACAACTTGCAACTCTGTGACTTGAAGCACAGTTTGTATTTATACGTAAAGTATAGTAAATTAAATTAAACAATATCACGGAGCTTGCTCATTGCTTCGCAAAGAAAATCAACCTCATATTTTCCCTTTAACAAAAATGAATTTAATGAATTACACCTCCAAAATATTATATCTAAATGATCATATACCCTGACTGAAAAATAGAATTGAATGCAATATCTTAAATTCTTTAATTATTTATAAGAGTTTTAACAAACTCGTACGAAAGTTATTCCTTATATTTCCCATATATAAAAACATCCTACAAAATATCTACAAAAAAACGAAATTACGTGCCACTAACGATTAAAAAAAATCCGAAATAACAAGGGATGCAACGTTTTTTAGTCGTCACCTAACCTAAAAATTATGCACTACTGCCGTAACACGATCATACTAATCATAAGCCATGTGTCGATATTAGACCAGCCAGTTTCTTTGCGCTACAGATAAATGTTAAATTATTTCACACCCAAAAATGAATGATTGATAAGTAGGCTACGTGAACCACTAACCAAAGGGCAATAATTAGACCAAAATCTCAGGTCTACGCTTTCGTTATGTAGGATTCGTGAACAATAAACAAAGCTAACAGTAACAAACCTTGTCTTCGTTCGGAAACATGGCTATGGGCAGAGTTATATCAGGTTGGCCATGCTTTATATTAGCACGTGCTTAGCCTATTACGTTTTCGGAAAGCTTCTCAAGCTTCACTGACCTTTTTATTTATACAATATAAAACTTGCAATTAATCCACAATATATATGATAAATCTTAATCAATGTGATAACTGACCCTCAAAAAGAACATAAGGCAAATTCATCACAGACGATTGGCTATCGTGCTAAACGAAACTAAAGCCTACCACGTGTTTTTAAAAACAAAAGGTTTCGCGTTGCAAACGGATGCACAAAGGAATACAAAATCTTAACCAAAATAAATAGAATTATTTGACGGTTTTCTTCCACGGTTCCCACTCCTGTGATAAGATAATTTACTTTAAAAATAAGCTTCTCAAGCTTCACTGACCTTTTTATTTATACAATATAAAACTTGCAATTAATCCACAATATATATGATAAATCTTAATCAATGTGATAACTGACCCTCAAAAAGAACATAAGGCAAATTCATCACAGACGATTGGCTATCGTGCTAAACGAAACTAAAGCCTACCACGTGTTTTTAAAAACAAAAGGTTTCGCGTTGCAAACGGATGCACAAAGGAATACAAAATCTTAACCAAAATAAATAGAATTATTTGACGGTTTTCTTCCACGGTTCCCACTCCTGTGATAAGATAATTTACTTTAAAAATAAGTTAAGATTCGTCTCGTCGCTAAAAGCAGAAAAGGGAAAGGTTTTTCTTTAATAACAATGATTTGAAATTATTATCTTTGCTAATCCTGGCAAGGTCGTCAGTTTTTTACGCCCGGCCTTGCTTTAGAACTCAGGGCATGAGTAAAAAAGAACAATAGAAGATCGCCAGTCCGCAATAAGTCACTAATTACTGACAACAAGGATATATTTATAAAAAATTTAACTAAAATAATAAAAATAGGATCACAATGGGGGAAGATCTTGTTGTTGAAGTAAGTCACAACGTGCTCATGTGCAGTTAGACAGACCATGGAGGATTTCAGCACAGCAAAGAATGTCATTCCCTGGAAAAGAAAGTAAAAAAAGTTATTAATCGACCACTTACGCATTTTACTTCTACAGGCTGGGAACACGATGAAGTCGCGTGTTTATCACTTTTATGCCAATAAAATACAAGTGCAGAACTTAGGAATTTAAAACACTATCACATGGGAATTAACATTGTCATAGGGTGAATTGATTAATTAAGGAACAAAGGGCACATATGATTGGGATATAGGGATGAGATGATAAAGGTTCTGTGGGTGGGATCTTTCGTTAAGGATTAAGGAAAGGATGAGATGTGGAGAACGTATCACAGGTTCTGCTCCCGTGAAGGTTGAAAAGTGAAGAAAGGTGCCCAGCTGATCCTACGTTGAGATAACCCCTTTTATCCCAAAATTGTGTGGGGAAGCTCATTGGCATAACAGCTTTCCCATTGGTCATCGGCCTTTGTCTCGTGTCCCGACACCCCCCATCAATAGGCCTCCTTCTTACTTCTCCCGGGTTCCCTTTGTGACGGGGATGAGCGACCACATTTTTTTTTGAAGATGTCTTAAATGAGTCTTCTGGGGAGTATATGAGTATAGGATGGGTGGGCAAGTGGTGAGGCTCTGGGTAGGGTCCCAACGCTTGTGGTATTTCGACCAGTCGTTGCTGGGTGTTTTGTATGAAAAAAATGGCGTAATAACCGTCACGAATAACAGGCCCGGATTTTAGCAGAGATTTTGTGCTAAAACAAGACAAGAACTCTGCAAGCCAGGTCTCAAGCCACTAGCCTTAATGACTCCTCCCTCAGTGAATCTCACCACGGTAATAAATTAATTTCTACGCTGCAACTAGGTTTATAATTTTGCTTTATTTTGATAGTATGTTAACTTTAAGTGCCACATATGTGTAAGCACGCTGGTTGTTAAGCAACTAAGAAATGGAAAATGCAATAATAGTTAAAGTTAAGTGACCTAGTGCAGTGGAACATATGAAAATTAAAGCTAAATAACAGATTACAACATACAATTGATAAAAACAACCCATAAAAATAAATTAAATGTAACCCAACGAGGCTAAGATGGCTCCTCAAGTTTATCAACCTGGGGAGACACCAGGGCCAAATCAATATTTTTTCATAAAACCTAGATTAACCTACTGACTATCGCTACATGTTATGGGCATGGCACTATGCATTGAGCACTAATGCCGGGAGAGCACATCTGCTACTCTATTACCTGAGCTCTTTATACGCTCAACCTTCCAATTGTAGTTCTAAACTCTATGCCCGACCTCATGAACCCTTTATTCTAATTATGGAGCTCAGTCAAGTAGGTAAGTGGATTTTGGTCCGTTAGAACTGTCAGTGGGAACTCATGGTCAGCATGACTGGCATTGGCACACCTAGTCATCACAGCTTCGGTGTAGCACCTGAAATAATCGATCATTGTTAATCAGAAATGATTTCTGCACTTACACCTGGGCAGAGGACCTATATAATCCACCAACACATCATGAAACGGAATACCTGCGGCTGGAAAAGGTTGGAGAGGAGCCCTTGGCACTACCTGGTTTGGGTTACTGGTCACTTGGCATGGATGGCAAGAGGTTGCCTAAGCCTTACAACTCTTCTACAAGCCCAGCCAGAAGAAATTAAGAAAGATCAGTTGGATATAGCAGTTCACACCAAAGTGTCCTCCCAGTCCCTCATGGACCATGCATAGCACAGATAACAGGAGGTTACCGGGTACAACTGCTTACCAGTGTAAGACCTTAATGGGGTCGTGAGAACCTCGGGTGATTATGAGGGGCATTTCATCCTCCAGCAGGAAGTCATTCCTAGAGGAATTATGTATTTCCGCCTTATTTGAATAGGCGGGTGCCCTGTAGGCAGGGTCTCGTCCGACAGCTGGAATTTAATGAGCTCTGTCTGGGTCCCTAGGGTGTCTGTGCTGATGGGTGCTTCCCCTTTTGCATCCTCTAAATCCCCTGGCCTTATGATTGAGGTAGCTCTATTCACTATGGTAGTAAGCAGCACAGCTTCATATGAATAGACATCTGGGGTACGAGGCTCTGACTCATTGCTGGAGGAGGAAAACTCTTGGGCCTCCTCACTTAACCAAGGTCAATGTCACCTAGCCATTCGTCTTCCCCTGTAGGTGGCATCCTCACAGTTCCTGGCTCCGGGTTGGCAGCTTTCATGCACCTGAGGGGCACTCGCAGTACGTTTTTCATGTGCTCTTGACCCAAGAGCAAGTCGTAGCCCTCATGTCCCAGATTGCTAACTGCCCTTAGTCCGCACTTCTTACTAAGCTGAGGCGTGGTTACCTTCAACTCCACTGTAGGGAGTTTCTTGGTGACTACTTCAATGAACCTGGCCTTCCTGTGATTGTCATGCTGGACTTTGGCAACAATGAGTTGTTGTGGTGAGATATTGAGCTGTGCCAATCGAATGCCCATTTCCTGCATTTTCGATTTATACTCTTTCATTATATCTCTCTCCAACTCCTTTTGCTCGACTTTTCTCCAGACCTTGGCTTCATTTGTGAGTTCCTGCACATGCCTTTGCAATGCGTCTCCCTCATAGCCTTGTTGTTCTGCCAAGTCCACAAACCTATGGATCTCAGCAGCAGTTATTTTGCTAATTCCTTATAGAGACAGCAACCAGATCAAACTCAACAGCTCAAGGTACGGTGTTGACCATACAAGAACTTACACAGACGGGGAAGATGCTCTAGCCCAGGCAAGAGCCTCACAGAAGGAAGGATAAAGATAGGTGATCCTCTATGCTAGACATAAAAAAATGGAATCACAACGATAGATGATCCTCTATGCTAGGCATAAAGATTGGAATCACAGCGATGGGTGATCCTGTATACTAAACTTTATAAAAATGTGTGGGCACGTTCCTGTAATACCACAACTTGCAACTCTGTGACTTGAAGCAATGTTTGTATTTTTACCTAAAGTATAATGAATTAAATAAAACAATGTCACGGAGCTTGCTCATTGATTAGCAAAGAAAATCAACCTCTTAACATATTTTCCCTTTAACAAAAATGAATTTAATGAATTACACCTCCAAAATATTATATCTAAATGATCATATACCCTGACTGAAAATATAATTGAATGCAATGTCTTAAATTCTTTAGTTATTTTTAACAGTTTTAACAAACTCATACGAAAGTTATCCCTTTTAAATCATATATATATATATATATATATATATATATATATATATATATATATATATATATGTATGTATATATATATATATATATATATATATATATATATATATATATATATATATATATATATATATATGAGTGACGGCTAAAAAACGTTGCATCCCTTGTTATTTCGGATTTTTTTAATCGTTAGTAGATTGTAATTTCGATTCTTCGTAATTATTTTTTGGGATGTACATACATGTATATATATATATATATATATATATATATATATATATATATATATGTATATATATATATATATATATATATATATATATATATATATATATATATATATATATATATATAAGAACATCCCAAAAAATCATTACGAAATATCGAAATTACAATCTACTAACGATTAAAAAAAATCCGAAAAAAACAAGGGATGCAACGTTTTTTAGCCGTCACCCAACCTAAAAATTATGCACTCAAAGCCGTAACACGATCAGACTAATCATAAGCTAAGTGTCGATATGAGACCAGTCTGTTTCTTTGCGCTACAGATAAATGTTAAATTATTTCACGCCCAAAAATGAATGATTGATAATTAGGATACGTGAACCAGTTACCAAAGGGCAATAATTAGTCTAAAATATCAAGTCTGGGCTCTTGTTATGTAGAATTCGTGAGCAATAAACAAAGCTAACAGTAACAAACCTTGTCTTCGTTCTGAATCACGGCTATAGGTGGTGTTATATCAGGTTGGCTATGCTTTATATTAGCACGTGCTTAGCCTATTATGTTTTTGGAAAGTTTCTCAAACTTCACTTAGCTTTTCTTTTTTACAATATAAAACTTGCACTTAATCCACAATATTTATTATAAATCTTAATCACTGTGATAACCGATCCTCAAAAAGAACATAAGGCAAATTCATCACAAACGGTTGGCTATCCTGCTAACCGAAACTAAAGCCTACCACGTGTTTTTAAAAACAAAAGGTTTCGCGTTGCAAACGGATGCACAAAGGAATACAAAATCTTAACCAAAATAAATAGAATTATTTGGCGGTTTTCTTCCACGGTTCCCACTCCTGTGATAAGATAATTTACTTTAAAAATAAGTTAAGATTCATCTCGTCGCTAAAAGCAGAAAAGGGAAAGGTTTTTCTTTAATAACAATGATTTGAAATTATTATCTTTGCTAATCCTGGCAAGGTCGTCACTTTTTTACTCCCAGCCTTGCTTTAGAACTTAGGGCATGAGTAAAAAAGAACAATAGAAGGTCGCCAGTCAGCAATAAGTGAGTATTTACCGACAACAAAGATATATTTATAATAACTTTAACTAAAATAATAAAAATAGGATCACAACGGGGGAAGATCTTATTGTTGAAGTACGTTACAACGTGCTCATGTGCAGTTAGACAGACCATGGACGATTTCAGCACAGCAAACAATATCATTCCCTGGAAAGGAAAATAAAAAAAGTTATTAATTGACGACTTACGCATTTTACTTCTACAGGCTGGTAACACGATGAAGTCCTGTGTTTATCACTTTTAAGCCAATAAAATACAAGTGCAAAACTTAGGAATTTAAAACACTATCACATGGGAATTAACACTGTCATAGGGTGAATTAATTAATTAAGGAGCAAAGAGCACACATGATTGGGATATAAGGATGGGATAAAAAAGGTTCAATGGGTAGGATCTTTTGTTAAGTATATAGGAAAGGATGGGATGCGATAAAGAAGGGAGACGGAAGGCTGGATAAGGATGATGAGGAGGAGGTTTACATACAGACATCTTACCTTGATAAAAAGGACTCCGTCTCCTCCCTTGTGGAGAACGTATCACAGGTCCTGCTTCCGTGAAGGTTGAAAAGTGGTGAAAGGTGCCCAGCTGCTCCTCCGTCGAGATAACCCCTTTCAGCCCCAAATTGGGGGTGGGGGTTCATTGGCCTGACCTCTGTCCCATTTGTCATCGGCCTTGGTCTCGTCTCCCGACAACCCCCATCGATAGTCCTCCTCATGTGTTACGATCTTAAAATCATTTCAGGTTCTTTTAATAAGCAAAATTAATATCAACAACAACAACAACTAAAACACTGTAAATGAATATAAAGAGGAACACATGTAGAAAACACAACACATTTATTCACAAACTTACAAAGAAAATTAATATTACTTATTCGGTTACTTTAACTGACAAATCAAACCAATCAAAACACCTATAGCGAAGGGGAACAGTCAGTGAGGTAGAAATACTTAAGGAATAGTTTTCTGCAGCTGATGCGACGATACTGGTACGGAGACTTCAGGCTTGAGAACGTTGCAGAAGGGTGACTGAAGCTCAGATAAAACTAGCATGATGACCAGATTTGAAGACGTTACAGAAAAGGTGGCACCAAAATGAGATATCAGAGGACTTCTTCCAAGAGTTCAATGATGCTGTTGAACTGAGGCAGGCTGCAGGCAGTGTTGGCTACTTCTTGTCATAGGCAGGGAGGGCTGGCTGCTTCAACGTGTCCCTTCTTCTCGGCCATATAGGATTTTTGGAGATAAGCTTTTAATGTCTGAATGAAAGGTTAGAATATGGCTCTATTAGACTTCTGATCTTCGCTGTTTCTTATCTCGTTAGGACTTGGATTTTATCTGCTTCAGACATAGCTCCTCTCTTGTCTTATTTCCTGTCCTATCTTTCTTGGATAATCTGTTCTTAAAGTTTATATACCCATGTATGGGCAGAGTTAAATTACAGTGGGCAGTGGTCATCTCCATAGAAGTCATTCTTTTTAACAATTCTGCATCTCTATCGGCTTCCTCAAAAACCCCCACTTCGATCATGCCATGGAAGCTTCTAGAAATTTCTGATGTAATCTGGACCACGTGTTAAGTCATAACATATATCCTAAACAAGGATTTCCCTCAGGCTCGGTTTCACAAAATATACTGACTCCACTAATTAAGATGATGACATCTTGGTCAAAATGGAACAGTTCCCTTATTACTGCAGGCGCTATCGGCTTATCACGGCAGGCGCTATCGGCTTATCACGGCAGGCGCCATCAGTGAGGCTTGGTTTACTCCTAAAACAAGGCCATAGTCGAATCTCGTCTCACTTCGGGAATAGATATTTTTGTCTGTTAAGACATCTTTTTTAAAAGTGTTATATCTACCCATGACATCATGACTTCTCCCGGGTTCCCCGTGTGGCGGCGTTGGGTGGCCACGTGCTTTTTTGATGTCTGAAAAGAAAAATCTGGGGAGTAGATTGGTATAGGATGGGGGGGGGGGCAGGTGGTGAGGCTCCGCGTAGGGTCCCAATGCTTGTGGTATTTCGACCTGTCCTAGCTCGGGCAGTGTCTTTTGTATGAAAGAATGGTGAAATACCTGTCATGAATAGCAATATATATATATATATATATATATATATATATGTAAATATATATATATATATATATATATATATATATTATAATTATCAGTCGTTGTTAGCCACTACAGGATAAAGACCTCAGCCTTATCCTGCCACCCCCGACTTTTTATGGTCTTTTTATACCAGACTATACCAGCAAATTTCCTTAGCTTGTTAGTCCATCGTTCTTTCTTACTCCCCTTGCTTCTTTTGCAATATCTGGGGGACCTGTCTGTTATTCTTAATGT
>NC_090740.1:57824656-57844656 GCF_036898095.1 Palaemon carinicauda
CATTTATCATATTTTTGTATATGTTTTCATAGTGTGCTATCAGTTGGGTCTGTGTACTTTTTCCAGGCACGAAACCGTGTTGACCCATATTAAACAAATTATTTTTGACCAAATGGTTCATTATTTTCTCATACACTTTCATAATATGTGATGTTAGACTAACAGGTCTATAATTGCTTGCCTCTACTCTTGATCCACTTTTGAAGATAGGGGTTATATAAGCTAATTTATGTTTAACATATATCTCGCTCATATCTACACTTTGTCTTAGCAGTATTGCAAGCGGCTTCGCGAGAGTGTTTGCAGTTTTTTTTAACAAAATCGCTGGAACTCCATCTGGTCCGGCTGCCGATCCATTTTTAATTTCGCTTATAGCCTTGTCAATATCTGCTTCACTAATATCTATATATGTTAGATATTCAACATTTTCTTCTCTCATTACTGTTTCATTATTCTCATTCGCAATTCTTGGCGTGAACTCACTCTTATATTTTTCTGCTATTATGTTGCATATTTCCTTTTTTTTCATTCATTAGCCGTCCTTCAATTCTTAGAGGGCCTATTTCTATTCTCCCTTTATTCATCTTTTTTGCATAGGAGTAAAGTACTTTGTGGTTTCTTTTTATATTTTGAAGTGTCCTTTCTTCTAAGTCCCTTTTTTCATTTTCTTTCGACTGTATAATCTTTTGTTCTGCATTTTCTATCTTACATTTTATTTCCCTCATTTTTCACACATTTTTTTCTTTTGCAAGATTTTTCTTCCACTTTCTAATTTTCTGAAATAAGATCCTTCTGTCTCTTGGTATGCACGTCTTTTGTTTATTGTTTTTTTTTTTTGGTACATATTTTTCAACAATTTTCTCCAGTATTTTGTACAGTATGTCCGTATTTACCTGTATATTATCACTTACAAATACATTTTTCCATTCTTTATTCAGTTCTTCATTTATTTCTGACCATTTTATATTCTTACTGTAAAAATTATATTTTCCATATCCTTCCTAAAGTTTTGTGCTTTTATTAATTCTGCGATCACTTGCTTTGGAATGAACTATCAATTCTATGACATTGTGGTCTGAAATTCCCGTGTTATACACTATTATTTCTTTAACATAATTCACCTCATTCACAAATACTAGATCTAGGACATTTTCCTTTCTTGTTGGAATGTGGTTCATTTGTTGCATATTATGTTCTAATAGCATATCTTGAAGCTTTTCAAATTGCCTCTTATCTTCTGCGCTACTATTACTCTCTTTTTTATATGTATACATACAACCACTTTCTTCTATCCGTTCTTTCCAATCCACGAAAGGAAAGTTAAAATCCCCGGATAGGAGTATATCCCAGTCTTTATGGTTTCTACATATATCATCTATTTTTTCTATTATTATGTCAAACTCCTTAGTATTTGGGGGTCTGTAACCTACAATATTCACTAGTTTTTCAAATTCAAATTCTACCGCAATCAATTCACATTCTGTGTTGCTGTATTTTTCACAGACTTTTCCTTGATTTATGTCTCTTCCATATAGTGCAGTTCCCCCTTGATTCCTATTTTTTCTGTCTGATCTATGAGTTTGGAAACCCTTTATCTGGTCATCACTGCCAGTCTCTTGGGAATACCATGTTTCACTAATATTTAATATATCTATTTTTTCAATTTGGGTTAGTTCTTCTAGGAACTCTATTTTCCTTTTAGAGTTACTCGTGACTAAACCCTGTGCATTCATCACTATTATGGTTTGTGTTTCATCCCCATTATTTAATATTGGTAATAATATGGATTCTCCCATGCTTCCTTCCTGTTCTGATATGATGTTCTTTTCTTCATTTCTCGGAATTCTGCCATTAAAAAATCCAACTTTTCTATTATATTTGTTCTTTCGCCTTCATATTTATTTTTGTGTGTAAACCTGCAATTATCCCCATATCTGCACCAACCCCTGGCATTATAGATGCATTCTTTGTAGTTGGGCTCTATTTGTGCAGATTTGGGTTGAAAGGCATTTTATGGTACATAGTGCGGTATATACGCGGCCTGCTTTTTTGTTTCTTTTATGTTTCATTTTGGTTTTTCTTTTCAGTTTGCTGAGTTTTCTTACTCTCATTCATAGTTGCAGGATGCATATATCGACATTTTTTGTTGAAACTGCATCCTTTTCCTTCTTTTAGGGTTCTGCATATTTTTGGATGGAGATCTCTGCATTCGTCTCCATATCCGTCTAAATACGCACATTTACCATATATTTCATAATTATGGCATATCTTTGGATGCTTGTAGTAGCATCTTTCGCCAAATCTGCAATTCCCTCTTTTCAGCCTATTACAGACTATATCTTTCTTTTTTTTTTCTTGTTTTTGCTCTTCCCTAAAAGTATGTAGGTCCGGGTAGAGTCTCTTGGGTCTATTATTTGTTTCCATCTGATAATTTATTTCTTCATAAGTATGTTGTTGGATGGCATCATAAGTTATATCAATGATTTCCTCTGCATCCTTACACATATCCTGTTCATTTTTCTCTTCTTCTTCTTCTTCTTCTTCTTCTTCTTCTTCTTCTTCTTCTTCTTCTTCTTCTTCTTCTTCTTGTAGATTTAGTCTCGACTTAATTATATTTTCTATCCAGACTAAGCATGTTGAGCAGAATACCTTTGTGTCTCTATTTTTTATTTTTTGCTGTATTTCAGCACATGTGGAGTGTGTTGGAACATGACAGGCATTACATTTTCTATTCAATTGTTGAGGATTATTAATGGAATACCATATCTTACATGTTTTACACCATTTTGGCATTCTTTTTCCCAATGCATCAATCAGCATATTAACCATATTGGACTTGTTGTTGTTCTTTGATGGAATGGGTTGATTGATGTAGACTTTCTTTATAAGTCTCTTTATCACTTGGATCTTCTTTGGAATTTCTTCAATTATTTCGCTGATGTTTTCCGCAGATTTGTTCCAGTTTATTGGATCATATTGTTTCAATATGTCTGCGAATATTTTTCCGTCACAATGGTTAGAGTTACTAGTGACCTCTGGTATCAGACGGTCGAGCTCCTGTTTCGCCAACTCATGGAATTTGCTTTTGCTGATTCCAGCGATGTCTCTCCACGAGTTGCCTGTGTTATACAATGCCATCTTGATCTGATTTTTATTAATACACAAGATACCTATCCTATGCCGACGTTTTATCCTACTTTTCTGCCCTCAAACTAATCACCGACTATTCACGAAAACTTGTAGCTATATTTCACTCGATAGCCTTTTGTTATCCGCGTTAAATCATGATATTTTTAGGAACGCACAAGTGTTCACTCACCGGCACACAAATACAACTCAGAGAGAGAGAGAGAGAGAGAGAGAGAGAGAGAGATTGGTAGATAGATAGATAATCCCATCAAATTTCATTTGATTATATTTATTGGTATAGGAGTTGTTAACATCACCGCCGAAAATATCAGCTGCTCCCCTCTCCACAGACCCCACCCCCATCAATAAATGGTTACTATGACTTTTCTAATGCAAGTATCAATAAGAAAATTTATATGACTGCAGTTCATATAACACCCACCAAACCCTCTGAAAATTATTTGTATATTCATAAAATTCTAGGAGTAGTTTTCTGCTCCTCAGAGATATTTTGGCTAAAAATCATTCCTTACGAACAAAAGTGACGGCCAGGGCATGCCTATAGCAGGTATGAACATGAAAATTGGCCGAAACAAAGCCTATATATATATATATATATATATATATATATATATATATATATATATATATACATATATATATATATATATATATATATATATATATATATAAATATATATATATATATATATATATATATATATATATACATATATAAATATATATATATATATATATATATATATATATATATATATATATATATATATATATATATATATATATATATATTTGAATAATCCCTGAAAGATTGATTTAAAGATATTTATGGGTATAGGAGTTATTGACCCCTCCACCAAAAATATCAGGTGCCAACCCCGTACCCCGGCCGGGCGATAATAAAAAAAGGGAATGACTAGGCTATGGGTTGGGTGAGATTCATTCTAAAAAAAAAATGGCATACCATATAAGGTCATCGACTTTATTCGTGACACTAATTCATAAATTATGAAAATTTTTGAGATGAGCATGAGCGAATGATAAACAGAGGTCAAGGAAACTTAAAAGGTTCTTGAAGTGAGGCAACTTCAGTAACAACAATATATATACTCGGACATTAGGATTAGTGATAAACTATCAAATTCCGTTTCAAGCTATAATCAAATACACTTGTAAATGAAATTATTTTACGTAAGTAAAGGGAAAGAGACTTATTTAGTTACATGTGAAAGGATGGATTTAATAAGGTAGTATTTATGGTCAGTGTTTTTTTTTTCCGGAGGTCATTAGGTGCCTAAGTGCAAATGGTGAGGAGTGTCACTTTTACTACACTATGAAGTACTTGTTAATAAGGACTACACACCCAGATGAAATAAAATAGGAACAGAGGTGAAAGGAGAACTTAAATATGCGAGGAGGTAAAGGTCAAAGAGAAGCTGCAAAGACCGTTTGGTAAAGTAATGCCTACAACACTTACTCACAAAGGGTTTGCGAAAGGATGAATAAAAAAAGAAATTTAGTATGCCAAGAAAGATGCATAATTGAATATATAGATAACATTTATTAGCATTTGCCAATGTAATCAATTTGTTTCAATAATATACTTTGTGCTCAGAAACTTTGGTTTCTAATATGAGGCACTCATCTGAGCTCCTTATAACTGGTTTTAAGAAGCCAATAATGTTGAAACGTGATGCCATCCCTAGGGCCAGGGGAATGGCGGTGTATATTAGGACCGAGTACCCTGCTTCTCATAAGTCCTGGTATCAATGTGGATGTCATGAGATTCAGGTAATAAAAGTTTGTGACATGCATAACAACTTTTATTTGTGTTCGATCTACCGGAATCCAGACATGGATGATTCTATCTTCGATTGTCTTCTCACCATCATGGCTAAGATACAAGAAGATGATAGAAAGGCTTCTTTTGTCTTTGTTGGTGATTTTAATGCTCACCATAGGGAGTGGTTAAATTCTATCTCTCCTACCGATCGCCATGGCTTAAGAGCTTTAGACTTTGCCTCTGAATCAGGCTGTGAGCAAATCATAAATGAAGCTACTCACAGGTCTGGTAATTGCTTGGACCTTGTATACACTGACTCCCCTGGCGTTATAACTAGTAAGGTTGGTTCTCCAGTCGGGACATCTGATCATTCCTTGATTTCATTATTAGTGAAGACTGAGCAGCCTGTCCCTGATATATCATATTCTTGTAAAATTTATATGAAATCCCAAGCAGACTGGAATGGGATTTTACATGATCTTTTGTGCTTGAATTGGTCTCAATTATATAATAGTGTATATCCTGTTGTCCCTTTGAATGAGAATCTAGTCAACATAATTGATAGGCGTATCCCTTCTCGTGTGCTAAGGTACCGAGTGAAAGACAAACTGTGGTTCAATGATGATTGTAGACGTGCTTTTTTGGAGAAGCAGGAGGCCTATCAACTTTGGAAGGGTACCAGATCAGATTTGACCTGGAACAACTATACTCAGCTTCGAGCTTTTGCTCAGAGAGTTTATGCCTCAACTGAAAAGGAGTACAATTTAACCATAAAAGAAACACTTTCTGGTACAACTCAGGAACATAAATGGTGGTCTACCCTTAAATCTGCACTCTTTGGTGTAGATGCAACAGTTCCTCCTTTACTTAAACCAGATGGCTCAGTCACTCACTGTCCAAAGGAAAAGGCAACCCTTTTGGCTGATGTTTTTGACAGTAAACAGAGTAATGAAAAACTTGAACTTCCTCATTCCTGTTTTCCTGAGGCTAAACTAACTATTTTAGCTTTTCGATCTCGTAAGATTAAAGCTCTGTTGGTGGACCTTGATGCTTATGGAGGTGTAAACCCAAATGGTATTTTTCCTTTGTTTTTTATAAAGACAGCAGATTTCTTAGCTCCAAAGTTATCTGTTATTTTGCGCAAGTTAGCAAGAAGACGAGCTTTTAGCACTAGTTGGAGAATTGGTAATGTTACTCCTCTATGTAAATGTGTTTGTGGTAGCTCAAGTCTCACTGATTACCGCCCAATTTCCATAACTCCCATATTATCTAAAGTTTTTGAACGTCTTCTGGCAAAACGTCTTAATAGGTTTGCTGAAGGTAATCATCTACTCCCTAGCTTGCAATTTGGTTTTCGTAAAGGCCTTGGAGCATGTGATGCCCTTCTTACAATCTCCAATGCTGTACAGAACTCCCTTGATTGTGGTCGGGAAGCTCGTATGATTGGCCTTGATTTTAGTGCTGCCTTTGACCGTGTTAATCATGAGGCCCTTGTTTTCAAACTGAAACAGTTGGGAGTGGGTGGGTCGTTTCTTAGCATTATTATTGATTTTTTAAGTAATAGATCTCAAAGAGTTGTTGTTGATGGGCACCATAGTGATTATAGGAATGTGATATCCGGTGTTCCACAGGGTAGTGTTCTTGGCCCATTACTTTTCATACTATATACACATGACATGTGGTTTGGCCTAGAAAACAAGCTTGTTGCATATGCATATGATGCTACTCTCTTTGCATCAATTCCATCCCCTGAATGTAGATCTAGGGTTGGTGAATCCCTTAATAGAGATTTAGCTAGAATTAGTGCATGGTGCAAAATATGCGGTATGAAGTTGAATCCTAACAAAACTCAAAGTATGATTGTAAGTAGGTCAAGGACGGTGGCTCCTCAACATCCGGATCTCAGTATTGATAATGTCTCTTTAGATATATATGACTCTTCCAAAATTTTAGGTGTGATTCTCGACAGTAAATTTACTTTTGAGAAACATATAAGGTCCGTGTCTTCTTCAATTGCACAAAAAATAGGCTTATTGAGAAAGTCTTTCAAGATTTTCGGTGATCAATCTATTCTGAAGAAGTGTTCTAATTCTTTCATTCTACCTTGTTTTGAGTATTGTTCTCCTGTCTGGTGTTCAGCTGCTGATTCTCATTTTAATTTGTTGGACAGAAACTTACGGTCTATTAAATTTTTTATTCCTGATCTAGATATTAATCTCTAGCACCGTTGTTCAATTAGTTCATTATGCATGTTGCATAAGATTTTTCATAACTCTGACCATCCTTTACATTCAGATCTCCCTGGACAATTCTATCCTGTTCGTAATACTAGGCAGGCAGTTAATTCTAATAGCCAGGCCTTCTCCATCACGAGGCTCAATACTACGCAGTACTCTAAAAGTTTTATTCCAGCTGTGACCAAGTTGTGGAATGATCTTCCTAATCGGGTGGTTGAATCAGTAGAACTTCAAAAGTTCAAAGTTGGAGTAAATGCTTTTTTGTTGACCAGGCGGACATGAGTATTTTTATAGTTTATATATGACATATTTGTTTTGACGTTGTTAATAGTTTATATATGACATGTCTGTTTTGACATTGTTACGTATTTTAGAATTATTTATTGTTAATTTGTTCTCTTCATTTATTTATTTCCTTATTTCCTTTCCTCACTGGGCTATTTTTCCCTGTTGAAGCCCCTGGGCTTATGGCATCTTGCTTTTCCAACTAAGGTTGTAGCTTGGATAGTAATAATAATAATAATAATATTCCTCAATCCATGGACACACTGCTCCAACTTAGGTCCTTCCTATCTTCTCGTATGCACTCTTCACTTCTTTGCTTGAAGTGATTAAGATGATGATAGATAACCATCTGGAAATTATTTCCCTCATTTTTCTTTTTTGTCCTATGAGCTTTTGGAATACATTCCGTTCTTAACCATGCTAGACTAAAACCATAAGTTTTATGTCAAAACATTATGTAAGATATATACAGAAAAATATGATAATTCATTTATATGGTACAATTGTCAGGAAAACCACTATCAACATACAATAAATAAAATTATATTGGCTTGATTCCAGGGAAGAAAGGTTATTATTATTATTATCATTATTATTATTATTATTATTATTATTATTATTATTATTATTATTATTATTATTATTATTATTATCCTATCAAAATTAAATAAATAATGTACATATACATAAATAGTAAATATTAGTGACTTTCCAAGTTCATTAATATACATTTTTTTTATCAAATTAAAGTATATAATATAAATAAGAAATTGGCAGCAATGCCCAAGTTACACGTGCGTGAACTAAGGCCGCCATCATCATAACAGTCAAGTCTGGCGAAAGTTGCCCTTAATTGCACGGCTCCTTGAAAAAAAAAGAAAAAAAGTCTACTGTTTGCAACGTAACCATGTGGTATATTCCCATCGATGATTACTTCCCCTCTCGTTTGTTTTAGATTGCCTTATCTTACATAAAATGGCTCTTGGGTTGGCAGGCT
Source organism: Palaemon carinicauda (assembly GCF_036898095.1). NCBI lineage: Eukaryota > Metazoa > Arthropoda > Malacostraca > Decapoda > Palaemonidae > Palaemon > Palaemon carinicauda. The sequence goes on from NC_090740.1 coordinate 57,833,109, forward strand.
GTAGAATCCCTTTCGGCTGGTGCGCTCTTTTATGCTCAGCGATGGGCATGTGGCTACGATGCAAGGGCATGTTTCCATCAAACAGTACCACGTTACCATAATAGCTTTTATCACTCAACCAAAAATATGATGAGCGTTGTTATGATAATGTACGGGTTGTGCTACCAAGTAGTGACCAATGACGCAAAACGGACAACACTTCAAGACATCATGCGACACAAAGGTGCCATTACTGTAACTGTTGTCTTGAACTGACTACATACGGTATTTTATAGTAGTAAGGCACCTACACGATCATTATGACGCATGGAACATAACCTAGTGATGCGTTGCTAAAGCATGGTGAGTGTTGACGATTTTAGCATTGATACATTGGTTAAGTCGTGAAAAACTGAATTTTGGCCTTCGTAATGATCAGGGCCTTTGATTGCGTCAGTGAGACTTGTGCATAATGATTAATGAAATTCATATAGGACGAAAATAAAAATAAGATAACAAACAGCCATAATAGTTGGTTTTTAATTTTTTTTTTTTTATAAGCCAGTCACAATATTCACTATTATAATAGAAAGCTTTATATCATTGTTTTAAATAGCTTCGGTCATTCTCAACTTCCCAACTAAATTACTGGTAAATATAAATTTTGTTGTCATCATAATATGTTTCTTGCCAATCTTCTTTCACCAAGGGTTTCTGCATTTTTTTTTTTGCTTACAGAATATTTTTATGATTGCAAAGGAACAGTCATGAACCAAAGTTTCAACATCAGGACAGGAAAAAGTCTGGTGGCTAAGTTGAAGCGAGGTTCATAGTACACTAGCCTGAGTCATATAGATAATAAATATGGATCCTCAGCACCTTGTATAAAACTGAAGGTGGGTCAGTGGATGCATTAGGAAATTAAGCTGTGGTTGACATGAGTAGCTCAGATTACATGCTATGAAAGTCATCTACCTGTATCATATAAATACACTTGCATAATATCATCTACTGTCTTTGAGCATTTTAAATATAATCCTTTTTGACTTAGTTTCAAGTAGATTCTTTCCATTTTCCTGATTGTGTATATTGAATGGTAACTTATTCCTTCAAAGAATGCCAGAAAACCGATCCCCAGTTAGCAACATTATGTGCTTTTTCATACCTATTTTGAAGTGGGTAGCAATTTATTCCACGATTAGCTATATATATATATATATATATATATATATATATATATATATATATGTATATGTATATATATGTATATATATATATATATATATATATATATATATATATATATATATATATATATATATATATGTGTGTGTATATATATACGATATATATATATATATATATATATATATATATATATAATATATATATGTATATATATATATATATATATATATATATATATATATATACATATATATATATATATATATATATATATATATATATATATATATATATATATATATATATATATATATATATATATATAGCTAATCATGGAATGGATTGCTACCCACTTCAAAATATGGTATGAAAAAGCACACAATGTTGCTAACTGGAGATCGGTTTTCTGGCATTCTTTGGAGAAATAAGTTACCACCCAATATACGCAATCAGGAAAATGGAAAGAATCTACTTGAAACTAAGTCAAAAAGGATTATATTCAAAATCCTCAAAGACAGTAGATGACATATATATATATATATATATATATATATATATATATATATATATATATATATATATATATATATTTATATACATGTATATAGATAGATAGATAGATATATATATATATATATATATATATATATATATATATATATATATATATATATATATATATATATTGCACCTTTCGGGGCAGATTGAATGTCTACGATACCAAGGCAAAGCTATATGTATATATAAATATATATACATATATATATATATATATATATATAATATATATATATATATATATATATATATCTATATATATATATATATATATATATATATATATGTATATATATATATATATATATATATGTATATATATATATATATATATATATATATATATATATATATATATATATATATATATATATATATATATATATATATATCACAGCGCTGACAAGCGCGGCCAGGGACAAAACAACGCCCTCTCTCAAAAATGTGGCTAGTGCTGTTATATACGATTACCAAAACGTGAAAATACGGGTTTTTAGAAAAGTACTTTCCCGAAAAGTAGAAGCTTGAAACTTTAGGATTTGCCTTTTCTTATTATTTCTAGGTGATCCTGAAAGTTTCAAGTCCCTATCTTTTAAGGGTCAAGATATATCACGTCAAAGATATGCCAAAATATGGCATATTTTGCATAAACATTCAGTGTTCTATATATAGATAGATAGGTAGATACAGAGATAGACGCTTCAAAAGCAAAAACGGGGGAGCTTATTTCCCAGCTTTTGAATAAGCTAGAAAGATGTTTGACCCCAGGTTTTAAAGATAAACTTATAAGGGGTGGCTTAGGCTATGTGCGGATGTGACCAGGTGGTCACGTGGGGTAGGGTCACGTGATATGAGTTTTCAAAAGGTACTATAACGGCAATGCTTGTTTCTCAGCCTCTGAATCAGCTAGAAAGACGTTTGACCCCAGGTTTTGTAGGTCTGAACTTAAATTGTGGCCTAGGCTATTTGCGGACGCATTTAGATGGTCATGTGGGGTAAGGTCACGTGACATAGATAGATAGGTAGATATGGAGATAGACGCTTCAAAAGCAAAAACGGGGGAGCTTATTTCTCAGCTTCTGAATAAGCTAGATAGATGTTCGATCCCAGGTTTTGAAGATAAACTTATAAGGGGTAGCTTAGGCTATGTGCGGATGTGACCAGGTGGTCACATGGGGTAGGGTCACGTGATATGAGTTTTCAAAGGGTACTATAACGGCAATGCTTGTTTCTCACCCTCTGAATGAGCTAGAAAGACGTTTGACCCCAGGTTTTGTAGGTCTGAACTTAAATTGTGGCCTAAGCTATTTGCGGATGTGAACAGGTGGTCACGTGGGGTAAGGTCACGTGACATAGGTTTTAAATAGTATACTAGCGGGAACACTTATATATCGGCCCCCGAATGATATGAGCTACAAAGACGTTCGACCCCAATTTTAAAACCATAGTCTTAGATTATTGCTATGATGGTTCGGATAATCACGTGATGTCACATCTGAAGTCACGTGATCTTTGTTATTGAACGACTCCTTCTTCTGCTTACGATAATGTTCATTAGCTCTGTTTCTTAAGGAGTTAGAAAGACGTTCGACACAAGATTTTGAAAATCTGAACTTAGGTGTTGCCTAGATTATGCTGGAATTTACCTTATTATCAATTATCTTGTGGGGTAAGGTAACATGAGAGATAACAGGCTATTTCAGATAAGCAGTATGGCTTACTTTTTGACGCCCGAACAAGCTGCTCAGGTATTTAATTTTAGTACGTTAACGACATATATAAAGCTGCTTGACCTTTCGATTGTGTACGTTTGGTCTCGTGGTGTTAGTAGATCACCTAGCTTCATAAGCTATTCTGTTCATACTGCGGCGAATTCTTCGGTGTTATCTTTGGGAAACTGTACGGGATTTGAGGCAGCCGGCAGTTCAGTAATGTAATAACAATTAAATTACATCATGGCTACTGACCAAGGAATAGATAACATGGTTTTGAGTGGAGAAATCAAGGTATCAGTAATATTAACACCTGCCATTCAATTTCAAAACTCTTGCAGGTGTGCATGCGAGCCCATTTTACCATGGGAATTTGACATTATCATAAACGTTTAGAATATTAAACCAGATAAGACCTTCATCACACCCTTTTTATTGCGTCACGGCAGGTGAGCAAGGTGCAACATTAAACCCGTGGGACGTGGATGGCACTCGGGTACGTTATATAAAAGAAAACCAGCACGTCACTTAGCATTTTGTACTCTCGTCAGATTGATCAATTTTAGTTCATTTTACATTTCATTCGCAACAGATTTCCAACTTTATCGACCATGATGAACATTACCAATACCAACGAAAAGGTAACCGATGCAGTCAGTGTTGTAATTATTGAACTATTCAAGTAATCGATTGTTTTCCCGAACTTTTGATTGAAATTTTAGCTTACAAAACCGCTTTCGTCGTGCGGTGGATGTAAATATGAATTTAGAATAAATATAAACAAATTGAATTTCATGTAGGACATAGACGAATTAGTATGTACCAACCCTGTGTCACACGATCGTACATAAATTATTTTGTATATATTATGCTTGTATCTGCGCTCTTCCCTCGCACTAAAAAGAACTAAAACAAACACGTCTGTGTGTCGCCTATGTAAAATTGTCATTTTCTCGAACATGTATTTTCCTGTTGCCTTGAGGTTTTGTATATAAAGGAGTGTTCTTTAATAAACTCACTCAGTTGATTGCATCTTGCCTTTGAGTCATAACCTTTCTCTCGGCCGTCCCATTGGTGACCCCGGAAGTCGACTCGCTCCCACCACCTTCCACCCCCACCCCCCTCGCCCCTCCCTTGTTGGTACTATGACGGACTCTACAGAAGTTGGCGCTGCGGCTGTTCCATTTAAACTTTCACCGTTCGCCAGCGGAGAGGCGTTTGCTTGGTTTCAGCGTGCAGAAGTCCAGTTTCGCATCAACGGCGTGACGCGTTCAACCTCCAAAGCAGATTATGTTCTCGCGGCGATACCTGAGGACACCTTCCCAGAAATATCCGACTGGCTTTGTGAACAAGGAGACACCCCAATAGCGTATGACGCCCTCAAAACATACCTTCTGCAGCAGTCCTCGCCGTCGCCATCCGCCCGTATAGCAAAGCTTTTTCAGCTCTCTCAACAACCGTTGGGGGACCAAAGGGCTTCGCTTGCCCTCAGGGAAATGACCATTATCGCTCGCCATCAACCTGCCGCAGATGGCTCTCCTCGTGAGGTGAACCTACTCCGTGCCCTTTGGATACGCCGTTTACCCGGACCTATACGCGCTGCCACACCCGATGTCAATAGTTTACCCATAAAGGACTTGATGACCAAAGCCGACGCCCTTATGGACAGCCACTTCAAGACCTCCATCAAATCCTCCACACCTGATGAAGAGGATGCCTCTTCAACGTCAACCGAAGCTGACATGAATGCCGTAAGACATACACACCTACCCCATGACGTGCCGAAGCGGCGACAAAGCCACCCACCACCCACCAATCGCTCGCGCCCCAACAAACGACTTCTACAGCCACTTACTGCCTCCCATCCGCCGCAGTTTTGCTACTACCACTTCAGATTCGGGGCAACCGCGAAGAAATGTGCCGAGGATTGTCAGTGGCCAAAAAACGTATAAGTAGGCCATCGCTCGTGGCGGTGGCCTCCCATGTTTCTAATCTTTTCTTTTTACATGATGCAGGAACGGGCGTGCGATTTTTGGTAGACACGGGTGTTTGTCGTTCTCTTTTGCCAAGGAAACTCTTCAAGACACGACGTAGTCTGTCTAAATATGCCGACGTCCGCTTGGTAGCTGCCAACGGATCTCCAATACCCACCTACGGTTACGAGAACCTCACATTATCATTCGGAAACGGTAAATTCAATTGGAAGTTTCTAGTTGCTGACGTCACAATGCCAATCCTCGGTGCGGATTTCCTCTCTCATTTCCACCTTCTGGTCGATGTCACCCACCGACGATTGGTCAACGCAGACTCGTACTTGTCGACACTTCTTCAACCCGCCCCCTCTAACATTGCTCTCCACATCAGCGCACCCACGGATGAGTACGCACACCTCCTCACATTGTACCCGGAAGTTTTCCGTCCAGAACTTCACTAAACGCCCACGGTTCCTGCTAAGCACGATATTTATCACCATATCAAGACGACGGGACCCCCAGTCTTCGCAAAATTCAGACGTCTGGCACCGGAAGGATTGGCAGCTGCCAAACAGACGTTTGCCGAAATGGAGGAAATGGGCCTTTGCCAAAAGGCCTCCAGCCCATGGTCGTCATCCTTACACATCGTTCTGAAGAAAGACTCCTCCCTCCGTCCGTGCGGGGATTACAGGTGCCTGAACATGCAAACAGAACCGGATCACTACCCCTTCCCAAACATTGCCGACGTGACCTCCTACCTGCACAAAACAAAGGTTTTCTCTACGCTCAATCTCCTGAAGGGGTATTATCAGGTGCCTATGAACCAAGAAGACATCCCCAAGACTGCCATCACCACTTCGTTTGGTACATACACCTTCAATTACTCCTGTTTTGGCCTTCGTAATGCTGGGGCCACGTTTCAACGTCTCATGGATGGCATCTTAGGGGACCTCCCTTTTTGTGTATGTTATGTGGACGACCTACTTGTGTTCTCCTCCTCAAAAGAGGAGCACCTCCGTCACCTGCGCATCGTGCTCGACCGCCTGCAACAAAACGGCCTTGTAGTCCGGTACGACAAGTGTACCTTTGGTGCCAACGAAGTGTCATTCTTAGGGCTACGCATCACTCCTGAAGGAGTCCACCCCTCCCTGAGAAGGTAGCAACCGTTCAGAACTTCCCCGTGCCCTCGACCGTCAAAGCTCTGCAGGAATTCTTGGGCATGATCAACTATTATTACCGTTTTCTGCCAGCCATTGCCGCCACTCTTGCTCCCCTCTACACCTCCCTCAAGGGCAAGCCAAAGGACCAGAAGTGGGGTCCCCTTCAAGAAGCAGCCTTCTGCAATGCAAAGAAGGCCCTATCAACTGCTGCGGCTCTCACTTTTCCTATCCCACATGCCCCTCTCCTTCTCTCCACCGATGCAAGCGACGTCGCTATTGGTGAAGTACTCGAGCAGGTGGTCAACGGCTCGCCCCGCCCATTGGCCTTCTTCCGCAGAAAACTGTCCAAGGCAGAATCGGGCTATTCTACCTTCGATCGAGAATTGCTGGCGGTGCACTTGGCTGTCCGTCACTTTCTTCATTTCTTAGAAGGTACGCCCTTCGTCATTCGCACAGACCACATGCCTCTGGTGCACACCTTTACTCGCCAGTTTGATGCCTGGTCCGCTCGGCAACGCCGACATCTCTCCGCCATGGCTGAATACAATTGCACCCTTCAATACGTCCCTGGGAAGATGAATCCCATTGTCGATGCCCTGTCAAGAAACACGTTGGTTGCCGTTCAACTGGGATTGGATTACAACGTCCTGGCTGAAGCCCAACGACAGGATCCAGAATATCAAGCATGTAGGACATCCTGCACGTCCCTCCGTTGGGAAGACTTCCCCCTCGACGACTCCAACACCAACCTCCTCTGTAATGTCAGTACTGGCAGACCACGACCTTGGATTCCTGCTCCCATGCGCCGACAGGTGTTTGATTTCATTCACGGCCTTTCACATCCCTCGTGCCGTTCTACTGCACAGCTGCTGAAGGCAAAGTTCATTTGGCACGGCATTTCTAAGGATGCTAAGGATTGGGTCCGCGCCTGTACTTCTTGCCAAACTTCCAAAGTACATCGACACACGAATTGAGGAGTGGGCACCTTTCCTCAACCTCAGCGTCGTTTCGCACACATTCACGTCGATGTTGTAGGCCCCCTACCCACATCACAAGGACATCGTTACCTGTTTACCGTCATCGACCGCTCCACCCGTTGGCCTGAGGCCATTCCCATGGAAACTGCAACATCCGCCTCATGTACATCTGCCTTACTCTCCGGATGGATTGTAAGATTTGGTATCCCTGAGCATATTACTTCTGACAGAGGAACCACTTTCACCTCTCAATTGTGGACATCATTAGCGAATCTCCTGGGGATCACCCTACATCAGACAACGGCCTACAACCCCGCTGCCAATGGAATGGTTGAACGTTTTCATCGCACCCTCAAAGCAGCTTTGATGTCCCGCTGCAAGGATTCAAAATGGTTTACTCAGCTTCCCTGGGTCCTCCTGTGACTAAGGACCACTCCTAAAGACACCCTTGACGTCTCAGCAGCTGAAATGGTGTATGGCGACCCGTTGGTCGTCCCGGCCAAATTTTTTCCTTCTACAACTTCCTTCGATGATCTCCAGCGCATACGTCACGTCATGGGAAAATTTACTCCATGCCGCCAGACTTAAAAGCCCCCAGTGAAGCATCACATACCAACAGACTTGCATTCTGCAACGCACGTCTTCCTGCGCAACGACACTACCAAGCCACCGCTAACGCCCCCTTACACGGGCCCTTTCCTTGTGATCCGACGCAGTCCGAAAGCATTCCTACTAAACATTCGTGGCAAAGAAGACTGGGTCTCCATTGATCGTCTAAAAGCTGCTTATCTACTGCCAGATGACACGCCTACAGTTCGCCTCTCTAGAGCACGGCGCCCTATTTAACATGTACAGTATGTAATTTTTTTGGGTGGAGCCATGTACCAACCGTGTGTCACACAACCGTACATAAATTATTTTGTATATATTATGCTTGTATCTGTGCTCTTCCCTCGCACTAAAAAGAACCAGAACAAACACATCTGTGTGTCGCCTATGGAACTTTGTCATTTTCTCGAACATGTATTTTCCTGTTGCCTTGAGGTTTTGTATATAAAGGAGTGTTCTTTAATAAACTCACTCAGTTGATTGCATCCTGCCTTTGAGTCATAACCTTTCTTTCGGCCGTCACAAGTATATAAACGCACGTATTTTAGGCCATTTTGATCGGTGATAGTATTACCAGAAACGTTGATTTCGGGGAGGTAGCAAATTTTCCGGGTATCAATGTGCATCGTTTACTGTTTGAGGTAAGTTACTGTTTTAATTCAACCTTTTTTCCTTTTGTGTCGTTTTCTTTACTTCTATTTCTTCTCGTGTCTAATAGAAGCAAAGAAATAAACAGACACAAATATAACGAACATTTAGTTATACTTAGATGTATTTCAACAAAAATAATGCCCAATTATAATCTTATGTTGTTTGAGATTTTGTTACTAATAATCTGGTCTCATTTAGTTCTCAACTACTCAATTAATACGCTTGCGCAAAAAAAGAGTGATATATAACCGAAAACCGATAAATCGGTTGGAACCTTTGACCGGGGACGCCACTCCATGTCCTAAAATAAAACAAAGAAAAAATTTTCATCTTTTCAATTGAACGTCTGAAAGAATTGATATAAAAATCTTGACCGGGTGTCACCGGTCGCTTGCTTTTGACATTATTCATAGTCATGGCGAGGAGTTGCGAATTTTTGAGAGAAGGTAGTAATGGTAATTGACTTATCTTTCATGTCAGTCACAGGACTCGTCGTTAAAGACTAATGTAGATCACACGGTAGCGTGTAGCATGTAGGTACGTCTTGTAGGAACTATAAGTTACTTGATAGATGTCCATGTTGATGTATATTATGATGAGGGGGAATGCAGTTGATTGTATAGATTAGGACGTAATACTAATATGTAAAAAATTATCATAAGTCGTAGATAGGCGGTCAAGGAATGGATGTAGGAGGTACAAGGTAGATAGTAAGGGAGGTAAAAGGTAACCCAATTTTTAGGTAAACAAATAAGGCGTGTGGTAAGATGTAAAAGTAAATCTAAAGGTAAGTAAGAGGTGACGGGTAACAGGTAGGAAGTAGGAGGTATGCTAGTGAATTAAGCGTTGAAAGGTAAGAAATGAAAGAGGCAGGGTACAAAAGAAAATGTGTAGAAAAGGTAGGACGTAAAAGGTAAGAGGTAGGAAGTAGGAAGTAGAAGGTAAGAGGTAGGAGGTAAAAGGTAAGAGGTAAGAGGCAAGAGGTAAGAGGTAAGAGGTAAGAGGTAAGAGGTAGGATGTGGATGGTAGGAAGTAGGAAGTAGATGGTAAGAGGTAGGAAGTAGAAGGTAAGAGGTAAAAGGTAAGAGGTAAGAGGTAAGAGGTAAGAGGTAGGATTTGGATGGTAGGAAGTAGGATGTTGGAGGTAAGAGGTAGGAGGTATAAAGATCTAGGATGTAGGATAAAAGATGTGGGAGGTTGAGGGTAGGAGGTAAGAGATGTACCTCTTATAAGAGGTAAGCGGTAAGAAGTAGGAGGGAAGAGGCAAGATGTTATGTAGGAGGTAGGAGATAAGAGGTATGATGTAGGAGATAGGAGGTAAAAGATAGGGGGTAGGATGTAAGGGGTAGAAGGTAGAATGTGGAGGATAGGAGGTAGGAGGTATAAGTATATAGAATGTAGGATAAAAGATGAAGGAGGTAGGAGGTATATCTATAAGAATGCAGGATGTAGGAGGTAGGAGGTAAGAGGTAGAAAAAAGAAACAAGGTAGGAAACAGGAAACACATAGTTATAATGCGTTCCTCAGCATAGTATAGGTGTAGAATACTACATTTTATCTCCATGAATTGATTACGAATCAGTGTTTTGTTTTACGACTAAGGGTAATGTCAAAAGCAAGCGACCAGAGACACCCAGTCAAGATTTTTATATCAATTCTTTCAGACGTTCAATTGAAAAGATGAAATTTTTGTCTTTGTTTTATTTTAGGACATGGACATTTATTTTTACATCAATTCTTTCAGATGCTCAATTCAAAAGATGAACATTTTTTCTTTGTTTTATTTTAGGACATGGAGAGGCATCCCCGGTCAAAGGTTCCAACCGATTTATCGGTTTTTGCTTAAATATCACTCTTTTTTGCGCAAGCGTATGTTATCTATTCCTTGGTCAGTAGCCGTGATGTAATTTCATCGTCATTACATTACTGAACAGCCGACTGCCTCAAATCCCGTACAGTTTCCCACAGATAACACCGAAGAATTCGCCGCAGTAAGAACAGAATAGCTTATGAAGCTATGTGATCTACTAACACCACGGGACCAAACGTACACAATCAAAAGGTCAAGCAGCTTTATATATGTCGTTAACCTACTAAAAGTAAAATACCTGAGCAGCTTGTTCGGGCGTCAAAAAGTATGCCATACCGCTTATCTGAAATAGCCTGTTATCTCTCATGTTACCTTACCCCACAAGATAATTGATAATAAGGTAAATTCCAGCATAATCTAGGCAACACCTAAGTTCAGATGTTCAAAATCTTGTGTCGAACATCTTTCTAACTCCTTAAGAAACAGAGCTAATGAATATTATCGTAAGCAGAAGAAGGAGTCGTTCAATAACAAAGATCACGTGACTTCAGATGTGACATCACGTGATTATCCGAACCATAATAGCAATAATCTAAGACTATGGTTTTAAATTTGGGGTCGAACGTCTTTGTAGCTCATATCATTCGGGGGCTGATATACAAGCGTTCCCGCTAGTATACTATTTCAAACCTATGTCACGTGACCTTACCCCACGTGACCACCTGTTCACATCTGCATATAGCCTAAGCCACCCCTTATAAGTTTATCTTCAAAACCTGGGGTCGAACATCTTTCTAGCTTATTCAGAAGCTGAGAAATAAGCCCCCCGTTTTTGCTTTTGAAGCGTCTATCTCTATATCTACCTATCTATCTATGTCACGTGACGTTACCCCACGTGACCATCTAAATGTGTCCGCAAATACCCTAGGCC
>NC_090740.1:57849656-57887156 GCF_036898095.1 Palaemon carinicauda
TACTACCACTCCAGATTCAGGGCTGCTGTGAAGAAATGTCCAAACGGTTGTCAATGGCCAAAAAATGTGTAAGTAGGCCATCGCTTGTGGCGTTAGCCTCCCGTCCCTAATTCTTTCTCTTTACATGATGCAGGTACGGACGTGCTATTTTTGGGAGATATTGGTGCTTGCTGTTCTCGCCTGGACACGATGTAGTCTGTCTAAATCTGGCCACGTCCACCTAAAAACTGCCAACAAATCTATGATCCCCACCCATAGTTAAGAAAACATCAAAATATCATTTGGAAACGTCAAATATTAGTAAAAAAATTCTAATTCCTGACATCTCATTGCCAATCCTTGGCGTGGATTTCCTCTCACACTACCACCTAATGGTTGATGTTGCTTACTGACGTCTAAGCAATGCTGACTCTCACTCATCCACACCTCTTCAACCTGTCCCTATGACCTCACTCTTAACATCATTGCAACCACGGATCCCTACGCCCACTTCCTCACGCCGTACCAGGAATTCATCTGTCCAGAACTTCTACAAATGCCCAGGATCTGGTCAAAAATGGTATGTATCACCATATCAAGACAATGGGGTCCCCAGACTTTCCAGATTCAGGGTTGCGACACCGGATCTTTTGTCAGCTGCCAAACAAACATTAGGCTTCAAGCCCATGGTCGTCACCCTTACACATCATTCTGAAAAAAAGATGGCTCCCTGCGTCCATGTGTCCAGAAAATTACGAATATAATTCGTAACTTTCCATATTTGTTTGTATTAACCGTGTATTTTGACTCAAAGGGAGTGAGTGGTTGTTTGATAGTTTTAAGTTGGTATTGAATTAGCTGGTTTTTCATTTTTAACCCACTTCCATTGGTTCCATTATTACCTTGTATTAACTATACAAGCTGCTATCGTTATGTACTGAAAGACAGAAGCAGAGACATCTCTCCGTCGGCAGTATGGCAGCAACTCCTCCTCTAAGCCTTCTGTGAATTTACTAATCTTCGCTTTCAAGTGTTTTTCGTATATGTGTTTTTTTTTCAATAATTATACAGTGAAGAATATGTACAATATATGGATGTTGTAAAACCTCCACTGGACCACTGGATAGCTTCTTCGATTAGTTTGCCACGACCATGTGCCACGTCGAGACGTATGCAGTTCGGAAGTCCTCGTCCTTGAGTTATGACCAAGGGTTTACTTTGATGTATTCAGCATCGTTTTTTGTGATTAAGCCCAAGTGGAGTACTAGCTTGATGTGTCGCATTATTGGCTCCTTTATCTGCAACGTGCTCTTGTGGTGAACGTCGTCGTCACTTCCACTTATATGCCTCTCTGGACAATAACAGGTATGGGGTTCAACTGAAGGAAGTGGGTTTTAGTTCGATTCCTTGTTATTGCCAGTACTTTCATTTATATTTAAGTAAAGGTCGTGCTAAATCCTTAACTATTAAATAACTATTCATGGTCCTTTTGAATAAATTTATTCATATAAAATTTCCAGGTTACTTGTGTTAAAGGTTGCATTATTATGAAGATTATGGCTTTGGTTAATTTTATTTTGTGCGAAGCCCTGTAAAAGTTTTGCAGCTTAATTTTGAGTAATTCTGGGGAAATTTAATTTGACTTGCTGTTTCCATGTCACTAATAGTGATATTGTTCATATTTTTAGGACAGAGTGGTTACAAGCTAAACATATTCACTGAATAGGACTTTCTCACTTCGTCTACGTTTGGATGAGTTCCTTTCGTCGACAGGAATTCTATTTAACTATAAATCGGTCTAACATACGAATGTACTATTGGCTTGCCACCTTCAGCGTGTTTGTTTATAATTGTAAGGTGTTAATAATTATATTAATCTGTGTGTGAAGGCTGTTTTAGATTACATTCCTAAGTGTTGTTTAAGTGAATAAGTATACAAAATTTTAGTTCATGGCGACCGTGACAGGATTTTTAGCGAGAAGGTGGCAAGTGTTGACGGTCAGGTATAGCTCGTTGCGGTGGTTTCCAGTGGTCCAGTAATTTTACTATAGTTGTTGTTAAACGCTAATACAAATAGATTGTGAAATATTGTGTTGTCTTATACGGTGAGGTAATTAGCATATTGTAACGTGCTTGTTTTCGGTGAGATTTTAGTTATTTCTTACGTGTCTATAATAGTTTAGTACTTTTTGTTTTCATGTATTATGTTTTTTTGGCGTTGTTATATTTAGCACGTGTTTAATTCAGTGTTTATTGAATGTAGCAGTTTGTTTGTTTAGCTCCATTTACAGGTACTAATTCGTTTTCAATTTGTTTTACATATAGATTTACGCGATCTGTTTTTTGCTTTTGTTTAGGTAACTTTATTCAGCTAGATTGAAATGTCAGATTTAAAAGCTGTGATTTCCAGGCGCAAAACAGTTCGTAAAAAAGTTACTGTTTGTTATGATAAGCGTGATAATTACAGGGATTTAGATCCAGCCTTGCAAATGACCGAAATAGTTTATTGGAATTGGACCAAAATTTTTTTGAATTGAAGTTTTCAGATGACGGGGTAACAGAGGCGGCTTTAGATACCGAAAGTGACTTATGTCAGGAATACTAGGATAGAATCCAGATTTGCTTGTCTTTGCTGCCTGCTTCTCTCTCTAATCATTCTAATGTTAGCATTGATAATGCTCGTTCTTTGTTAAAGTAGCCTACTGCTCCTTTACCCAGTTTTACCAGTAAAGAAAATGAGGACTTCACGTCATTTCTTAAGGAATTCCGAAGTACCACTAGTTCCTTTACATACCCAGATCATGATCTTTTGTTGTTGCTCAAGCAGCAAGTAGACGGTTGTGCTAAATTGTTGTTAGATTCTTTAGAGTTGGACAAGCAAATCTTTAATGATGTAGTAGAACTTTTGAAGGCAGCATTTGCTTCGGAAAGCACTCGTAAGGTAAACACGATCAGGCAGTTGACAGAACTCAAGTTAGGGCTTTCAGATGATCCATATTCATATATTTCAAAATTCAGGACTATATTGCAGTCTTTTAGTACACTAGAAATAACGGCAGATGATTTTAAGTATTTTGCATGGTCAGGCTTTACGAACAATTTAAGAAAGAGTTGGTTCAGATTACCAATCAAACTCGTCCTAGCTGTAAGGATATTAAGAGTAACTTCTTTACTGCCACTGAAAGGTATGAAAATGCTAGGAAAATTTCAAAGTTTAAAGGTCCCGCTATTTCTGGAAATTTTCAAGGGAAGAATCAGGATACTTCAACTACTTTGGCTATCAAAGTCGACTCTAATATTAACAATGCATCAAAAAGACTGCTTTTTGGTTCTATCAAGAATTGGGTTTCATCTTTTGCAGAGTTTGAAGTTGTTGTAGAACACACTAAACATATGGTTAATAAGCACCCGATTCCATTTAAAAATGGATTGAGGGAAACTAATGTTAATGATGTACCCGAACCTATAACCCCAGAGAAAGTGATAAGAGGATACGATACTCTTTCTTTAAATCTAATTCCTTCACTGCAAGGAATGCCTCATGATCCAGACTGGCAAACACCAGTTAGTTCAACGAGTCGTATCGATGATGAATTTGAGAAACTTCGTAAAGTTAGGCAAAACACTTGTATCAAAAGAAGTTGATAAGAAGGATAGGTACCGTCCAGCCCAGCAACATAATATTAAGGTAGGGGACATAGTCCTTTTAAAGGAACTTGACACTAAACCTAGCTGCTATCCTATGGCTATTGTCCAGAAACTAGAAGTCAATAGCAATGGGGAGGTAAATGGAGTGACCCTTTTAAAGGGTAAGACCAAGGAAATTATAAAACGTCATATCTCGACTTTAATTCCTTATCTAGAGGTAAAGGATTTGGGTGAAGATGACTGTATCCCTACCCCTGATGTTGAACAAGATAATGACACTAATAATCTTCGTGTTCGCAGGAAGGCTGCGATATTAAGTGAGCAGCGAACACGAGAATATTTGAATATGTAGATTAAGTATGACTGAATTTTTATACAATTTACATATTAAATTGTATCCCTGGCCTGCAATGTCCAGAAAATTACGAATATAATTCGTAACTTTCCATATTTGTTTGTATTAACCGTGTATTTTGACTCAAAGGGAGTAAGTGGTTGTTTGAGAGTTTTAAGTTGGTATTGAATTAGCTTGTTTTTCATTTTTAACCCACTTCCATTGGTTCCCTTATTACCTTGTTATAACTATACAAGCCGCTATGGTTATGTACTGAAAGAGAGAAGCAGAGACATCTCTCCATCGGCAGTATGGCAGCAACTCCTCCTCTAAGCCTTCTGTGAATTTACCAATCTTCGTTTTCAAGTGTTTTTCGCAGATGTGTTTTTTCATCAATAATTATACAGTGAAGAATATGTACAATATGTGGATGTTGTAAAACCTCCACTGGACCACTGGATAGCTTCTTCGATTAGTTTGCCACGACCATGTGCCATGTCGAGACGTATGCAGTTCGGAAGTCCTCGTCCTTGAGTTATGACCAAGGGTTTACTTTGATATATTCAGCATCGTTTTGTGTGATTAAGCCCAAGTGGAGTACTAGCTTGATGTGTCGCATTATTTCCTCCTTTATCTGCAACGTGCTCTTGTGATGAACGTCGTCATCACTTCCACTTATATGCCTCTCTGGACAATAACAGGTATGGGGTTCAACTGAAGGAAGCGGGTTTTAGTTCGATTCCTTGTAATTGCCAGTACTTTCATTTATATTTAAGTAAATGTCTTGCTAAATCCTTAATTATTAAATAACTATTCTTGGTCCTTTTGAGTCAATTTATTCATATAAAATTTCCAGGTTACTTGTGTTAAAGATTGCATTATTATGAAGATTATTTGCTTTGGTTAATTCTATTTTGTGCAAAGCCCTGTAAAAGTTTTGCAGCTTAGTTTTGAGTAATTCTAGGGAAATTTAATTTGACTTGCTGTTTCCATGTCACTAATAGTGATATTGTTCATATTTTTAGGACAGAGTGGTTACGAGCTAAACATATTTACTGAATAGGACTTTTTCGCTTCGTCTACGTTTGGATGAGCTCCGTTCGTCGACAGGAATCCTATTTAACTATAAATCGGTCTAACATAGGAATGTACTATTTGGTTTGCCACCTTCAGCGTGTTTGTTTATAATTGTAAGGTGTTAATAATTATATTAATCTGTGTGTTAAAGCTGTTTTAAATTACATTCCTAAGTATTGTTTAAGTGAATAAGTATACATGTGGGGATTACAAGGGTTTGAACATGCAGATAAAACCGGTTTGCTAACCCCTCCCAAACATCGGTACATACACCTTCAATTATTCCTGTTTTGGCCTTCGTATGGCTGGGGCCACTTTTCAACGTCTCATAGATGGCATCTTAGGGGACCTGCCCATCTGTGTATGTTACGTGGACGACATTCTAGTGTTTTCTTCTTCCAAAGAGGAAAACATCCCTTACCTACGCAGCTGAAATTGTATATGTAAACACGTTGGTCAACCCTGTCCATTTTTTTCCGTCTACAACATCCTCTGGCAATCTCCATCGCCTGTTACGTTGTGAAAAAATTTACTCCATGCCACAAGACATACAATCCCCCAACGAAGCACTGATACTGACAGTTTTGATTTCTTATGTTAACATTCCATCTTCCCAGCACTATTAATAGACCAACCTGTGTTATCATACTTGCACAAGCTTTATCATGTTTGAATTTTTGTGATGGTCTTCTTCGTAAGTACCTTTGTGTAAACTTTCATGATTGTTTAATTATGTATAGTTGCATTAACGTCACCTCTCAGTTACAACCTAACTGTCCGCTCGCACAAGGAACAAGCACCCAGTAGCCAAAACTTTATGGCACTAAGAGGCGGTATTAATATGAAACATGGGAGCTAACAATAACTACATATTCAAGATCCACTATAAGAAATATTCTAAGTGTACCGTTCCTGATACATTGAATAGACCACTTGTAGAAGGGGTGAGAGACTTGAGATAAGGAGATTTGCACTCATTGATTAAAGTCAGTAAGGAACAGTTGAAAAAAAGGAATGAATAATGGAAGTCTGGACGTAGTTTTGAAGCCCTCTGACTCTTAAGTCTTAAATTGCGACACAACCGCCTTATAACCTTAATTGCACAAACCTCACTTTTGGCCTTTTGTATGGACGATATGAGCTTATGGATATTTTTATATCCAGGAACGAATAATGGATTTGAGCTTTGGCCCTAAGAAATATTTTTCATATGATGTTGTTGGGTTTTGCATTTGTTTGCCTTATACTCATATACTTTGTAATTTGTGAAACTAGGAACTCGTGAAAAGTGATGTTCAGCCTCGTTAGTCGTTACTAACATATTAAACAGGCATGTATAAACATCTGCTCAGTCGACAGCATCCTGTGTGAAAGGCCCAATGTTCGTGTTATTAATATAACTTATAACTGTGGGACAGTTTCTGATGCATCAGCTGTCAACAAGCCAATAGGGTAACGAGTAAGCAAACTTTTTATGCTGCCAACAAACATCCCAGGATGTAAGAGTGGGCCCTTGCAGCTGTTAATTTGAATTCAATTAGATTGCATACTATGTTGCCCCATCCTTGTAGTGACGATATGGTGAGACACTTCATAAATAATACAAAAAAATTTTCTGGTTGAGAAAAAACCTTACTGTGCACACAACCTCAATATTTACTGCAATATCATTTACGTCATTTGTAAAAATCACCATTTAAGCACATTCTCGGTGAAGATCTTATTTTTGGAGGAAACACAGTGATGTTGGAAGAAATGGGGTCTTGGTGGGCCACCTGTTAAATTTGATCAATTCCTGCAACAGTTTTGAGTTACGAAACCTAAATAAAAATACAAAAGGAAGATCACCCTTTTTCCCACTGAAACTATGTTTTATGTCTACTGCTCCACTCGATTTGAATTTAAGGTATATTCGGGTGACAAATTCATGACCTGTGGTTCCCCTTTACCCGACACCAAAAAAGTACAATGCATTTGTTTAAATTATGTTGCCCTTCTCCACTTCAATCTATTACATTGGTATTTGTATACAACTAATATATTATTACTAGATAATTGAAAAGGGTTTAAATTGTACACCCTATGTGAAGGAATAATCTATTTTCATTATATTCAGTGCTGATAATAAAGAAGCACTAATGTATGGATAGTTATAAATCAGCAGGTTGAACGAAGAACTATTAAAGCAGAATATTTTTTTTTTTAATTGATACATTAATCAATAAAAGTGTATTTTTGTCAAAGGACAAGAAAATAATTGCAAAAAGCATTAGAATATACTACGCTGGTTTGAATGATTCATGGTAATTTCACCAGAAAGGATATTCAGCTAATGGGTACCAGCTCTTATTGATGGAATAGTTGATTGTTGAGTTAAAACCTAGATAAATCTAAAGTAAAACTTTGGTAACCACCTAAACAGATATTTAGAGGGTTTTATAACAGTTATACAAAAAAAAAGATTTATAGTGGTTAAAGAATACTTTTTTTTACAAATAAATCTGTTTAAGATTTTTTTTTTTTAACTAGGAATTGGAAGGGAATTAGTTTTTATCTCTAAGATTTGAAAATTATGATATGAAAAAAGACTATAAAGGAATACATATGAATATTTGGTAGTTTACCGTAATATCAGCATCTGTTAAAGATATATAGCACAGAATAGAGAACAATAATAGTGAACTGTGTTTCATTCGAACATTTGAATTAAGAGGGAATATAGTTCTTATATGACCATAATCAAAATACCTTCAGAAACGAATAAAACTAATTATATTCATGAATTGAAACTAAATATGCTCTACGAAAGAGAAATTACACTATTTCTGTACCAACGATTGTTGGAAAACTTATGGCATTATTTTATTATTTTGAGCTTTCCATCTACAATTCTAAAGTAACATACAATAAAATACATTGAAAAAGAATGAACAGAAGCGTGCCGAAGAAAGGAAGTTAACTAAACGATCACAAAGATATTTAAAAACGCCGAGGAAAGATCACAGCATACACTAGAATAAAATACAGTTTTCAACTTTATTCAGGGGGCATACATTTCAGAGGATACTGGAAGTATTAAAGAGTTTGAAAAAAAAAATAAATTACCAATCATCATTCAACGTGATTGTTCATTCTTTATATTTCTAAACTGGAATATATAAAACTACCCTCACATTCCACGGCACAGTGTTCATAGAGAAAATATAACAAACATTTAACATATAAAAACTTGCATGTATTATTGATTTCAATTTCAAATTTCTTCTCATCTATCCTAACATTACATAGTGCTATACACAGATATCTCATGTGACAATATATTTTTTTTCTCCTCTATGACCATGCTCTTCTAGCATTCATCATCATCATAATCATCATCTCCTACGTCTATTGACACAAAGGGCCTCAGTTAGATTTTGCCAGTCGTCTCTATCTTGAGCTTTTAATTCAATGCCTCTCCATTCATCATATCCCATGTCACGTTTCATAGTCCTCAGTCATGTAGACCTGAGGACTTCCAACTCTTTTAGGGCCTTGTGGAGCCCATTTGATTATTTAGTGTACTAATCACTCATGGGGAGGGCGGAAAGCATGTGCAAACCATCTCCACCTAGCCCTCACCATGATCTAATGCACATATGGTGCTTGAGTAATCTCTCTTATAGTTTCATTTCTAATCCTGTCCTGCTATTTACCTCTCAATATTCTTCTGAGGGTTTTGTTCGCAAATCTAAAAAAATCTGGTGGATATGTTTCATTGTCATACCAAGACTCATGTCCAAACAGTAACACTGATCTCGGTAAAGTGATATATATCCTTTTGATTTCCAAATTTTATTTAACTTACTAGCCATTGTCTGATTTACTTTTTTTCCAATCTTTCATTAAAATCCAATTCTAAAGACCCTGTATGGAAAATCATTGTTCATAATTACATAAATGATTCCACCTCATTAATCCTTTCTCCTTTCAATAATATTTCATCTTCCATTGAATATTCCGTTTTCATCATATCCGTTTTTATTCTACTTATCTTTGCAAGTTCTGAGGCGTTTTTCTAATAAGGACAGCGTCATCAGTATACTCAGGGTCTGCTAATTTCCTGTTGCTAATCCAGCCAATCCTTCTCCGCCATCCCCAACTGTACTATGCATTACAAAATCCATGAGGAGGATAAACAACATAAGTGAGTACGATTTTCCTTAGTGTACTTTACCTTCCACTGAAAATTCATTTATCAGGGCTCCAATAACATTAACTTTGCACTTGCTATGCTCATGAACAGATTTAATAAAATTTACATATTCAACAGCAACCCCAACATAACACAGGACTCTCCATAAAATTGATCGGTGCACACTATCAAAGGCTTTTTCATAATCCACATATGCAATCAAAAGTGGATTTGTATAGTTTACACATTGATGTACAACATGTCTTAAAATGCAAATGGAAACTATTCCTAAATGGTAAATTATTGAAAATATCTAAGTAACAAGACCTTTCAATCCTTCATTTTGTCATAAACCGTTTTATTTTCCTCAAAAGATTTAAAGGAAACTTTGTCAGAATTTTTTTTCTTCGCTTTCAGGAAATCTTTCGCATTTAAAACACATTTGAATTTATTGTTAGTCGTATAGTTTAATCTTTTGTCCCTCTTTGCCTCTATTTCAGAGTATTTTATCAACTGGAAATATCCGGTGATCAGTAACAAGATGCTTTCACTTGAAAAAACAACAGCTTCTATAGTAGTCTACTTCATGAATGCTTCAAATAAAACAAGGTCATGTCATGTGCTTTTTTTTTAACACTTTTAAAGAGAATAACATTCAAGTGTAATCTTGTCTCACTTTTCACCTAAGGAACTAGTAACCCTTTCACTGATTTTACTAAAGATTTGTTTGATGATTAGTTTTCCTTGTGAAATCATTTTTTCTTAGTCTTTATTATTTTAATCAAAGATCTTGTCTTGTGTTTGTTTTCTAATAAAAAATGTTCCTCCACTATGAAGAAACAAAGTATCTTTCTACAGTAAAACTTCAACTCACCCATATCTTTTTTACTCTAAGGAATATTTGATTTGCCGTGGAAACCCAATGCTATAAAAAATGGACTTCCATGAGCGATTCTAGTATAGAAATAATATTCTCTGTGGAAAACCTATCTAGAAATCCCTTCTGAAGATTAATTATTAGTAAATATCTACTCACACATCGGTCAGTCTATCTTCAAATGTATAGCTACTCCAGGACCCACTTAGAACAGGTCAGCCAGAAAGAGGATTAAGGATGAGTCACCGCTGTTCAGTATGTCACGGGATCCAATGCCTTTCTCAAAACCTACTGACCTGGTAGGTCCAGTAAACAACAATTACACACATTGTTTAGTACTATGATTCCTTGTTACTTGATAACGTGTAAGAGAAAAGCATTTAATCTCATGTTACTAAAACAATTCTCTTGTCATTCCCAGTAACGGTTTCGTGTATGGTCCCTCAATTACGATGTTAAAGACTAAAGGTTCAGCATATATAAGATGTTCTTTATTTCCTAAGTAAAAGATATCAAGAAATAAGTGGGCGAATGCAAGTCATCAAGCAGATACAATCAGTTCTGAATCTCCTGTGATATGATCAGCTCATTTTGCTCCCGAGTATTGTAAAGACGGCAGGAAATCCCGGTACCTGGATTTTGAAAGCCATAACAACATGTGCTTATTGAAACCAGAAGAGATGGCAAATCTCTCTGATTGCCAAATGGTAAGATTAATCTTCAAAGTTTTTAATCAAACTTTGATAAAAAAAAAGATATATTACAATTCATATTAATTTCATGCCTATCATATATATTGATAAGCATGATTCTAGGACATTTACGTACTGGACGTTTGCGTCCCAGACAATTGTGGCCCGGACAATTGCGTCCCGGATAATTGCGTCCTCGGATATATGCGTCCTGGACATTTGCGTACCTGTATGTGTGTTTTACTGATTCTATAAAGGTTTTTATCTTTACCTTTATTCTCTACTTTTACACAGTACTTTTATCTATACCTCTATCCACACTGAATATGCATATGTTTTAATGGCATCAAATAATTTGGATTCTTACTTCATGCTTTGACAATAATTACACCTTTAGCCACATTGGACACAAAAGGACATATATATACATATATATATATATATATATATATATATATATATATATATATATATATATATATATATATATATATATATATATATATATATATATATATATAGATATATATATATATATATATATATATATATATATATATATATATATATATATATATATATATATATATATATATATATATATATATATATATATATATATATATATATATATATATATATATATATATATATGTATATATATATATATGTATATATATACATATATATACATATATATATATATATATATATATATATATATATATATATATATATATATATATATATATATACAAATATATATATATATATATATATATATATATATATATGTATATATATATATATATATATATATATATACACAAATATATATATATATATATATATATATATATATATATATATATATATTTGTGTATATATATATATATATATATATATATATATATATACATATATATATATATATATATATATATATATATATATATTTATATATATGCATATATATATTTATATATATGCATATATATATTTATATATATATACATATATATATATATATATATATATATATATATATATATATATATATATATATAGATTCAAAACCTTATAGTGTCTAAGGTGGCAGAGAGATTTAGTCCTAGGAAGGATAAAATCTCACCCACCTAAGGCCTGGAAAGATGGCTTACAAGTTATCCTGTCCAAGTAAGGCAACGGAGCGTATTTCAAACGCACTAGAACTAGAGAGGGATGGGAATGAATTTCCACAACATGTAGACACACTAACAGGCACAGCGGTAAGGGAAATTTGAATGGAGAAAGGAGACTCAGATATTGGTGAAGAGGCATGACATCAAGACCGAACTGCAACATTAGGAAAGGCAGAGTGTTTCAAGTGGTTTGCAGAGATAACACACAGAGGTCAAGTCCTCCGAACCAGGCATAGCCTACCAAAGACTAAGAGGGAAGCATGAGAATGGATAAGGTGACACAAGGGGTCTACTCAACATAACAGGGGTATAATGAGTTCCAATTGATAAACAAAAGCAGACACATTGAAGAACTTGCCAAGACCTGTGTAGGCTAATTGGAAAATGAGAACAAGCACCAAAGAACACCTGAAAACACTATCCAATTCCCAGAGGGACCTTCAGGACCGCAGCTTCCCGCTATGACGAGTCGACAGCATGGGAGGATAGACAGCCTCTCCAAACCAAAAAGGTTAATTGGAAGAAGGAGATGATGCACAAGTTAAAATTTACCAGGCATGGCCGCCGACTGAGGTGGAGCTAGCCTAAGTCAATGCTGATAAAAACAACATATGAAATAAAAAAAAAATGGGGTAGGGTACCCTTAATCATACCACACTGTGAAAGAATAATGTAAAACATATTCCTACAATAATATGACTAAATAACTATGCATTTCTGAACGATTTGGTAACATGATGCAATGGCGCCGACCTCATGCTGGCCACAGAACAATATAAGCATGCAAATCTCAAGATGAACGGGCTGGAGAGACGCGGAATTCTCCAACACACAAAATGAGGCTAATCAACTCAATCCAAAACCACTCAAAATGCTAAAAAGGAAAGGCAGAAAAACCTCCAAGCGACTATCAAAGATGGCAACTACGAAAGGGAATGGATCAACAGGAAAAGAGTTAGTTGTAGCATATAGAAATCGGGAGTTTTAACGGCTCTCTTGCCCATGTATCCTACCTATGCCTCATCCTTCAAGACAAGGTTAACTCTATTTGCGGAAGGATAACCATGGCTTGTTATTAACACGTTCTTGTAATACACACGATATCTCTCGGGATAGTTACTTTTTAGGTTAGAGCTCCTTTGATTCAACTAAGGTAAAATTCTTCTGGTATGTCACTCGCAGAAATATACTAAGTAGAAGCTGTCAATGAGGAACTACCATCAGGACGACATAGCTGGAGCCCTAAAAATAATGATTAATATGAAAATATGAGCCTCTGGCTTTGACCATGGGGGGCCACAAGACATAAACGGGAACATTAAGCAAAAACAAAAGGGAGAGATACAAAACTATCCACCAAAAAAGCGTAAGGTACTTTTAACCGATGTAGCAGAACCAGACACGTCCATAAGCCCAATTTCACACAAGAACTTGACAAAACAAGCAGAAAACTCCCAAAGCAAGAAAACAAGATGGCGCTGTGAGACGAAATGGTAAACCAGTGAACATGTTTACAGTAACACACTGGGATTGGAGTTGTAACGGCTCTCCCACCTATTCAATCCTATCACATATCCTTCGAGACATGGTTAAATTTATTCGGGGAAGGATGGCAAGGCTTTTTTATCACGTCCCTGTTACATACACGGTATCGTTTGGGATATTCCCTCCAGGGATTAGAATCCTGTGATACCTACACGTAAAATTCTGTGATATAATATATGCAGGAAATATCCCAAGTGGAAGCTGCCTAGAGGAACTTCCATCAAGACGACATGGCTCGAGCTAAAATATCTACTGTTAACAACTAGGGAATTGGCAGTCATCCCGTCCAGCTGCCTCCTTTTCTTATTGGTCTGTCTCTTCCCTCTTACCCTATGACTAGTTCCCTATGTGATCGTCTACTGGTTGCCGACTTAGCAATGCCGTTTCCCATATTGTGTCGACATACCTTCCGGGTAAAAAAAAAGCTTAGATCATGGATCCATGGCAGCAATAAATAGCTGCCGCCTTAGGCATAGCTACTGCCATCTTAGGCACAGTCATGGCGGCCTTACGTAGAATGGTATATGATTTTGCCACCTTATGTTGATAATCTGATCGACCCATTTTTAGGGAAAAAGTGATCTATTGGTATAAATATTTTTCTTTCTCCTATTCTACCACACTATAGGAATTCATATTGAGTTCTGAGAGGTTAGGCATGAGTTTCCATTATAGTGTAGCATTAGCAGTAGCTAGTAGCAGGTAGAAATTCTTTTAACCATATTTGAAAAAAATATAATTTTTCTATGTGAAGATATAAATTTTTTTGTGTGACAATAACATACTCATTGACAATTTTCTATTTTTACAGGTTGCTGACGACATGGAATGTGCGACGGAAACATGCCCCATGCGGGTCAAGTTGCCATGCGGCCATAATACTTGCAGGATACATGCAGACTGTCATGTTCCCAAAAGTTCCTTTGCTGTCTAGGAATCTACTAACTGCAGTATATGCAAGGAACTTATCCACACTGGATTCCACGCTACCAATATTTCTCAGGAGGAGAAAGCGTTTGGCCAGAAAACCATCAAAAACTGGGTGGGGGTCTTTCAGAAGAGCTCTCAACAAGATACCCTCTATCGTCCTTTCCTGGAAATGAAAGATATCCAGTTCCCCAATGCTGATGTAACCAGTGTATGGTCATCAGATACCGATGGTACAACTCCAATATGTACAACTGGATCCTGCAGATCTTGAAGTCCATTATGAGCTTCTAATTATAAATTTGGACGCTGACAACATGTTGACAACCTCTTCCATTCCTTCAGAAAGGGAAAGGCTCTTGTTGACAGTGGAAGCCTCGGATGACTCACTTGACAATCAGCAGGTAAATACTGTACCTAGTACTTCTGTGCATAGTCCAGTCCTTATATCTGCTACACCTGCCTCTACTTCGACTCCTCTTCAAACTCCGACTACTCCCTTGCACCCAGGAAATTTGGAGTTCTTGGCTTTCATGGAAGTATTAATGGAGAACATTAATAAACAGCTTGAAAGAGCTCAAGCATCCTTAGAGGCAAAGATTGAGGTGCTGCAACAGACAACGAAGTCCCAAGCTCCACTAGTATCAAGTCTTCCAGACTTTTGGGCAAAAAACCCTTGGGGTTATGCAGAACATATGGTTCTGAGTGATGTATACCTTCATATTGGCGAATGTATGGCCTTTAAACAAGTTTTGAATATAGAGTTTTATCCCTCTATTGAGAATTATCCTTACTGTTATGTAAGGTTGAATTCCAAAGTGTTTATTAGGGATAATACGATTCTAAAGGAAACGATCATCTTGGAGCAAGGTTAGGCTCAAATCCTGTTGGTGAAGGAGCGCAGAAAGCAGGAGACATGTGTGCCTGCGAAGGACACTATCTTCCCTTTTGCCTCATAGAGTTCAGAGGCCGTTAAAAAGGCAGTAGTGGAAGGTAGACTGCTTGCCCACCCATATGAATCTGATAGTGGGAAAGATGTCATACACACTTTTACAATAAGAAAACTGGTTAGGAATATTGGAGGCAAGCAATTTAATGAGAGACTGCTCAGAATTCTGGATTTCCTACTAAAAGCGGAATTGGAGGCCAAAAGGAGACTGGCAGCTTCTTTGGCGCTCCAGTCTTATCTTGAGATGTTTATTGGTAACTATGCAAAATCTGACCTCCTCCTATTTCTTGCAAAAACCCATGTAGCTACCTTCCATTGGGATCTCCAGGCATTCCTTTTAGCCAAGAGAGCGTGCAGAGAGCACATCATAGCAGCGGCAACTATTAGGCATGAGCCTAAAAAGTTCTTTGACTCCAACATCTCCGGGAAAGATCTTTTTCCCCAAAAGGTGGTTAAAAGAGTTATGGACAAGTGGCTAAAGAGAACCAGAACCGTATGCAGAAATGAGGCATGTCCTCTAAGAGGAAATTTACCCGAGGAGAAGGACCTAAACCTAAAGGCAAAAAGCCTATTAGAACCTTTAAAGGCAAAATAACATTTCCTGTCGCAATTGCCACAGTTCCCACTATTCCCAAGATAGTTTACACATTTTCCAAGCAGCATATGTCACAGTCCCCAGCATTAAACCCCTTTTATGAGCGGACTGCAACTACATTTAAACCTATCGAAACTCAAGGGAAAAATATAGGGGAATGGGAAAGTATGGAAGAGGTGGCCAATTTAGGGGCAGAGGAAATAAAGGCAGGTCGCGTAAAGAAGCAGGTCCTTCAAAACACCAATGAGGAGTTTCCAGTTGGGGGAAGACTATCACTTCAAGGATCAATGGAAATCCGATCCTTGTGCACATAGCATAGTCTCAAAAGGACTAGGCTGGATATGGAGACAGAAGCCACCACAGTTAAAAATATTCTTTCAATCCAAATCCCCATTCTTGGAAGAATATGTGAAAGATCTCCTCGGGAAGGGAGTTATCCATTGCACACAATCCATGAACAATCAAGGATGTGTATCCTGCGTGCCACAGAAAATTTTGAACTCTTAGAACTATTCTGGACTGGTCTACTCTAAGTAAATTCTATCAGAATAACAAGTTCCAGATGCTAACTATCTCGCAAATATGAACCCTACTACCCTCGGGGACATACACCATCTCCAAAGATCTTACTGACGCTTATTGGCATCTTGCGATATGTCAGCACTTCTCCCCTTACCTTGGTTTCAAACTGGCAAGAAAGGAATCCAGTTTCAAACCTATACCCTTCAACTCAGCATAGGTCCAAGGAGTTTCACAAAACCAGTTAAGACAGTTTTTTTAACAAATGAAGGACAAAGGTCTTGAAATTATGGTATACCTTGATGTCTGTTTAGTTTGGTCTTTGATGAAGTTGGAATGTCTTCTAGCAGCTCTGGAAGTTATGAAATTACTTCAATCCCTGAGCCTTAAAATCAACCTTGAGAAGTCCTTGTTATCTCCATCTCAAGAATTCCAATGGCTTGGTCTTCTCTGGGATTTGAAGTCACAAGAGCTATTAGGACCCTCTGGTTCGGAAACTTAAATCTTGCCAGTTTCCTCTGCCAGCACCATGCTGTCCTAGAATGTTGAACAGTGTTCGCTTCCTTTTGCATATCGGACAACCCATAGCTGATGATTTTCTCATCTAAGTGGCTAGAAGAAAGTATGGAATTTTGATGGGAAGGATTGATCTTATAGAAGAATACAAGTCCTTTACTACAAAAAGACAATTATTTAACTCTTGGAAGGGGTAGGTGCAGCTTCTTAAGAAACATAAGCCAACTTCGATTACAATGGACTTCTGTTTGTCATTCTTTATTTACCTAAACAAACAAGACCTGACCTCCACAAGTATTTACTCATGTAAATTGTACCTAACTAGACCTACAGATTATGCGTTTGATATGGAACTCAACAGTGAACTGTTCAATAAGATTTCAATGGGTTATGTTAGACTGAAACAATGCTCCCACAAAAACCATCTCATGGTCTTTTGACAAAGTTTTTAACTATTCCGCTTCTTTGAAGGATCTTACTGAAAAATCAATCTTTTTACTGGCTATGGCTTCTGGTAATAAAGTCAGCAAGATTGTGGCACTTTCAGGTGATGATGCCCACATTGAATTCTCGGAGTCGGGAGAAGTTAATTTATATCCAGATCGTGCATTTTGGTTAAAGATGAACTCCCCACGAAACGTTGGGAGCCTTTGAAGACCGTCCTTCTAAAGGAAGATCCTTCTCTGTGTCCCCTGTGAAATGCCTTGAAGCTTACCTGTCAAAGAGTGAGGCCTCTAAAGGCTAATAACTTTTTAGAGGGGAAAAAACTGGATCTATTCTCTCTTGAAACAGCTAAGGTCCAAACTCACCTATTTTATCAGAAGGGCTGACCCGCATAATACGTCATCGGGTGATCCTAGGAAAGTTGTCTCTTCCCTAAACTTCTTCCAGTATATATCCTTGAAAGGCTTACAAACCTACACTGGATGGAAATCTTTGAGAGTGTTTTTCAAAAATTACTTTCGACCATTGGAAGAAATTAAACACTTTGTTTTGCTGGCTGGTAGTGTGATTAAACCAGCTTCTTAGTTTTGTACATTGACTCTTATGGACTGTATAATATAGGATTATTATAGTGTGCATATTGCAGGTTGAATGATCCAAGGGGGATATTATCTTTATCATATGAAATGATGTTACTATTCTATTTTATACAAGGTTACTGTGATAAACATCTCTTGTTTTAAGCAATAAAAATTTAAATACTGTTGCACCAATTTTGTTAAATTTATATGCTTTTGGAAATAATAAAACACTGTACATCTTTTTGCCTTTCCTTTATATTAGTGATTGTGTGCCCCTGAGGTGTAGAGGTATTTTGCACGGAGCTCTGTTTAACACTTTCCGTGAGTCGTGTTTTAGCTTTTGTTTCAAACTTAGGATACCATTGAAAAGATATTAATAATCTTATAGAGAGACCAAAGTGAAAAGAAAAAGTACACCGAGTCTGGCCCCAAGTGTGCCCCTAACCTGGTCAGAAATGTGAAACCACGGAATTAGACTGGAAAAATGGATAGGATGTGAGTGCAATAGATCGTATCATAATAAATGTGTGTATATGGTGACAGGGAAAACTGATAATGAAATAAGAATCCTAAATTGGCTATACCCACACTATGTAGTTAAAGCCAGAGCAGCTAAGTTATATATATCAAAATTGCAGGAAGAGTTGTGAATAAGAGAAGAACCTCTGAGCGTACAAAATACGAGAATTGATGAAATGGAAAATAAATTTTTGGACCTTAGAGCACATGCAGCAAATTCCACCCTGACTACTGACCTCACTGAGAAAGTTGATAATCTTGCTATGAAGATGGAATCAATCAGAGGAAATGACATAAGCTGACAAGGTTAAGGAAGAAAATGTGTTGGTAATTAAATCAACAAATAAAACAACTAAAAATACTGAGAAAAAACACGAAGTAGAAGAGGCACTTAAAGACATTCTCATACTTAACACGAGATCAACTTCAAGTGGAAATGGTGTGAACTTTGTTGAGAAAATGATTAGAGAAGAGGCTCCAAACAAAATTCAAACATTGATTGCCGACTCTGAAACGAGAAAATTCAGAAAATTAAAACCAAAAATAATTATATACAATGTGTACAATAAATGAAGATGAAGTAGAAAATGCTCTGATTCAAATAAATTATTACCTAGACCAAATCTGAAACATAAAAGAGAAGATAAGCGTGGTACTGAAAAAAAAAAAAAAAGCTGCAGGTAGGACTACCCACTGTGTTGAAATGTGATCCTGAAGTCCAAATGGGTATTCAAGATAATGGTGACCAAGTTATGTTGGATTGGGTACTTATATCATACATGATGGATGCCACGTGATCACATGCTACCACTGTCAGAGGTATGGACATGTTGAAAAAGATCACAAGTTTAAAACTCTTGATAAAGTCTGCGGGAAATGTTCATAAAAATATTCCACCAAAGAATGTAACTTGCAAATGCCAAAGTGCATTAAGTGCAAAACGTTAGACAAACCAAATGACCATGCAGTAAACTTAAGAGATTGTAAAGTTATTAAGATAAAATTGAAAAGACTAGCAGAAAATACTGATCATAAATACTAAGGATGTCATAAACTGTGCCTATATAAATATACAATCTGTTGATTGGCCAATTTCGAGAAGTGATGAACAAGAAATACTTGCACATACTAGCATTACCTGAAAACCGATTGAATAACATTGACAAGACTAAGATCACTGAAATAACGCCCTCCACAGAAACCTCTTTCACATTCTGAAAGGGGGTAGGTCTGTTAGTGGTGTCGAACTCTTTATTCATAAAGGATACTGAAATTTCAAAATGTTAAAAAGAACTAGTGTAACAAGTTTTGGATATATAGAAATAAACTTTACGCATAAAAATTTAAAAATATCCTTTGTAATAGTCTACAAACCTCCTTGAACAAATACTAGTATCTTCTTTGAAGAAATCAGTGTATTCATTTATATGATTATCATGTAGAAAATTGAAATAGTTATTTGTGAAGACTTCTATTTTTGAATGGAGGACACATCAAATCTGGACAATTTGGCAGTTAGTAAGCTATTAGAATCATATCAACTAGGTAATAATATCTACTCTACAACTACTTTAACTGGGCATATGTTGGACCTAGTTTTGAGTGATGGAATGAATAACATTGTATCTGATATAAATGTTGAAGAGAAATGTACTATCTCCCAAGTGTACAAACTCATAACGTTTAGTCTACCCCTACTGAAACATGCAGTAGTAAAGAAATTAAATATGAGACATGAATCAAAATTTTCTCATACCCTATTTATTGAAGAAATTACAAAGAAAATAACAATACTATCAATATTCCGTGTAATCATGATAATCAACATTTGTTGGGAGCTTTGTGTGGTAACTGTAGGGGGCTCTGCATAGTGGTGGTACCTTTGATGTTTACCAGCTGCACTCTATCATCTAATGTGAGAGTGGGTGGCATCACTGGACCTCATCCATCTCCTAAATCTCTCACGTGCTGGCTCCAAGTGCCACACCCTGGTACACCGTCTCAGCTGGCGGACTAAACCATGTGAGGGGGTGGTGTTAACATGGCATCACCGGGCGAAAGACCTTGTTCCAAAGGCACCAGCCAAGGCGTAGAATTCCTAGACGAATGACAACGGCCACGTGTTCGAGGTCAAGGCGAGCCCCCGGGTACTGGAGGAAGTCGGCTATAACCCGGCCTGGAGAGGGATGCGCGCCGCCAGGCTTAATCAGCCCAAGACACACTGCATGATGGACACAACAAAAAAAAAAACCGTACCGGCTCGGTCGTCGCCCGGGTCAACAAGGACCGCGCCATCCGTTGCACACCAGGGCGGACGTGACAAGTGTACTACTGGTGCAACATCCCCTCCGAAGATCCGAGGAAGAGATAACGTTACAAAAGCAACATGGAACGTGAGAACCCTTGCCCAAACAGGGAAACTACAGGAACTAACACACGAACTGGAGAAATACACCTGGCACATTGTGGGACTCTGTGAGGTTAGGTGGAAGAACCATGGGGAACATCTCACCGAGGAAGGTCATGTACTTTACTACAGTGGAGAGATGGACAAACATACCAATGGCGTAGGTTTTCTTGTCAACAAGAACGTCAAGAACTCTGTACTAGGTTGCTGCCCAGTTTCCAGCAGGGCCATTTCCATCCGCCTAAGAGCAGCACCATTTAACATCACAATAGTACAGGCCTATGCACCAACAACTGACCACGACGATGATGCTGTGGAGGCATTCTACAGTCAACTCCAAGAAACCATCGACAAAGTGGACAAAAAGGACATACTTATCATCCAGGGAGATTGGAATGCGAAAGTGGGCAAAAACGCACTGAAGGACTGGAAGGAATTCTGCGGCCCCTCGTGCAATGACGTGTCCAATGAGAGAGGACTACGACTACTAGAGTCTGCCAGCTACAACAATGCTGTGCTTGCAAATACACTCGGTGAGCACAAGGCATCATGACGCTGGACATGGCATGCACCTAATGGAATCCACCTCAACCAGATCGACTACATCCTTGTACAAAATCGGTTCAGATCGGGGATCAAAAGAGCTACGACAAGAACTTTCCCTGGTGCAGATGTCGGTAGCGACCATGATTTGGTGTTTGTGAACTTCAAACTCAGGCTGAAAACAATCAAGAAGCCCAAGAACACCAGGATGAAATTCAACCTGGACAGGCTGAGGGACCCCAACATCGCAGAGTCCTTTAAGGCAACAGTTGGAGGGAAGTTTGCCCCACTGTTAACGCTTGAGGAAGACCACAGCGCAGAAACGCTGACAGCTCAATTAAACAAAGTCATGATAGAGTCTGCAAACGAAACGCTTGGAAACGTTCGCAGGAAAACACAGCGATGGGTCACAGATGAAATCATGGATATGTGCAACAAAAGAAGAGAACTGAAAAAGAACAAGACCACACCCACCGGAGCAACAGAGTACAGAGAAATCAACCACAAGGTAAGAAAAAGCATGAACCAAGCCAAAGAAGATTGGATTGGGAAACAGTGTACAGAAATTGAGGAAAAGCTGGAGAAGAACAACAGTAGGCGAGCGTTCCAAATCGTGAAAGATCTAACAAAACCAAATCAAGCATGAGTCAGTACCATCCAAGACAAAGTAGGGAACTGCCTCACGGAAGAAGAAGACATACTCAAAAGGTGGACAGAGTACTGTTCCGACCTTTACAACTACCAGACCAATGGAGATCCCAATGTAACATCGTGCCACAAATCATCTAACAACAACGACTTCTTAGTTCTGAGAGAAGAAGTGGAGGAAGCGATCAGATCGCTAAAACATAGAAAAGCTGCAGGAGTAGACAACATCCCTGCAGAACTTATAAAGCATGGCGGAGAGACAGTGACTGACATCCTCACTAGCATCTGCAACAAGATCTGGCAGACAGGTGAATGGCCCACACCCTGGACACAGTCCCTCATCATCACGCTTCCTAAGAAAGGCAACTTACAGCAATGCCAAAACTATAGAACAATTAGCCTTATCAGCCACGCAAGCAAAGTGATGTTGAGAGTCATTCTGAACTGACTGAGACCCCAGGCAGAAGAGATCATTGCCGAAGAACAAGCTGGATTTAGAAGAGGAAGGAGCACAACGGAACAGATTTTCAATCTTCGAGTTCTGTGTGAGAAGTACAGCCAACACCAGCAAGACATCTTTCACGTGTTCATTGACTACAAAAAGGCATTTGACCGCGTATGGCATGATGCCCTCTGGGCCACAATGAACAGGTACAACATGGGACAAAAACTGATACTGACGATCCAACAGTTGTACAATAAAGCAACCAGCGCGGTCCTTGCCCAAGGCAAAATAGGCGAATGGTTCCGCACTTCAGTAGGTGTCCGCCAAGGCTGCCTTCTGTCACCAATCCTGTTCAACATCTTCCTTGAACAAATTATGACAGATGCACTCGAAGATCATGTGAGCACAGTTAGCATCGGAGGACGAACAATCAGCAACCTTCGGTTTGCTGATGATATTGACGACCTGGCAGGGAACGAAGATGAGCTGGTCAACCTTGTGAAACGTCTGGATGAAACATCAACCAGATACGGAATGGAAATCAGTGCTGAAAAAACAAAACTAATGAGAAACAGCGACGAATCAATCAAAGCAAAAATCGTGGTCGGTGGTCAACAACTTGAAACAGTCCAACAATTCAAGTACCTTGGTGCAATCATCAGCCAAGAAGGATCCAAACCAGAAGTTCATGCAAGACTCGCGCAAACAACAGCGGCGCTTGCAAAACTGAATCCAATCTGGAAAGACAAAAACATCGTTGTCAAATCCAAATTGAGACTATTGCATGCCCTAGTCATTTCCATCCTTCTGTATGCTTGTGAATCCTGGACACTGACGGCAGAGCTACAGAGAAAGATCCAAGCTGCAGAAATGAGATGCTTCAGACGAGTGCTTGGCATCTCGTACATTGAGCATGTCACAAATGAAGAAGTCAACAGAAGAGTGAGACAACACTTTGGACGCTATGAAGATCTGCTGTCCACAGTGAAGAGGAGAAAACTAAAATGGTATGGCCACACAACAAGATCAAGCGGCCTGTCCAAGACAATTCTCCAGGGAACAGTTCAGGGGAAGAGGAGAAGAGGGCGGCAGAGAAAGAGGTGGACCGACAACATTGCTGAATGGACAGGAAAAACCTTCGCCCAGACCCAGGCACTCGCACACGACCGTGACAAGTGGAGGCTCCTATTGCGGTGTTCCACCATGCAGCGCCCCTACGATCCTGGTGGATTATGGGATCAGTAACGGTGTCTTATGACCACTTATAATCGAGCGAATAAATGTGAATATGATACCATGTGCCCACTGATGGAAAAGACTACAGCAGTTAAAAAAAATCTCGCTGGTTTGATGGAAAGAGTTTAGTGAAAAAGAGGGAAAAAAGATGCAAACCAAGAAAGAAGAATCGGTTAAAAACAAACTACATGGATAGAATATAAAACTGCTGTGTCAAAACAACTACTTATTAATAAAGAAAAAAGTGAATACTGCAAGAGAAAGATTTGCGAAGCTGCAACAGATAAAAATGTGTTATATCGTCTCCTGAATGTTATAATGTGAAATATAAACGAAAAGAAGCTTCCTGATGGTTACAGTGAACAAGAACTACCAAATAATTTTCTAGTATTGTTTAAATATAAAATTGAAAATATAACAAGGTCATTTATAAATACTCAACATCAGATTAATGATACACCAGATACACATGAAATTAATGAGATTTAACAACATAACACAAGACGACATCACCTGGATTACAGGGAGAGCAAAGAAAACAAACGACGTGCTCGATCTTATGCCAAAATCTGGAGTAATTGGAGAGAGAAAATTTTCTAGTCTAGCCAAATTAATTATGAGAAGAGCAAATGCAAGCATTGATGAATGTAAGTTTCCTAAATCTAAGAAAATGACTATAGTCATACCACTTCTGAAAAGTGCTCTGGATTACCAAGAATTAAGCTCATATAGACCTATTTCGATTCTATTCTTTGTTTCAAAAGTACTAGAATATGTAATAATGTAGTAAAAACTGTCAGTTTTCATTTAAGAAATGTTGCTTTTACCAAAAAGTACCTTGATGAATGTTCTGTAACTAAACTTGTGATAAACTGTGTGGATACCAGAATCGACTACTGTAACTCTATCTACTACAATCTACCAAAAGTACAAATTAAGAAATTACAAAACATAATAAACAGAGGAGCAAGACTGATAAGAGATCTCCCACCTAGAGAAAGGAACACTCCTATACTAATTGATCTTCATTGGCTGCCGATTAGAGTGTGAATTCAATTTAAAATATGTACAATAACCCACCAAGTTATCAGAACCAATCATCCAAAATATCTAAGAGAATTGCTACATATTGTGTAACCAACGTATCGCCTGATACCAAAAATAGTTACAGATGGTTTTAAACTATCAAAGCCCAGATACATGTCTACAGTAGGCTCTACAGCATTTAAATATGCGGCCCTAAGACTAAACAATAGGCTCTTATGAGACATCTGAATAATTGAAGACATTAAGGCATTCAAGAGGAAACTCAAGACCTTATTTTTTGAGTGTTTTGTCAGTGATGATTAAACAGTAAGCGAACAATACGCATTATGAAATATTAAATGCTCCCAAATGAACATTATAAAACAACCATGGAGGTCCCGTAAAGAGTAGGATTATCCTGCTGTACAGGACCAAATAAGCGGCCCTTAAACTAAAAATAAAGTACTGTTGATAAATAAAAACTAGTGCAGCTTTATTTTTTAACACTCCTTTTTACAGACTATTGCTTACTCTACTCCACTCATAGACTGGAACTATGGCCCCAAGTATCCCTATTTGGAAGTGTAAAACAAACCATCATGAGATACACTAATCTTAGAGAAATTCTATATCTTCTATAATTACTGGTGTTGATAATAAAGAGTATGTATAGGGTTAAAACTCTAATTTGCCACAACTGAGAATTTTTAATTCTCTGGTATACTTTCTTCAGGATGACATGGCTCAAGCCCAAAGAAAGGATTTTGACACAAGAAAAACCTCTTTTTGAGTGCGATAGCCATGTCGTCCTGATGGACACTCCCTTTAATTTTCATCCCCTGCCAGTTCTCAGTGGGAGGCCATGTTTCATACAATGGCTGCTGCTGTAATGGCAAACCAGCAAACATGTTTACAGTAACACACTGGGATCAAAGATATGATGGCTCTTCCACATATCCAATCCTAAAGCATATCCTTCGAAGCAAGTTTAATTCTATCCGGCAAGGATAGTCGGGGTTATCTTAAACACATCCGTGTTACATACACGATATCTTTCGGGATATTGGCACCAGGGAAAGTATCCTTGTGATACCTCTACAGGTAAAATTCTCTGGTATATCACTGGCAGGAATTATCCCAAGTAAAAAGCTGTCTAGAGGAACTTCCATCAGGAAAATATGATTATCTCACTCCAAAATAGATTTTTCCTAAGTCAAAAGCCTTTTTTTTAGGGGGAGGGGGCCACCTCAGCAGTTTCCTAGTATCTAGACGGCGGCTTCTTTAACTTTTAGGTTATATCTCTCTTGCTGTGAAGCTTTGGTTCCTTTTCATATTCTAGATCTAATTGGCTTTGGTGGATAATAAATGTGTCATGATTTTTAGACTCGCCAGCTTGATTGCCTTTAGTCTAAAATATTGGTACACTAAGGATTTCCCCCTTTTCCTTACTCTTGTCAGTTGCATTTCCCCTCACGTACTAATTTTTTCTAGGTCTGACATCATGGGCTCATGGCACTACTAACCTGGCGGATTTTCTCGGCAGAGTTCCACCCTAGCCTAGATCTTTTCCTTTTCTGTTCCTTGACATAAGGTTGGGATCACCATAACCTGTTATGCAAGGTCGATTTAGACATAAAGCTAATAATAACCTAACGTCTTACACAAAGAGAGGGCCTTCCGTCCCCTATTCTAGTTGACTTTTTTTTTTGTCACACCGGATTAGTTTAAAGGGTTTGGGAAAATCTTTCATTCATATCTGACATATTTTTAACGATATCATATAAGTAAGCTGTCATTATATAATATCTCTTCCAATCATATCTGAAGAACATTATCCTCTGAATTGATCGGTTGGATACCGCCTAGTTTTCAGGATTTTTATTGATATCTCAAATCCTTTCTATCTTGTCCCTTTTATACGGCTCTCATTAAACTTATGGGCAAGCTCCCCTACTCCTTTTATAATTCTGATGTTAATAACTAGATAGGTAGTAGTTAGATCTACCAGCTAAAAATTTCTGGCCTACCTCCTTCCTTTTACCCATTGACTATTTGCCTATGGGATTGTCTGTTAGGTGCAGATTTAGCAGCTCTTCTGCTCCACGTTACATCGATGTACCTACAGGGTAAGGAAAGATAAGGCCATTGGCCCATATCAGCAATAAACAGCTGCCCATTTTGACATAGCTTTTTGCCACTTTAGGTCGACAGCTATTGGGTTTTGCTACCTTAGGTTGTCTGATCGATAGATTTCTTTTCCCTAATTCTACCCTACTATTGAAATTCATCTAGAATTCTGAGCTGTTTGGCGTGAGCTTCCATCGTAGTGTAGCCTTAACCCTAACTAGTAGTATGTAGAATGATTTATATGGTGTTTGTATTTTTAATACATACCATTTTGAGGAAAGAAATTTCCCATATCTATTGTATAGATAGATAGAAAAATCTTAAGTGACTCTAATGTACTCATTGAGATTTTTCTATCTTTACAGTTTGCTGATGGCAGGGAGTGCTCGATAACAGAATGTTTATGGTGATTTGTGGGAACAAGATCTGCAGGAAACAGGCTGATTGCCATGTTTTGAAAGGAATCATTGCTATCTGGGAGATCTCCAACTAGCGGCATATGTAAGATCTCTTTCATTCTGGATTCCTTGCCACCAACATTTCTAAAGATGAGAAAGCATGGTGGCAGAAAACCATCAGGACCTGGGTTAAGGGATTCCAGAAGAGCTCTTCTGTTGAAAGGAGGGATCTCCTGTTTACCAGGGCTGATTTGACCTCGGTGTATGGTCATCAGATACCGAGGGAGCAACTCCCATCGGTATAGCGGTATATCGCATATTATGAGTTCCGGGACACGATTCAGGACTTGAATCTGGACGTTGACAACATTCTGACATCCTCTTCCGTTTCGTCGTACAAGGAGAGGATCTCACCAACTACAGAAGCCTCGGAGAACTCTAACAATAGTTAGCAGGTTATTACTATACAACGGACTAACCCATTGCCTTGCCCTGTTGTTGATTTTGCTACACCGGCTTCGTCTTCTATACCTATCCTGACTTCGACTGACCCTTGGTTCCATGGACATTTGGAGTTTATGGCTACCATGAAAGCATTCATGGAAAATATTCAAACTGAGCAGAAGGAGTCTCAAGCGTCCTGGGAGGAGAAGATCAAGTCACTACAACAGGCACCCAGATCCAAGGCTCCACCAGTTTCAAGTCTATTGGACTGTTCGGTTAAGAATCCTTGGTGATATACAGAACACACGGTTCTGAGTGAAGGGTACCTTCAGATTGGTGAAGGACTAGGCTCTAAACTAGTTTTGGATTTGGAGTTTAATCCCACTATAGATAATTACCATCACTGCTATGTGTGGTTAAATTCTGAAGCATCTATAAGGTACCACTCCTAAGGAGATGACAATATTCGACCTTATTGGTACAGGAGCTAGAAACAGCTGAGTTTACCAACACTCAGTTTTCTTTTTTCAGCAGGAAGTAAGCGACCTTTATGGCTTCAAAGATCATTGTCTTTTAATTTGCCTCAAATAGTCTGGAGGCAGTCAAGAAGGCATTAATGGAAGGTATGGCTCTACTTATGCTAGAGAAGTGCAAACCCGTTTTTCTTGCTCTCCTGTATGAATCCGACTATTGGGAAGATGTCCAGCTTAACTATACAGCTGGCTAACTGGTTGGGGATATAGAAGGTAAAATTTTAATGGGAGACTGCTAAGAATTCCAAAATATCTTTTGAAATCAGATTTGGAGACCAAAGAAAGTCAGGCTTATTTGGAAATGCCCATTAGAAACTATTCGAAAATTGACCTTTTCACGGTTCTAGCTAAGACTCATCTAGCTACCTTCCATCGTGATCTACGTTCTTTTTAGTCAGGAGAGCCTGCAGAGAGCACATCCTGACAGTGGCAACTATTTGGCAAAAGCCTAAAAAGTTGATTGGCTTTAATATCTGGGGGAAAGATCTATTTCCCAAGAGGGTGGTATCGTCATGGATCGGGCGGCTAACAAACACAAGAGCCTTATGCAAAAATGGGGTATGTCCTCTAAGTGGAAATTTACCAATGCAGAAGGACCTAAGTCTAAAGGCAAGAAGCCTCGGAAACCTTTTAAAGGTAAAAAGACCTTTACTGCCACTGTTGCTATTGTTGCCATAATACCACATATTTTGTACACGGTTTCCAAGCAGTCATTTTTACAGTCTCTAGTTTTCAATCCCGTTTACAAACGGGCCACTACTACATTGCGATATGTTCGAGCTCAAGGAAGAAGTACCCGTGGAAGTGGAAAATCTGGAAGAGGTGGCAAGAAATTAAAGGCAGGATAAATAAAGGAGTAGGTCCTTCAAAAAAATAAAAAGGAGCTTTCGGTAAGGAGACGACTCTATTGCTTCATAGATCAATGGAACTTTGATCTTTAGGCTCACAGCTTAGTCAAAAGGACTAGGCTGGAAATGGTGACAGAAACCACAAAGGTTCAAGAGGTTCTTCCAGCCCACAACCTCTTTCCTGGAACATTATGTGCAAGATCATTTCCAGAGGGGAGTTATCCTTTGCACAAAATCCTTGAACTTCCAAGAGGGGCTATTTTGCAGGCCAAAGAAAGATTCAGACACTATTCAAACAATAAAGGACTGCTCCACTCTAAACAAAGCATTCAGAGCAACAAGTTCCAGATGCTAACTATCTTGCAAATATAGATCCTATTTCCCCCTGGAAGGCGTACACCTTCTCCATAGAACATGCCAATGCATTTTGGTATCTGCGATAGGTCAGCACCTCTCCCCCTACCTTGGTTTCACACTGGCAAGAAAGGTCTACATAATCAAGGCTAAGCCCTTCCAACTCAGTATAGCTTCAAAGATTTTAACAAAACCAGTCAAGACCATTGTCCAACAACTCAGAGATAAAGGTTTTAAATTTATGGTGTACCTCGCCGTCTGGTTGGCGACAAGGTCAGCATGTCTTCTAGCAGCTCTGAAAATCATAAAGTTTTTTTCAATCAATGGGCTTCCAGATCAACCTCATAAAGTCCAGATTAACTCCAGATTAGCAAGATCGGTAAGGTGTCTGCTTCATTCGGAAAAGATCACCAAACCTCATCACGAAAGAGACTTGGGCTCGCATTAGTTGGCAGAGGTTACAGACCCTATTTTGAAAGCGAGACTCAAAGATGCCTACAGAGTATAGAGAAGATAGTATCAAATGCTCGAAGATATCATCTGGCTTTACTGTACAAACAGCTCAAGCCTTGGTCCACAACCAAGAGCCTGTCAGCACACATTCCCATGTGATTACCTCCTCGATCATTGACAATTCACACGGATGCCTTGGAACAAGGTTGGGGAGGGGGCATACTCCCTCCAGGAAAATACAGGGTCAGTGGTCAATCAAGTTTTAGCAATTTCATATTCTGAAAGTTATTGCAATGCTTTTCTTTTTGAAGAGGTTGAACTATAAGAGGACCTCCCACATCAGGTTGATTCTCGACACCAAGACTATAGTCCAGTGCATCAACAGACAGGAAACTGCTCAGCGTGTCGACATCCAATCATGTAATATTAGCCATTCTAACTTTGACGAAAAGGAAGAATCGGTATCTCCCTGCAGTTCATTTAGAAAGAGTTTGTAATGTGATTGCGGACACTCTTTCAAGATTCAAGCCACTGAAAATAGAATAGTCATTGGACGGAAGAACATTGTTTTATTCTAAAGCAAGTCCTGGAACTGCAAATAGATCTCTTTGTGACGAGTTTAAACAAGAAGCTTCCCATTTACGTAGCAACAACTTTAGATCCGAAAGCGGTGGGGATAGAGTCAATGACTATGGATTGGAACTATTTGACCCACATTTATCTTCTCCCACCATTGATTTTCTCATGAAGGTCCTGGACAAACTACGGACCTTCAAGGGGACAGCAGCACTAGTGGCCTCAAATATGGTTTCAAATAACTTTAAATAGTCCACTTATGGAGTTTGACTTTTATCCAAAGTAACTGTATTTGGAGTGAACAACAAACCCTCATTTTATACACTAATTATGGGGAATTTTTAATATGAAATTAATGGGACTAGAAAAATAGCACTTATTTGGTTACATTCTTATTGCCATAACTGGGAATTTTTAATTCTCTTGTACACTTCCAACAGGTAAACTTGGCTCGAACCCAGAAAAGTTATTTTGACATAGATAAATTTTATTTTTGAGTGAGATAGCCATGTCATCCTGATGGACCAGCGCATTAGTTTTCATCCCCTCCCTAATTCTCAGTATGAAGCCATATTTCTTTCAATGGCTGCTGCTGGAATGGCGACCAGCGTACGTGTTTACACTAACATACTGGTAGCGGAGTTGTAACGGTTCTCCAACGTTATCAATCTTATCCCATATCCTTCTAGAAAACCTTAACTCTATGCGGGGAAAGATAGCAGTGGTTGTATTTAAACATGTCCCTGTTACATACACGATATCTTTTAGGATACTCACTTCAGGGATAGTATCCCTGTGAGACCTCTATAGGTAAAAATTCTCTGGTATATCACTCGCAGGAATATCCTACGTAGAGAGCTGCCCAGAGGAGTTTCCATCAGGACGATACTGCTATCTCACCAAAAAATAGAGTTTTCCTATGTTAAAATCCTTTTTTTACAGGCTCGGGGGGATGTTCTGTTGCACTGACATGAAATGAAATACTTAGGTGCAGCAGTACTAAAAGAGCTTCTCAACTTGGTGTATTTAGTGAAGGAACAGATGTATTCTGTGAAAGATAGTAAGAGGAAGAGTCAAAACGATACAGAACCCATTGAATACAGGGTATTCAGTATATCCCCCACACTATCCAAAGACATGGACTATTGCCACACATTCAGCATAGCTTTATTAATTCACACAACATGATACAAATCTTGGAGCTTCATCTTGATCCAGAACATGTGTTTATGATCTCAACAAGGAACCGTTTATGC
The DNA here is from genome assembly GCF_036898095.1 of Palaemon carinicauda. NCBI lineage: Eukaryota > Metazoa > Arthropoda > Malacostraca > Decapoda > Palaemonidae > Palaemon > Palaemon carinicauda. The sequence goes on from NC_090740.1 coordinate 57,881,508, forward strand.
TCGAGACATTATGAGCTCCTGTTCAAACAAAACGTAATGTACAGTTTGCTCATAATAATATTAAAGTATACTGTAAATACACAATACACCTTTGCATCCTGTCTTCATACAGGTTCCTACAGTCTGGTAATCCAGACTAGCTTGATATTAGTTACTGTAAGAAAAATATAAATTGTGAAAAGTTGGGGAATTTGCAAGGGCACAAAAATATAGGCAAGTTATTAGTTACGTGATAACTTGAATCTCAGTTTTCAGAAAATTTTTTATTTTAAAATCGCCATTGTATTTATGTTGACTTTCCTTAGAACCAACATGCCTAGATTTATTTAGTGTCATCTGTAAACTGATTAAATTTCAGTAGACTCAAACACACCTTTATTTTTGTTACACAAAGCACGTACAAACATATCACTTTTCTTAATACGTTACTGTTGTAAATGCATGAGAAGAGAGAAAGATTGGTGTTCAAATTAGGGTAATTATGGAATTTTTATTTTTTGTTGATAATCTAAGTGACACAAAGTCTATCTCTCATTACGTCCATAAGTTTTTCGCAGCCTACTTAACTCCTCCCCATTGCAAACTCTGACAATTTTTACCAAAATGTACAGTAGCTCCTCCGTCTTAAGAAAGGTAGTATCTTCTCTAAATACATTATTATTGGCTATTAAATCTTACCAGACTCTTCAGTTATTGATTATTTTGTCAATGAATAGATTACACATATGTGACAATTCACAAGGTTTTTCTCTTCGAACTTCAAGTTTTATACATCAAATTAGCCAATGAAAATCCTTCTATATATATATATATATATATATATATATATATATATATATATATATATATATATATATATATATATATATATATATATATATATATATATATATATTCACAATTCCTTTAGATTAGTTTTTTCTTGAAATGCATTAATAGAGCACCTCAGAGATTAATTTTCAAATGAAAATCCTTAGGTCAGTCATGTCTACCCAGTGTGTTAGATGTGAATATACTACACTCGAAACCATGTGACTTTTCTTAACTAATAATCAAGAAAGTTTTTAATTTCTATGTAATGGAGTGATTCCTTCGGAAACAAACTGTCCAAAGTTTTCTATGTCATGCACTTTATGCACAGATCGATATTACTGGCAGCGTCAGGATGAAGTTCAAATGACCAATCTAGAATCGTCTCCACTGCATTTTTTCTGAGAGTAATTAAAAGTGCAGTTTTGTGGATACGTATTATATTTCAGTTCTTAAAACCGTCACCTCTGTTTTTAAACCTGATTCGGATTACTCAGACTCTGACATCACAGACTAAGTCTCAGTACAACCCAAGGATACATCTGTCTAAGGGGGATCACAAGGGGAGAATCCTCCTCCCTGGTTAGAACACAGCTTCTAGGTTAGATCAGGTGAGGAAGTTTAGGTTAGTTGGTGTTCTCGTATTTCCGTTTCAAATCAGACCATGTTAAAGACTGAAAAGTCTATGTTCGAAAGAAAACAAAACTCAAAAGAAAATGGAACTGGAGAGAGAAGAGTTCTTGAGAAATAAATGCAGCAGTTAGTCCGTAGGTGTTGTTTCACCCTCTTATGCTTGCAAGGAAAAAAATTTTCTGTTAGTTTCCTGGTTACTTTGCTAGTTTCCGTTGTTATTTCTGTTATTATCTTCCATTTTATCTCCCCCAAATCATCGATTCTCAGACAAGGTTCCCCATTACTGTTGGGGGTTATATTGGGATACTTTTGAGGAAGACAATAACACCAGAACACAATTAAACAACCTGGAAATTAACCAAAAATAAAAGATTAACTCAAAAATTGCTTGGTGGAAGTCTACCAAAATTTTACTCAGTAATAAGCCCAAAGAAACTTATTACTTATGTCACTACAGAGTTCAAGTACCTCATCTCCAAAACCGTGACGTAATCTCTTAGCAATAGTACAACAATCTCTTTTCAATTTCATTCATGTTGTGGCTACTCTCCTACTACCCTCACATCTCAAGATTAACATTGTTTAGTATGTAATTATGTATGTTTGTATGTATGTATATATGTATGTATATATGTATGTATGTATGTATGTATGTATGTATGTAAGGAGTGTTGATATATATATCAGCGTAATGCATGGCCGTTTATTTTTTACTTTTTTGGTTGTTAAACTCACATATCTTTGCACTTAGGTTTTAATGATACAACTTGAACTATGGTATTACTAAAGAACCGATTTTCTTATTATGTGACAAATGTTAATGAATTTATCTGGTTTTTCAATCACAATAGTTGCAATAGCCTGTCTTTGATATGAAAAAATAATGAATTTTGTTGGTATATATATCTATTGTTGTTTATTTTCATGTGATAATTGTTCTTATAGACTCTTGCCTAACATATTTATATATATATATATATATATATATATATATATATATATATATATATGTATATATATATATATATATATATATATATATATATATATATATATATATATATATATATATATATATATACATATATATATATATATATATATATATATATATATATATATATATATATATATATATATATATATATATATATATATATATATATATATATATTGTGACGGTGCCAAGAGAGGGTTGTGAACTCAAAGGCAGGATGCAATCAACTGAGTTATATTATCATAGAACACTCTCCTTTATATACAAAACCTCAAGCCAACAGGACATAACAAGTTAACAAGACAGACAATGTTACAGAGGAAAACAGCAGACATGAATTTTCATGTTCGTTTAGTGCGAGGGGAGAGCGAAGATACAAGCATAATATATGCGAAAAGAATTATGTACAATTGTTGGTACATGGCTCCCCCTCTAAAAATGACATACTGAACATGTTAAATAGGGCGCCCTGATCTAGAGAGGCGAACTGTAGGCGGGTCATCTGGCAGAAGATAAGCAGGTTTTAGACGATCAATGGAGACCCAGTCTTCTTAGCCCCGAATGTTTAGGAGGAATACTTTCGGACTGCGTCGGATCACAAGGAAAGGGCCCATGTAAGGTGGCGTTAGTGGTGGCTTGCTGGTGACGTTGCGCAGGAAGACGTGCGTTGCAGAGTGCAAGTCCGTTGGTATGTGATGCTTCGCTGGGGGCTTGTAAGTCTGGCGGCACGGAGTAAATTTTCCAACGACGTGACGTATGCGCTGGAGATCGTCGGAGGAGGTTGTAGAAGGAAAAAATTCGGCATACACCATTTCAGCTGCCGAAACGTCGAGGGCGTCTTTAGGAGTGGTCCTTAGTCCAAGGAGGACCCAGCAAAGCTGAGTAAACCAGTTGCAATCCTTGCAGCGGGACATCAAAGCTGCTTTGAGGGTGCGATGAAAACGTTCAACCATTCCATTGGCAGCGGGGTTGTAGGCCGTTGTCTGATGTAGGGTGATGCCCAGGAGATTCGCTAATGACGTCCACAATTGAGAGGTGAAAGTGGTTTCCCTGTCAGAAGTAATATGCCCAGGGATACCGAATCTTGAAATCCATCCAGAGAGTAAGGCAGATGTACATGAGGCGGACGTTGCAGTTTCCATGGGAATGGCTTCAGGCCAACGAGTGGAGCGGTCAATGACGGTAAACAGGTAACGATGTCCTTGTGATATGGGTAGGGGGCCTACAACGTCGACGTGAATGTGTGCGAAACGACGCTGAGGTTGAGGAAAGGTGCCCACTCCTGAATCTGTGTGTCGATGTACTTTGGAAGTTTGGCAAGAAGTACAGGCACTTACCCAATCCTTAGCATCCTTAGAAATGCCGTGCCAAATGAACTTTGCCTTCAGCAGCTGTGCAGTAGAACGGCACGAGGGATGTGAAAGGCCGTGAATGAAATCAAACACCTGTCGGTGCATGGGAGCAGGAATCCAAGGTCGCGGTCTACCAGTACTGACGTCACAGAGGAGGGTGGTGTTGGAGTCTTCGAGGGTAAAGTCTTCCCAACGGAGGGACGTACAGGATGTCCTACAAGCTTGATACTCTGGATCCTGTCGTTGGGCTTCAGCCAGGGCGTTGTAATCCAATCCCAGTTGAACGACAGCCAACGTGTTTCTTGACAGGGCATCGGCAACGGGATTCATTTTCCCAGGGACGTATTGGAGGGTGCAATTGTATTCAGCCATGGCGGAGAGATGTCGGCGTTGACGGGCGGACCAGGCGTCAGACTGTCGAGTGAAGGCGTGCACCAGAGGCATGTGGTCTGTGCGAATGACGAAGGGCGTACCTTCTAAGAAATGGCGAAAGTGACGGACAGCCAAGTGCACCGCCAGCAATTCTCGATCGAAGGTAGAATAACCCGATTCTGCCTTGGACAGTTTTCTGCTGATGAAGGCCAATGGGCGGGGCGAGCCTTTGACCACCTGCTCGAGTACTGCACCAATAGCGACATCGCTGACATCGGTGGAGAGAAGGAGAGGGGCGTGTGGGATAGGAAAAGTGAGAGCCGCAGCAGTTGATAGGGCCTTCTTTGCATTGCAGAAGGCTGCTTCTTGAAGGGGACCCCACTTTAGGTCTTTCGGCTTGCCCTTGAGGGAGGCGTAGAGGGGAGCAAGAGTGGCGGCAATGGCTGGCAGAAAACGGTGATAATAGTGGATCATGCCCAAGAATTCCTGCAGAGCTTTGACGGTCGAGGGCACGGGGAAGTTCTGAACGGCTGCTACCTTCTCAGGGAGGGGGTGGACACCTTTAGGAGTGATGCGGTGCCCTAAGAACGACACTTCGTTGGCGCCAAAGGTACACTTGCCGTACCGGACTACAAGGCCGTTTTGTTGCAGGCGGTCGAGCACGATGCGCATGTGACGGAGGTGTTCCTCTTTTGAGGAGGAGAACACAAGTATGTCGTCCACATAACATACACAGAAAGGGAGGTCCCCTAAGATGCCATCCATGAGACGTTGAAACGTGGCTCAGCATTACGAAGGCCAAAACAGGAGTAATTGAAGGTGTATGTACCAAACGGAGTGGTGATGGCAGTCTTGGGGATGTCTTCTGGGTTCATAGGCACCTGATAATACCCCTTCAAGAGATCGAGCGTAGAGAAAACCTTTGCTTTGTACAGGTAGGAGGTCACATCGGCAATGTTTGGGAGGGGGTAATGATCCGGTTCTGTTTGCATGTTCAGGCGCCTGTAATCCCCGCACGGACGGAGGGAGCCTTCTTTCTTCAGAACGATGTGTAAGGGTAAGGCTGGAGGCCTTTTGGCAAAGGCCCATTTCCTCCATTTCGGCGAACGTCTGTTTGGCGGCTGCCAATCGTTCCGGTGCCAGACGTCTGAATTTTGCGAAGACTGAGGGTCCCGTCGTCTTGATATGGTGATAAATACCGTGCTTGGCAGGAACCGTGGGCGTTTAGCGAAGTTCTGGACGGAAAACTTCCGGGTACGACGTGAGGAGGTGGGCGTAGGCATCCATGGGTGCGCTGATGTGGAGAGCGAGGTTAGAGGGGGCGGGTTGAAGAGGTGTCGACAAGTACGAGTCTGCGTTGACCAATCGTCGGTGGGCGACATCGACCAGAAGGTGGAAATGAGAAAGGAAATCCGCACCGAGGATTGGCATAGTGACGTCAGCAACGAGAAACTTCCAATTAAATTTACCGTTTCCGAACGATAA
>NC_090740.1:57897156-57907156 GCF_036898095.1 Palaemon carinicauda
TTCTGCACTCTTTAGTGTAGATGCAATAGTTCCTCCTTTACATAACCCAGATGGCTCAGTCACTCACTGTCCAAAGGAAAAGGCAACCCTTTTGGCAGATGTTTTTTACAGTAAACAGAGTAATGAAAAACTTTAACTGCCTCATTCCTGTTTTCCTGAGGCTAAACTAACTAGTTTAGCTTTTCGATCTCGTGAAATTAAAGCTCTGTTGATAGACCTTGATGCTCATGGAGGCATAGACCTAAATGGTATTTGTCCTTTGTTTTTTATAAACACAGCAGATTTTATAGCTCCAATGTTATCTGTTATTTTGCGCAAGTTAGCAAGAAGAGGAGCTTTTAGCACTAGTTGGAGAATTGGTAATGTTACTCCTCTATGTAAATGTGTTTGTGGTAGTTCAAGTCTCACTGATAACCGCCCAATTTCCATAACTCCCATATTATCCAAAGTTTTTGAACCTCTTCTGGCAAAACGTCTTAATAGGTTTGCTGAAGGTAATCATCTATTCCCTAGTTTGCAATTTGGTTTTCATAAAGGCCTTGGGGCATGTGATGCCCTTCTTACAATCTCCAATGCTTTACAGAAATCCCTTGATTGTGGACAGGAAGTTCGTATGATTAGCCTTGATTTTAGTGCTGCCTTTGACCCTGTTAATCATAAGGCCCTTGTTTTCAAACTCAAACAGTTGGGAGCTGTACTGAGCCCAAAGGGCTTAGCTATGAATATGGATGTCTTTCTTGCCAGTCTGAAATCATGGTAGGGGAAGAAGTACTGACCTATCGGAAAAGGGCAATAGGTGTCTGTAAGATCTATGGAGATGGTGTAGGCCCCATGGGGTAGTAGGGTCCGTATTTGCGAGATAGTCAGCATCAGGCACTTGTCATTCTGAAAGAATTTCTTTAGTGGGGACAAGTCCAGAATAGTTTGTGGAGTGTTCAAATTTTTCTTGGACACGCGGAATAGCCGCCCTTGAAGGTAAATAAATTTTGTGTGACGGATGACTCCCGTCCGAAGAAGATCCTGCACATAATCCTCCAAAAATGGGGCTGTGGGTTGAAAAAAGCTCTTGAACCTGGTGGTTTCTGTCTCCAGTACCAGCCTAGCCCTTCCAAAACTATGCTGTGAACCCAAGGACCGAACTTCCATCGATCCCTGAACAGATGAAGTTTTCCCCATACCGGGAGCTCCTCATTTTTGTTGTGAAGGACCTGCATATTTAGTCACCTTGCCTCTACTTTCTTGGCCGCTAGATTGATCATCTATTCCAGAACTTCTCCTGTTACTAGGGTCCTTTTTATGAGCTTTGACAGGGTGGAATGTATACAATGATGAAGTAGTAAATGCCCTGATTGAAATAAATCATTACCTAGACCAAGCCCAAAACGTAGAAGAGAAGATAAGCGGGGTACTGAAAAAAAAAGGCTGCAGGTGGGACTACTCACTATGTGTTGAAATGGGATCCTGAAGTCCAAAAGGTTATTCAAGATAATGGTGACCAAGTTATGTTGCGATTGGGTACTTATGACATACGTGATAGATGCCATGTGATCACCTGCCACCACTGTCAGAGGTATGGACATGTTGAAAAAGATTACAAGTGTAAAACTCATAATAAAGTCTGCGGGAAATGTTCAGAAAAACATTCTCCCAAGGAATGTAACTCGTAAATGCCAAAAGGTATTAACTGCACAAAGTTAAAAAACCAAATGACCAAGCAGTAAATTCAAGAGATTGCAAAGTCTTTAAGTTAAAATTAAAAAGACTAGCAGAGTATACTGATCATAGATACTAAGGATGTCATAAACTGTGCCTATATAAATATACAATCTGTTGGTAATAAAACTATCCAAACTCAAAACTTGATAAACGAGAAATACTTCCACATACTAGAATTTTCTGAAACTTAATTAAATAACATTGGCAAGGCTGAGATCACTGAATGACGCCCCGACACAAACCTCTTTCACATTCCGAAAGGGGGTAGGTCTGTTAGGGGTGTCAGACTCTTTATTCATAAAGGTTACTGAAATTTCAAAATTTTAAAAAGAACTATTGTAACGAGCTTTGGATATATAGGAATAAACTTTATGCATAAAACAGAAAACTGTTCTTTGTAATAGTCTACAAACCTCCTTGAACAAATACTAGTATCTTCTTTGAAGAATTCAGTGCATTCATTGATATGATTATCATGTAGAAAATTGAATTAGTTATTTATGAAGACTTCTATTTTTGAATGGATGACGCATCAAATCTTGACATTTTGGCATTTAGTGAGTTATTAGAATCATGTCAACTAGGTAATAATATCGACTGTACAACTACTTTAACTGGGCATATGTTGGACCTAGTTTTGAGTGATAGAATGAATAGCATTGTAACTGACATAAATGTTGAAGAGAAATGTACTATCTCCCAAGTGCACAAACTCATAACAGTTAGTCTACCTCTACCGAAACATGCAGTAGTAAAGAAAATAAACATGAAACATGAATCAAAATTTTCTCATATCCTATTTATTTGAGAAGTTATAAAGAAAACAACAAAACTATCAACATTCCCTGTAATCATGATAATCAACATTTGTTGGGAGGTTTGTCTATTAAGTGTCTTATGACCACTTATAATAGAGTCAGTAAAAGTGAATATGATACCATGTGCCCACTGGTGGAAAATACTAAACTGTTAAAGAAAAATCCTCTCGGTTCGATGGAGAGACTTTATTGAAAAAGTGGGAAAAAAGATGCAAACAAAGAAAGTGGAATCGGGAAAAAAAAGTATATGGGTAGAATACAAAACTGCTGTGTCACAACAACTTCCTACTAAGAAGAAAAAAAGAGAATACTGTAGGAGAAAGAATCGCGAAGCAGCAACAGACAAAAATAGGTTATATGGTTTCCTGAATGGTATAATGGGAAATGTAAACGAAAAGAAGCTACCCGATGAATACAGTGACCAGGAACTAACAAATAATTTTTTAGTATTCTTTAAAAAACAAAATTGAAAATATTACCAAATCATTTATAAATATACAACATTAGTTTAATGATACACCAGATACACATGAAATTAATGAGATTTAACAACATAACACAAGATGACATTACCTGGATTACCGAGAGAGCAAAGAAAAAAACTGCGTGATCGATCCGATGCCAATATCTGAAGTAATTGGAGAAAGAAAATTTTCTAGTCTAGCTGAAATAATTATGAGTGGCGAATGTAAGCATTGATGCATGTAAGTTTCCTAAATCTGAGAAAATCGATCCTATGCCAATATCTGAAGTAATTGGAGAAAGAAAATTTTCTAGTCTAGCTGAAATAATTATGAGTGGCAAATGTAAGCATTGATGCATGTAAGTTTCCTAAATATGAGAAAATGACTATAGTCACACCACTACTGAAAAGTGCTCTGGATTACCAGAAATTAAGCTCATATAGACCTATTTCGAATCTATCCTTTGTTTCAAAAGTACTAGAAAACGTAAAAATGTAGTAAAAACTGCTTGTTTTCATCTAAGAAATGTTGCCAGTGGGAGATCATGTTTCATACGATGGCTGCTGCTGGAATGGCGAACCAGCATACATGTTTACAGTAATATACTGAGATCGAAGATATAACGGCTCTTCCACATATCCAATCCTAATCCATATCCTTCGAGGTAAGGTTAACTCTATCCAGAAAAGATAGCCGTGGTTATTTTAAACACATGCGTGTTACATACATGATATCTTTCAGGACATTGGCTCCAGGGATATTAACCCTGTGATACCTCTACAGAAAAAATTCTCTTGTATATCACTCGCAGGAATTATCCCAAGTAAAAAGCTGTCTAGAGGAACTTTCATTAGGACGATATGATTATCTCACAAAAAAATATATTTTACCTAAGTCAAATCCCTTTTTTTTGGTGGGGGGGCACCTTAGCAGCTACCTAGTATCTGGTCAGCATCTTCTTTAACTTTAAGGCTATATCTCTCTTGCTGTGGAGCTTTGGTTCCTTCGCCTAGTCAGATTTCCCCGGCTTTAGTGGATAACACAAGTACCATAATTTTCAGACTTGCCTGCTTAATTGACTTTAGTCTAAAATATTGATACACTAGGGAGTTCCACCTTATTATTAAGAAGGATCCTTCCCTTTGCCACCCTTGCCAGTACCTTACTCTTGTCAGCTGCGTTTTCCCTGACCCACCCATTTTATCCAGGTCTTGCATCATGGGTTCATGGCACTACTAACCTGGCGGATTTTCTCGGCAGCATTCCACCATAGCCTAGATCTTTTCCTTTTATTTTCTTCAGTCTAACGGTAGGTTCACACTAACCTGTTAGGCAAGGTTGATTTAGACATAGGGCTAATAATAGCCTAACGTGTTACACAAAAAGAGTGCCATCCCTCCCCTATTCTAGTTGAAAGTTTTCTTTGTTACACCGGATTAGTTTAAAGGGTTTTGAAAAATATATCATTCACATCAGACATATTTTCAACTATATCCTATTAGTAAGCTGTCCTCATTTAATAGCTCTTCCAATCATATCTGAGGAACATTATCCTCTAAATTGATTGGTTGGATACCGCCTAGTTTTCAGGATTTTTATTGATATCTCAAATTCTTTCTATCCTGTCCATTTTATGCGGCTCTCATTAAACTTGTGGGCAAGCTCCCTTACTCCTTCTATAATTTTGACATGAACAACTAGATGGTGGTAGTCAGATCTACGAGCTAGCAATTTCTGGCCTACCTCCTTCCTTTTACCCATTGACTATTTCCCTATGGGATTGTCTGTTAGGTGAAGACTTAGTAGCGCTTCTCTGCCACGTTACGTCGATGTACCTACAGGGTAAGGATAAATTTCTACCATAATATTGAAATTCATCTAGAATTCTGAGCTGTTTGGCGTGAGCTCCCATCGTAGTGTAGCCTTAGCCCTATATATTAGTAGGTAGAATTATTTAATTGGTATGTGTATTTATTAATACATACCATTTTGAGGAAAGAAATTTCACATTTCCATTGTGTAGATGAATAAAAAGAAAATCAATGTGACTGTAATGTATGCATTAAAATTTTTCTATCTTTACAGTTTGCTGATGGCAGGGAGTACTCCATGATAGCCTGCGCCAGGGGGCTTCATAGCGCTCTGTGGCAACAAGATCTGCAGGAAACATGCTGATTGTCATACTTTGAAGGGATTCATTACTGTCTGGAAAATCTCTAACTACAGCATATATAAGATCTGTTTCATTCTGGATTCCATGCTACCAACATTTCTCAAGACGAGAAAGCATGGGGACAGAAAACCATCAGTACCTAGGTTAGGTGATCCAGAAGAGGTCTTCAGTTGAAATGAGGGATCCCCTGTTTACCAGGGTTGATTTGACCTCGGTGTATGGTCATCAGATAACAATGGGGCAACTCCCATCAGTACAGCTGGATATCGCAGATTATGAACTCTGGGACGCGATTCCGCACTTGAATCTGGACATTGAAAACATTCTGACATCATCTTCAGTTTCGTTGTGAAAGGAAAGGATCTTACTGACTACAGAAGCCTCGGAGAACTCTAACAATAGTTAGCAGGTTATTACTATGCAAAGCACTAACCCATTGCCTGTTCCTGTCGTTGATTCTGCTACACCGGCTTCGTCTTCTTTACCTACTCTGACTTCGACTGCCCCTTGGTTCCCTGGACATTTAGAGTTTATGGCTTCCATGAAAGCATTCATAGAAAATAATCAAGCTGAGTATAAGAAGTCCCAAGCATCCTGGGAGGAGAAGATTAAGGCACTACACCAGGCACCAAGATCCAAGGCTCCACCAGTTTCAAGTCTATTGGACTGTTCTGTTAAGAATCCTTGGTGATATACAGAACACATGGTTCTGAGTGAAGGGTACCTTCATAATTGGTGAAGGACTAGGCACTAAACCAGTTTTGGATTTGGAGTTTAATCTCACTATGGATAATTACCCTCTCTGCTATGTGTGGTTGAATTCTGAAGCATCTATAAGGTACCATTCCTAAGGAGATGACCCTATTCGACCTTATTATTAAAGGAGCTAGAAACAGCTGAGTTTACCAACACTCAGCTTTCTGCTTTTAGCAGGAAGTAATCAACCTTTAAAGCTCAAAAGGTCATTACCTTTCCATTTGCCTCAAAAATTCTAGAGGCAGTCAAGAAGGGATTAACAGAAGATAGGGCTTTACTTAGAAAAGAGAAGTGCACACCTTTTTTTTTTCTTTTTTTGCGCTCCTATACGAAACCAACAGTTGGGAAGATGTCCAACTTACCTTTACAGCTGAGAAACTGGTTGTGGATATAGGAGATAACAGTTTAATGAGAGACTACCCAGAATTCCAAAATATCTTTTGAAATCCGATTTGGTGACCAAAGAAAGATTGTCAGCTTCTTTGTCACACCAGTCTTACTCGGAAATGCTCATTGTTGGGAACTATTCGAAAATTTACCGCTTCATTTTTCTAGCTAAGACTCATCTAGCTACCTTCCATCTTGACCTATCTTCTTTTAACCCGGAGAGCCTGCAGAGAGCACATCCTGACAGTGGCAACTATTAGGGATAAGCTTAGAAAGTTGATTGGCTTTATTATCTGGGGGAAAGATCTATTTCCCCAGAGGCTGGTGTAAGAAGTCATGGACAGGGCGGCTCACAAACCCAAGAGCCTTATGCAAAAATGGGGTATGTCCTTTAAGTGGAAATTTACCAATGGAGATGGACCTAAGCCTAAAGGCAAGAACCCTACGAAACCTTTTGAAGGCAAAAAGACCTTTACTGCCACTGCTGCCATTGTTGCCATAATACCACTTATTTTGTACATGGTTTCCCTGCAATCTGTTTTACAGTCTCTAATCTTCAATCCTGTTTACAAATGGCTAATGCTACATTTCAATGCGTTCGAGCTTAGGGAAGAAGTCTCTGTGGAGGAGGAAAATCTGGAAGAGGTGGCAAACCTAGAATCCAAGAAATTAAAGGCAGGGTAAATAAAGGAGCAGATCCTTCAAAACAATAATAAGGAGTTTTCGGTAACGAGAAGACTCTATCACTAGAGGAATCAATTGAACTTCGATCTTTAGGCTCACAGCATAGTCAAAAGGACTAGGCTGGAAATGGTGACAGAAACTGCAAAGGTTCAAGAGGTTCTTCCAGCCCACAACTGCTTTCCTAGAAGATTATGTGAAAGATCTTTTCCAGAGGGGAGTAATCCTTTGCACGAAATACTTGAACTTTCAAGGGGGGTCTATTTTGCATGACAAAGAAAGATTCAAACACTATTCAAAAAATACAGGACTTGTACACTCTAAACAAAGCATTCAGAGCGACAAGTTCCAGATGCTAACTATCTTTCAAATACGGATCCTACTACCCCCGGTGGGCTTACACTTCTCCCTAGAACTTGCCAATGCTTTTTGGTATCTGTGATAGGTCGGCACCTCTCCCCCTACCTTGGTTTCACACTGGCAAGAAAGGCCTACATATTCAAGGCTATGCCCTTCCAACGCAGCATAGCTTCGAATATTTTAAATAAACCAGTAAACACCATTGTCCAACAACTCAGAGACAAAGGTTTTAAAGTTATGGTGTACCTCGCCCACTGGCTGGTATGGGATGCGACAAAGTCAGAATGTCTTCTAGCAGCTCGGAAAATCATGAAGTTTTTTCAACCACTGGGCTTCCAGATCAACCTCATGAAGTCCAGATTAACTCCAGCTCACGTATAGCAATATCGGTCAGGTGTCCTACTTCATTCGGAAACAATCACCAGACGTCATCACGAAAGAGTCTTGGGTTTGCATCAGTTGGCAGGGTTACAAACCCTATTTTGAAAGCTAGACTCAAAGATGCCTACAGAGTTTGGAGACTATAGGTATCAAATGCTCGAAGAGATCATCTGGCTTTACTGTACAAACAGCTCAATCCGTGGTTCACTACCAAGAGGCTGTTGGCAAAAATTCCCCTGCGATATCCTCCTCGATCATTGACAATTCACACGGATGCCTCGGAACGAGGTTGGGGGGACATACTCCCTCCCGGAAAATACAGGGTCAGTGGTCAGTCAAGTTTCAGCAATTTCATATTCTGAAAGTTATTGCAGTGTTTTTCTTTTTGAAGAGATTGTTGGTTATCGACAGCAAGATTATACTCCAGTGCATCATCAGACAGGAAAATACTCAACATGTCGACATCCAATCACGTTATATTAGCCATTCTAACTTTAACGTCAAGGAGGAATCAGTATCTCCCTGCAGTTCATTTAGAAAGTGTTTGTAATGTGATGATGGACACTCTTTCAAGATTCAAGCCCCTCGAAATAGAATAGTCTTTGGACAGAAAAACATTATTTCATTCTAGAACAAGTCCCGGAACTGCGAGTAGATCTCTTTCCGGCGAGTTTAAACTAGAAGCTTCCCCTTTACGTAGCACCAACTTTATATCCGAAAGCAGTGGGAATAGATTCAATGACACTGGATTGGAACCATTGAACCCACATTTATCTTCTCCCACCATTGCTTTCCTCATGAAGGTCCTGGACAAACTTCGGACCTTCTAGGGGATGGTAAACTTTCATCAGGAAGGACGACATGGCTGAGCCCAAAAAACTGATTTTGAGCAAAGAGAAAAATATATTTTTGAGTAAGATGGCCATGTCGTCCTGATGGACCCGCCCCCCTTTTCTAAAAAAAAGAATATACATATAAATAAAAAATCCCCACCCGAAACTACTCTATCTGTAGCTATCTACGCTTAATTGCAACAAGGAATGGGTGTGCCGTAGTAGTACGGGAAAGGGGATCCACCGGGTAACCTTGATGACATCTCCCCTTTAAATTTGCCACTCTTCTCCCTCAGAGCAAAAACTCTATTCGGGGTGAAGATTGCCATGTGTCCTATCAAGAACTACATCCCCTGATATCATGCGATATCCTTAAGAGTTATCTTACGGATACACACGCCAGGAGTTAGAATTCTGGATACCTGTGGTGAATCACTGTAGCCAAATATCTCTTAGAAAGCTGCATAAAGGAACCTTCCATCAGGACGACATGGCTATCTCACCCAAAAAAAAAAGATTTTTTTGCTTTGCTCAAAATCCATTAAGTTAGAAACTGATCTTGCATTTTGCATAAATTCTGTCAATAAAAATGCAAATAAACATATCATGGTAGAAGTAATCATAAATGGTAAGCCAACTTTGATGCAAGTTGACACAGCAGCCATTATATCAATTATGTTTGAGAAAACAGCTAAAAGCATTCCTAATTTGTTATTAGAAGGTACAAATAGAGTTTTGAAAGGTTATAATGGTTTTGATATTCAGGTAATAGGTGCTTCGAACGTAGAAGTACAGTACAAAGAACAGAAATTAAAGAGAATGCCATTAACAGTAGTAAAAGGTAAAGGACAGAGTTTGCTAGGTTTGGATTAGCTATAGTATTTGAAATTAGATTGGCCTAGTATTTTGAAGGCTACAGGTAGACAATATGATCACAAAAATTAAATTTCTGTGGATAATATCATATCAGAATTTCAAGACGTATTTGAAGATAAAGTAGGTACAGTAAAGAATGCAAAGGCAATTTTAGTTTTGAAACCTGAGAGTGCTCCCAGATTTTGTGCTCCCAGACCAGTACCGTATGCATTGAAAAGTGCAGTTGAAATAGAATTCAGGAGAGTAGATAATGAAGGTTCCTGGGACAAGGTTACATATTCAAATATGGCTACTCCATTAGTACCTATTGTGAAGGAAAATGGTCAGGTTAGGTAATGAAGAGATTACAAGGCAACTTTGAATCCACAACTGCAAGTAGCTAAACATCCATTACCAAATCCGAAAGACATGTTTGCAACTACTACTATCAAGAACAAATAATTTAAAAAAGGCCCTGCAAAAACTATATGTACTCTTTGCCATGGATACCTGGGTAACTCCCACGGGTGCATTCTAGTAAAATGAGGATTGTTATGTTGCATAACACATTCCATA
>NC_090740.1:57912156-57914656 GCF_036898095.1 Palaemon carinicauda
TATTGTTATTTCAAGACATAAGCCCTATAGAGGGATTAGATAAAACTCTAGTGTATTTTATTAGTCTATAACTGAGGGAACAGTAATAAGACACAAATATGTTTTAAGTATTTTATTATGCAGCTAATTTATGAAAAGCAGTTACAACAAAGTATGAATCTGAACTAGAATTACAACACATCAAAGGCCATATTTTCTCGTGTAGATGAAATATGTGTAAATACATTATCAGAATAACGCCACTCAATGGAGATTTGAAACCAAATCTATGTGACAAATTCAGATGTTTGGAATTGCATAAACACTGTGACGCAAACCTTCACCAGTACTGGTATATTGGTCAGATATGCACCTACGTCTAACAGTATGTTAATTACCTCCGCCAGGAGGGTATGTTTTCGGTTCGGTTTGTTTGTTTCTCTGTTTGTCTGTCTGTCTGTGGACAACGTAGAGGCCACATTTCTACACGGAATCACTTCAAACTTGGCCAAGTAGTTCCCCAATGTGTATGGAAGAACTGATTAAATTTTGGTCAAGGTCACCCCAAGGTCAAGGTCACAGGGGTCACTGGTGTCACTATGACATAAGTGGCCATATCAAGAGACAGAAATAAAGCACTGACTTTACTGGCTTTACTGTACAAACAGCTCAATCCGTGGTCCACTACCAAGAGGCTGTTGGCAAAAATTCCCCTGCGATATCCTCCTCGATCATTGACAATTCACACGGATGCCTCGGAACGAGGTTGGGGGGACATACTCCCTCCCGGAAAATACAGGGTCAGTGGTCAGTCAAGTTTCAGCAATTTCATATTCTGAAAGTTATTGCAGTGTTTTTCTTTTTGAAGAGATTGTTGGTTATCGACAGCAAGATTATACTCCAGTGCATCATCAGACAGGAAAATACTCAACATGTCGACATCCAATCACGTTATATTAGCCATTCTAACTTTAACGTCAAGGAGGAATCAGTATCTCCCTGCAGTTCATTTAGAAAGTGTTTGTAATGTGATGATGGACACTCTTTCAAGATTCAAGCCCCTCGAAATAGAATAGTCTTTGGACAGAAAAACATTATTTCATTCTAGAACAAGTCCCGGAACTGCGAGTAGATCTCTTTCCGGCGAGTTTAAACTAGAAGCTTCCCCTTTACGTAGCACCAACTTTATATCCGAAAGCAGTGGGAATAGATTCAATGACACTGGATTGGAACCATTGAACCCACATTTATCTTCTCCCACCATTGCTTTCCTCATGAAGGTCCTGGACAAACTTCGGACCTTCTAGGGGATGGTAAACTTTCATCAGGAAGGACGACATGGCTGAGCCCAAAAAACTGATTTTGAGCAAAGAGAAAAATATATTTTTGAGTAAGATGGCCATGTCGTCCTGATGGACCCGTCCCCCTTTTCTAAAAAAAAGAATATACATATAAATAAAAAATCCCCACCCGAAACTACTCTATCTGTAGCTATCTACGCTTAATTGCAACAAGGAATGGGTGTGCCGTAGTAGTACGGGAAAGGGGATCCACCGGGTAACCTTGATGACATCTCCCCTTTAAATTTGCCACTCTTCTCCCTCAGAGCAAAAACTCTATTCGGGGTGAAGATTGCCATGTGTCCTATCAAGAACTACATCCCCTGATATCATGCGATATCCTTAAGAGTTATCTTACGGATACACACGCCAGGAGTTAGAATTCTGGATACCTGTGGTGAATCACTGTAGCCAAATATCTCTTAGAAAGCTGCATAAAGGAACCTTCCATCAGGACGACATGGCTATCTCACCCAAAAAAAAAAGATTTTTTTGCTTTGCTCAAAATCCATTAAGTTAGAAACTGATCTTGCATTTTGCATAAATTCTGTCAATAAAAATGCAAATAAACATATCATGGTAGAAGTAATCATAAATGGTAAGCCAACTTTGATGCAAGTTGACACAGCAGCCATTATATCAATTATGTTTGAGAAAACAGCTAAAAGCATTCCTAATTTGTTATTAGAAGGTACAAATAGAGTTTTGAAAGGTTATAATGGTTTTGATATTCAGGTAATAGGTGCTTCGAACGTAGAAGTACAGTACAAAGAACAGAAATTAAAGAGAATGCCATTAACAGTAGTAAAAGGTAAAGGACAGAGTTTGCTAGGTTTGGATTAGCTATAGTATTTGAAATTAGATTGGCCTAGTATTTTGAAGGCTACAGGTAGACAATATGATCACAAAAATTAAATTTCTGTGGATAATATCATATCAGAGTTTCAAGACGTATTTGAAGATAAAGTAGGTACAGTAAAGAATGCAAAGGCAATTTTAGTTTTGAAACCTGAGAGTGCTCCCAGATTTTGTGCTCCCAGACCAGTACCGTATGCATTGAAAAGTGCAGTTGAAATAGAATTCAGGAGAGTAGATAATGAAGGTTCCTGGGACAAGGTTACATATTCAAATATGGCTACTCCATTAGTACCTATTGTGAAGGAAAATGGTCAGGTTAGGTA
>NC_090740.1:57927156-57929995 GCF_036898095.1 Palaemon carinicauda
GGGAGCTTTCTTGATTAATCAAATTGGCTTTCCAGCTAATTGATAGACGTGACTTGTAGGGGAAACGTATCTCACATCCTTACACATGCTAAGCCAGAAAAAGTGATTCATAATCTTCACCGTTGTCTTCCTTATTACCATGTTTCCCGTTTCGTGCGCCACAGTGATTACCTGTCTTCTCAACAGTGTGGGAATCAATCTCTGACGGTTTTAGGACATTTACGTACTGGATATATGCGTACCGGACAGTTGTGTCTAAACAGATTAGGTCATATTTTTTAATAATGACTTAGGATAGCTAATTTTAAGCTCATACCTAAAATGTATGCATATTATAAGCAACCCCTCGTAAGGAAGACAATTTGTTTTCGGAATTGTACTGATCTATCTATGACTAGAGACGAATATTGACCATTTTATTTCCAGTTAGAAGAAAATCTAGAAATTAATGAAATTGTGCAATATATTACATAAGTAAGATAAAAAAAAAAGCTTAGTAGCTCACCGCTAGAAAAAAGAAGTTTATGAAAGCTAAGTAAGTCCAATATATTCTACATGTAAAAAAAAAAAAAAAATAATTAATAGCTCACCACTATGTAAACAAAGTAAATAAAAAAGAAAAGTGAGGTTAAACTGCCGTGAATAAAATGTCTCTTCTGCTTCTAGAAAAACCAGGAATTGTTTTCAAAAGGTCTACGTAAACACAAAAGTAAAATGATAGTCAAGTACAGTAAATCTCAGTCCTCTATTTCAGTGGTTTTATGCCATATATCTTATTTACGGTAATTAGTAGTTCTGTAATTGAGCGATAACATATATACATACATACTTACATACATATATACAAGCATACAGATAGACAGAGTCACTTCCGTATCTTTTAACAAGTAATACCTGGTCACTAAAAACAAGTACAGGTACGCAAATTGCCGGGACGAAAAAGTCCGGGGACACAATTGTCCGAGGACGCAATTGTCCTGGACACAACTGTCTGGGACGCAAATTTCCAGTATGCAGTTGTCCTACCACCATCTCTGACAGTATATCCGCCATTTGACATTCCAAGAGATATCGGTGGGTCTATGCTTTCTCATAAGCAATCTGTACCAACCATGTGTCACACGATCGTACATAGTTCATTTTGTGTATATATTATGCTAGTACCTTCGCTCTTCCCTCGCACTGAAATGAACCAGATTAAACATGTCTACTTTTTTCCTCTGTAACATTGTCTGTTTTTTCAAATATGAAATTTCTTGTTGCTTTCAACTTTTGTATATAAAGGAGAGTGTTCTATAATAAATTTACTCAGTTGCTTGCATCCTGCCTTTGAGTCACAACCTTCTCTCGGCCCCTTACATTGGTGACCCCGGAAGTCGACTCGCTCCTCCCGCCTTCCACCCCTCCTCGCCCCTCCATCGTTGATACTATGGCAGACTCTACGGAAGTTGGTGCTGCGGCTGCTCCATTGAAACTTTCATCCTTCGCCAGCGGAGAGGAGTTTGCTTGGTTTCAGCGCGCAAAAGTCCAGTTTCGCATCAAGGGCGTGACTCGCTCAAACACCAAAGCAGATTATGTTCTCGCGGCGATACCCGAGGACACCTTCCCGGAAATATCCGACTGGCTTTGTGAACAAGGAGACACCCCAATAGCAAAAGACACCCTCAAAACATACCTTCTGCAGCAGTACTCGCCGTCGCCAGCCGCCCGTATAGCAAAGCTTTTTCAGCTCTCCCATCAACCGTTGGGGGGACCAAAGGGCTTCTCTTACCCTCAGGGAAATGACCAGTATCGCTCGCCTGCAACCTGCCGCAGACGGCTCTCCTCGTGAGGTAAACCTACTTATTATCAGGTGCCTATGAACCCAGAAGACATCCCCAAGACTGCCATAACCACTCTGTTTGATACATACACCTTCAATTACTCCTGTTTTGGCCTTCGTAATGCTGGGGCCACGTTTCAACGTCTCATGGATGGCATCATAAGGGACCTCCCCTTCTGTGTATGTTATGTGGATGACATACTTGTGTTATCCTCCTCAAAAGAGGAACACCTACGTCACCTGCGCATCGTGCTCGACTGCCTGCAACTAAACGGCCTTGTAGTCCGGTACGACAAGTGTACCTTTGGCGCCAACGAAGTGTCGTTCTTAGGGCACCACATCACTCCTGAATGTGTCCATCCCCTCCCTGAGAAGGTAGCAGCCCTTCAAGACTTCCCCGCGCCCTCGACTGTCAAAGCTCTGCAAGAATTTTTGGGCATGATCAACTATTATCACCGTTTTCTGCCAGCCATTGCCGCCACTCTTGCTCCCCTCTACGCTTCCCTCAAGGGAAAGCCGAAGGACCTGAAGTGGGGTCCCCTTCAAGAAGCGGCCTTCTGCAATACAAAGAAAGCCCTATCAACCGCTGCGGCTCTCACTTTTCCTATACCACATGCCCTTCTCCGTCTCTCCACCGATGCCAGCGACGTCGCTATTGGTGCAGTACTCGAGCAGGTGGTCAACGGCTCGCCCCCCCCTATTGGCCTCCTTCAGCAGAAAACTGTCCAAGGAAGAATCGGGTTATTCTACCTTCGATCGCGAATTGCTGGCGGTGCACTTGGCTGTCCGTCACTTTCGCCATTTCTTAGAAGGTACGCCCTTCGTCATTCGCCTTCACTCGACAGTCTAACGCCTGGTCCGCCCGTCAACGCCGACATCTCTCCGCCATGGCTGAATACAATTGCACCCTTCAATACGTCCCTGGGAAAATGAATCCCGTTGCCGAGGCCCTGTCAAGAAACACGTTGGCTGCCGTTCAACTGGGATTGGATTACAACGCCCTGGCTGAAGCCCAAC
>NC_090740.1:57950495-57975495 GCF_036898095.1 Palaemon carinicauda
TAATGAGGTAGGATCATTTAATTATTTAGGAACTATGATCCCAAAACAGTGCCTTTATAATTAGAGTTTAGTGAAACATTGAAAAAAGATAATCAGACAATGTCTAGGTTAAGTAAAATTTGAATCAAATCACCTAAAATTACATTTAAAAATCAGACTATATGTAAATTTAGTGAGATCGGTGTTACTCTATGAGCATGAGTTATGGTATGAAAATGAAACAATCTCCAGTAGATTTGAGAACAAAGCCCTCAGAAGGATATTTGGAGTTAAATGCTAGGTCAGGCTTAGAAATAAAACTATAAGAGAGAATAATCAAGTGCCATTTGTGGGAGAGATCATAGTGAGGGGTAGACGGAGATGGTTTGGGCATGCTGGTCGCATTCCCAAAGAGAGATTAGTTTACCAAACGTTCAGCTGGGCTCCGCTAGGCACTAGAAGAGTTGAAAGGCCCAGACCTACATGGCTGAGGATTATGAAGCACCAAGTAGATGTTGAATGGAGAAATATCGAATTAAAAGCTCAAGATAGAGAAGACTGGTGAAACCTAACCAGGGCCCTTTGCGTCAATAGGCATAGGAGGAGATGAGGATGATACAAATTAAGTAATTCTAGCTACATGATGAAATAGAAGCACTTACAAGAAAAAATGTGAAGTAATTTATCAATATTTGTATTTGAATTAGCACAAGAGATACATGGAAAACTATCATTAAAGACTAAAAAACAAATAAAGAAAATATTGGAAATGAATGTAAAATTAAAGAGAGAAGGAATGAAAACAGCAGCACAACCCAAAGCAATAAACAATCTAAAACCCCGAGATATTCATATATGGAATCAAACCACAATTGACGAAGCATTAATGAAAAGAAGATTTGGAACAAGTCATCAACAGCTGTTTGCTTAAAAGGATGAAAATTGAAATATTGTCTGCTAGGGAGATATATTATTTAAGATTTCCATACTATGCGATAAAATATTGATATAAGAAATAACCTTGCTAATAGAAATAATGAATAATCTAATAGAGTACCGAAAGTAACAGTAGGAGAGCTAAAGAAACCATTAAAAAGCATGAAGAGGCAAAGCAGCTGGAGAAGATACCTTAAAGATTATAAGGATTGAAATGAGGTCCATCTAACCTTCTCGATCTCGAAACTAGATCTAGATATTGCAGGACAGCAGTTCAACGAGAACCTTCCGAAGTAGTCGAATTTTCTTCTGTGAAGGAAACAGGAGACAAAAGAGAGACTAGCCGCCTCTCTGTCTCTCCAGAACTGTATGGAGATGTGCACAGGCATCTCTAGTACCCCAGATATGTACACGGTCCTAGCCAAGCTGCACATGGCTACCCTAGTAAAGGACATGTACACTTTTGTGAAGGCCAGGATGGCCAGTAGAGAGTACGTGTTTGCCAATACAACGGTCAAGCACGAGCTCATGAAGTTGATTACTTCATGTATCTTGGGTAAGGACCTTTCCCAAAGGATGCAGTCCAAGAGGTAGTTGCTAAAGCCGCCACGGAGAATAGGAACTTTCTCCAAAAGTGGGGCATGTCTTCCAAGAGGATATCATCCTCTGACGCTGGTCCCCAACCCAAGAACAGGAAGACGAAGAAGCCACGAGTGCCTCATAGACCTGCACAGTACCCCACAGTTACCATGACCACAGTGCCCGAAATGGTTGCCTAGCCACAAACCACATTCCAAATGGTGCGTCAGCAGTTAGCAGCTCAGTCACCAGCCTTTAACACAAGCTTTGAGAGGCACACCACTACCTTTTGCCCTAAAGGTAGAGGATTTAGAAGAGGCTCCTCAAGAAACACCTCAAGGGGTAGAGGAGGACGTGGTCAGGGTAACAAACCCTCCG
The DNA here is from genome assembly GCF_036898095.1 of Palaemon carinicauda. NCBI lineage: Eukaryota > Metazoa > Arthropoda > Malacostraca > Decapoda > Palaemonidae > Palaemon > Palaemon carinicauda. Next base: position 57,952,368 of record NC_090740.1, read on the forward strand.
GATCATCTAAGCAATGAGATGCTCCAGATAGGAGGAAGACTCTTCCACTTTCGGGATCGTTGGTCCTTCGATCCATGGGCCCACAGCCTAATCAAGAATGGACTAGGGTGGAAATGGAAAAAAACTCCACCTTCCTTTCCTCAATTCTTTTAACACTCCACCCCCTTATTGGAAGAAATACCTTAAAACTATTGAACAAAAAGGTCATAAGGAAAGCAAAGTAGATCAAATTCCAGGGAAGACTGTTTTGTGTTCCAAAGAAAGACTCGGACAAACTCAGAGTAATTCTAGACTTGTCTCCACTCAACAAGTTCATCGTGAACAACAAGTTCCGTATGTTAACCTTACAACACATAAAAACCCTGTTACCGAAAGGGGCGTACACAGTCTCTATAGACCTGGCAGCTGCTTACTGGCACCTTCCAGTCAGCCGCCCCGTCTCCTCCTACCTAGGATTCAAGCTACAGAAGACAAAGTATGTCTTCACAGCCATGCCCTTTGGACTAGGTATAGCCCAAAGGATATTCACAAAATTTACGGACACAGTCGTACAACAGCTACGCTTAGAAGGCATTCAGGTAGCAGCATACCTGGACGACTGGCTGGTGTGGGCAGCATCCAAGACTGCTTGTCTGCAGGTAGCCACGAAGTTGATCCAGTTCTTGGACCATCTGGGCTTCAAGATCAACTTCAAGAAGTCTCACCTCTCTCCAGCTCAAGAGTTTCAATGGTTAGGAATCCATTGGGACTTGCAGTCACACCGCCTCTCCATTCAACTGAAGAAGAGGAGAGAGATTGCGGGTTCTGTGAAGAAACTACTGAAATCCAACAAGATTTCAAGACGCCAAGAGGAAAGAGTACTGGGCTCTCTCCAGTTTGCAGCAGTAACAGACCCAGTGCTGAAAGCACAACTGAAGGATGCGTCAGGAGTCTGGAGAAGATACACATCAAACACTCAAAGAGATCAACATAGATCGACCCCGGCCTTACTGCGATCGTTTCTGAGGCCGTGGTCAAAGGTCAAGAGCCTAGCAAGGACAATTCCCTTACAACCACCTCAACCGTCAGTAGTCATCCACACAGATGCCTCACCGGAAGGATGGGGAAGTCATTCTCATCAAAGGAAAGTACAAGGGAACTGGTCACACCAGTTCAAGACCTTTGACATTAACATTCTGGAAGCCATGGCTGTCTTCCTAACATTGAAGAAAGTATCCCCTCACAGATCAGCCCACGTCAAGTTGGTCTTGGACAGTGAGGTGATAGTGGAATGTCTGAACCGACAAGGCTTGAGATCGCCCTAAATCAATCATGTGATGTTGGCCATCTTTCGCTTGGCAAGAAAGAAAAGATGGCACTTATCAGCAGTTCACCTACAAGGGTTCCGCAATGTGATGGCGGACGCTTTATCCAGGCAAAAACCGATAGTCAGAACGGTTCCTAGATGCAGATTCATTCTCCTTCTTCTTGGAAAAAGTCCCGGAACTGCAGATCGACCGCTTTGCAACGAGCGACAGCAAGAAACTACCTCAATATGTGGCCCCACATGAGGACCCTCGGGCAGAAGCGACGGACTCTATGTCCCTCGATTGGAACAGATGGAATCATATCTATCTGTTCACTCCAACAAATCTCCTGCTGAAGGTCCTCAAGAAGCTGAGATCCTTCAAGGGGACAGCAGCAGTAGTGGCCCCCAAATGGCCCAAGAGCAATTGGTTCCCTCTAGTGACAGAACTGAAGCTGAGGCTGTTCCCTCTACTGAACCCAGTTCTATCCCAACTGGTTCAAAAGTTGACTGTCTACGCTTTTTCATTGAGAACCCAAAACCTACATCTCAGTATTTTCTCGCTTTAGCAACAAAGAAAAGATTGGGATCTTAAAAGACAACATTGACTTTATAGAAGAATACAAGTCAAAGTTAACCAGAAGACAATATGAATCGTCTTGGAAGCAGTGGGTCTCCTTTGTCAAAGCAAACAGGCCAGCAGAAATCTCAATAGACTTCTGCCTTTCCTTCTTCATCCACCTTCATGAGCAAGGCCTTGCTTCCACCACGATATCTACGTGTAAGTCAGGTTTTACTAGACCTCTTCTCTACGCCTTCCAGGTGGACCTGTCGAACAAAATCTTTAATAAGAGTCCGAAAGCATGCGCTAGACTTAAACCAGCAACCCCTCCAAAGCCCATATCATGGTCCTTGGACAATGTCTTGCACTACGCTTCGAACTTGAATAACGAAGATTTTACCCTAAAGGATCTAACACAGAAAGTGATATTCTTGTTCGCTATAGCCTCAGAGGCTAGAGTTAGTGAAATAGTGGCCCTATCTAAAAACGATGGCAATATTCAGTTCACAGAAGAGGGAGAACTGAATCTCTTTCCCGATCCTACCTTTCTCGCCAAAAACGAGTTACCCACCAAAAGGTGGGGTCCTTGGAGAATCTGTCCTCTGAAGGAAGATGTCTCTCTATGTCCAGTAGATTGTTTTAAGGTCTATCTTCGAAGAACTTCAGACTTCAAGGAAGGACAGCTCTTCCCAGGTGAAACCTCAGGATCAAACTTATCCCTAAAACAACTGAGGGCAAAACTCACCTACTTTATTCACAGAGCGGATCCTGACAGTACACCCGCAGGTCAAGATACTAGAAAAATTGCTTCCTCGCTGAACTTCTTTCAGCATATGGGCTTTGATACACTCCGCTCATATAGTGGTTGGAAATCCTCTAGAGTCATTTATAAACATTACGCGAAGCAAGTGTATGAAATAAAACACTTTGTGGTGGCGGCAGGTAGTGTTATAAAACCTGTCGTCTAGTGAATTTTTTGAGACTTAACAGTGTACGGGGTGAACAGATATTAGCATCTTTTAGTGCAATAGCCATTATTGGAGATCACTATAGTGAATCTTGAACTGTTCTATATAGGTGTAGAATCTAACCAACAACACCAGTGCCGTGTGAACATTTGTACACAGAGTTAAAACATATCCAACATCTAATTGAAATTAATCTAATATTTCACAATACTGAGTGGCCCCTATGATTAACCCATATATGTATTTCTTCCCTTACAGGTTACAAATGTATATATACATTGAAGATGTTGAATTGTTGAAAGATTCTATTTATAATGCATTCGTTGTTGTATTTACTTTTGTCTATACAAATAAATACATAAGATGTATTTGCGTCTTATTCGCCCTACATGAAATCGAATAAATTTTCCAGAGCCTTTTATTTTCCTAGAAATAAATAGACTTCTCAGTATACCTCTTTAAGAACAACCTGGTAATCGCTAAAAAGTTACACCTTGTTCCTACGAAATACAACTTTGACACTTTATAGTCGATATCGACAATTTCCCTGCAGGTGGCAGGAAGCCCTAAGTTAGTTCCAAACTTAGTGGATATGATAAAGAACGGTAATGTCAAATATATATATTTGGTCTGGGAGACCATATAAAGAACTAAGTCAAAGTAAAGGCACTTATACAAACCCACAGATATAGTACTTTCAAGTAATTCTATGCTAAACTTCCATCAGGATGACATGGCTGAGCCCAAAAAAAACGGATTTTGAGCAAACCGAAAAATTTATTTTTGGGTGATATTGGCATGTCGTCCTGATGGACCCTCCCTCCTTTCTAAAAAGGAGTATGCATCTATGTAACAAAGTCCCCACCCGAAACTACTCTATCTGCGGCTATCCATGCTTAATTGCAACAAGGAATAGTACGCTAGGGTGTTACAGGGAGCGGATCCACCGGGTAACCTTGATAACGGCTCCCCTTCAATTTCGCCACTCTTCCCCCTTAAAGCAAAAATTCTATTCGGGGTGAAGATTGCCATGTGTCGTATCAAGAAATACGTCCCCTGATATTATGCGATATCCTTAAAAGTTATATTAAGGGTACTCATGCCTGGAGTTTAGAATTCTGGAAACCTGTGGTCAATTCTCTGGGAGTATCACTGTAGCCAAATATCCCTTAGAAAGCTACCTAAAGGAACCTCCATCAGGACGACATGGCCAAATCACCCAAAAAAAAAAGATTTTTTGCTTTGCTTAAAATCCATTTATTAATAGATACAGGAAATACAATAGTAGTAAAACTCTCTGAGCTTTACACAAAATGACTGCAAGAATGCTCTGTACCTTAAGATTGGAAAAACCTTATCATTATACCAATTCACAAAAGGGAGACAAAAAATACACAAATATTACTGTCCAATAAGTTTACTCTCATTAATATGGGAAATATTTATAGAGATCATATTGATTCAAATTGAGAGACAGCTAGACTTTAACCAACCAAGTGAGCAGGCAAGCTTTTGAAGTGGGCATTCAACATCTGACGGTAACCCTGTAATTACCCAGATAATGGAAAAATCAACAGAGCATGAAATACCACTGTGTATGGCATTCATAGACAATGAGAAAGATTTTTATTCTGCCAAAATTTCAACTGTAATGAAAATATTACAAAGATAAGGAATAGATGAATCTTATGTTACAACACTGGAAGATATCTATACGTGAAGTACAGAAGTATTGAAACTACATAAAGACAGTGAGAAGTTTCCGATATAGCAAGGTAGAAAGGGAGACCTCATCTCTCCTAAATTTAAAAAAAGGATACTATACTGGGTAAATGTGAGCATTAACGTTAATACGGAATACATTACCGACTTAAGATTCTCAGATGACATAGTTGTATTTAGTGAGTAATGGGAGGAATAGCAAAAGATGATAGACGATTTGAATAGAGAAAGCAGAAATGTAGGATTAAAGATTAATTTGAGTAAAGTTCAGATAATGTTGAATGAAATTGCAGAGGGAAAACATATAAGGGGCATGGAGGAACTTCTAGAGATTGTTGAGGATTATACACACATGGGACAGACAGCAAGAGTTTTCTCAGTATATGAGACCGAAATTAAAAGAAGTATAAAATTGAGATAAAGAGGTTTTGGTAAACAAAATGAAATAATGAGAAGTAAAATTACACTTTTTTTTCTAAAAATACAAGTATCTAATCAGATGGTCCTATCAGTATTACCATATGTACCAGGAACTTAGAGCCTTACTAAAGCCTTTGATCCTAAGCTAGTCACAACTCAAAGGGCAATGGAAAAAATAATGAGAGGAATAATACTAAGTGACAGAAAAAGAGCAAACTAAAATAGAACATATTCTAACAACACGTAAGAAAAAAAAATGGATATAAGCATGATATATAATGAGAATGACATAAAAGATGGACATTAGAAAAAAAAAAAAAACAGATAGTCTCCCTAAAGACTGCAAACGTACCTGAGAAGGAAGAGAAGACGATGCATGGACAAAGTAAGAAAATTTGCGAGTACAGACTGTCTCATAAAAAGATAATAAACAGACCCTGGTGGAAGGACATTTTTGAGACTTTTATCTTGTATTGGAATAGCTACGACCGATGAAGAATATATAAATATATATATATATATATATATATATATATATATATATATATATATATATATATATATATATATATATATATATATATATATATATATATATATATATATATATATATATATCAGCTATTGATTTATTCCGTGGAAAGCGGAGTTTCAATACGAATAATAGTACCAGGGTTATGATATACATCTTTATTGCTTAGCTTTCGGAAAATCTATTTCCATCATCAGAGCCTAAAATAGGATACATTATATAAGTTAAAACATAGTATGATAAATATTTAAAACAGAAAATTTAAAATGAACTTACAAAAACTTTATGAAATAAAATAAGAAATTAACATCAAACTATAAAATCAATCTAAATACAAAAAAAAAAAAAAAATAAAAGATCAGAGCGCCAGCGCTATAACCTCACATGAAATAAAATTAAACAAAATTTAATTCATACGTTGCCCGGCCCATGTTTGGTTTTAGTTTGTGCTGGAATATTGCCTCCATTATTAGTAAGTCGAGGTTACTCTGCGAAGTGGCTAAGATGGAAAAATTCCCCTTGGACATTGGGTGGTCCTCACTTACTGAATGGTCTCTGATGGCTGAATGGGGTGGTTTTGCCATATAATTACCCGCTCTAGGTGAGCGACCGAAGTGCTCAGACAATCTTGCACGGTAATGTCTTTCACTTTTTCCAATATACGATGCATTACAGCGATCACACTTATATTTATATATGACACCCGAATAAAGATCATCTGAGACCCGGTCTTTAAATTTGAAAAATTTGCTCATAGCATTTGAGGGGGAAAACACGATCTTCAATGATACCTGAGGATAAAATTCACGCACAGTTCTACTGCAATGATTTCGTATTTTAAAACTGTGGGACCCCAGATATGGAATAGAAAAGAAGATATTTTTCCGAGGAGCAATTAGTTTCCTTTCACAAGGTGGTAGCGTGAGTTTGCTTAGTGTTTTCCCTATATAATTCGCAGAGTAACCTCGACTTACTAATAATGGAGGCAATATTCCAGCACAAATTAAAACCAAACCTGGGCCGGGCAACGTATGAATTAAATTGTGTTTAATTTTATTTCATGTGAGGTTATAGCGCTGGCGCTCTGATCTTTTTTTTTTTTTTTGTATTTAGATTGATTTTATAGTTTTATGTTAATTTCTTATTTTATTTCATAAAGTTTTTGTAAGTTCATTTTAAATTTTCTGTTTTAAATATTTATCATACTATGTTTTAACTTATATAATGTATCCTATTTTAGGCTCTGATGATGGAAACAGATTTTCCGAAAGCTAAGCAATAAAAATGTATATCATAACCCTGGTACTATTATTCGTATATATATATATATATATATATATATATATATATATATATATATGTGTATATATATATGCATATATATGTATATATGTATCTATATGTATATCTATATACACACACACACACACACACATATATATATATATATATATATATATATATATATATATATATATATATATATATATATATGTGTGTATATATATGCATATATATGTATATATGTATCTATATGTATATCTATATACACACACACACACACACACACACACACACACATATATATATATATATATATATATATATATATATGTGTGTGTGTGTGTGTGTGTGTCGCCTGAGAAAAATTGCATATATTTTTCTTGAAATAGATACATTAGATAATGTAATGCTTTTCTTATTAATATATGCCAATATTTTTATGTAGTCTTCTCTGATTATATTACTCCTCTTACCTTTCTAAATTTTCTATTAAAATGCGATATGCCGTTGTATGACTTTGGCCGTGCCAAGCAATCCATGATTGCAAACAGTTATTCATGTGGATGAGCAATTTGGTGGAATAACGTGAACTTTGATTGTGGAGGAAATGCCTCCCTAAATCTTGAAATCCTTGGCAGTAGGGTGATGAATTTGAATAAGGCGAGAGACAAACAGTCTCTTCGGTATCTTTCCCTGATGGGTGACGGATGATCTTACTGGAAATACTATGAAGCGGCAGGAGACACTTGCGTTAGTTAGATAGGCACTGCACATCAAAAGGACCTGGCTTCCCTTTGATCAAACTAGCAAATTTATCCTTTATGGATTCCCTCAAGTCAATGGAAAGAGGAGATGACAGAATGGAACTCAATCCCAAGCGAAGTGGGGTGCTCAGATTATCATGATTTATAAATTCTAAAGAAAATTGGAAATTGGTAATTGGAATGATAGAACCCTGAATCAGATCGGGAAGTTACAGCAAGTGAAAAATGAATTTATGAAATGTAGCTTGGATATCTTGGCCCTAAGTGAAACACGTATATATATATATATATATATATATATATATATATATATATATATATATATATACATACATATATATATATATATATATATATATATCTATATATATATATATAATATATATATATATATATATATATATATATATATATTTATATATATATGTAAATATATATATATATATATATATATATATATATATATATATATATATATATATATATGTATATATATATATATATATATATATATATATATATACATATATATATATATATATATATATATATATATATATATTTATATTTATATACATATATATATATATATAAAATATATATATATATATATATATATATATATATATATATATATATATATATATATATATATGTGTGTGTGTGTGTGTGCGTGCGTGTATATATAAATATATATATATATATATATATATATATATATATATATATATATATATATATATATATATATATATATATATATATTCAGGAAGGACAGATGGAGCTGGAAGAGAAGGGCTAGGAATGAAGAAAACACAAAGAGCAGAAAAACACCATCTGAGTAGAAAGCTGTAAATAGAAGGTTGTTACTTGCGAAGTTTTAATCAAAGCAGTGCAATATGAATATTTTATATTGCTGTGCACCAACAAATGATTCCCCGACGAAAGGAGAGATGAATATTATGAAGAACTGCAGAGTGTAATAGTTGAGATTCCAGAATGAGATATGAAAACTGTAATTGGTAAATTCAATGCTAAAGTAGGTAGGGATAATCAAGGAATAGAGAATGTGATGGATGTTGAGGGTCATGGCGAAGTTACGAATGAGAATGGGGCACAATTTATAAGTTTCTGTTATAATTTATAAACAACCTTGTCAATTAATGTATTCTTTTCCTGCACAAGGACATTCACAAATATACAAGGTCTTTACCTTGTAGCAACTATAAAAACCAAATAAATCACATAGTCCTTCATAAAGAGAGAATGAGGACTCTTGGAAATGTAAGAATCTATAGAGGTGTAGATATTGGTAGCGATCACCAGCTCCTCATTGCCAGACTGAAATTAAAACAGAAAGCACCCAACAGAAATGCAGATAGAATCCCAAGGTATGATACAACTAAGCTTCTAGAAGATGAGCACAGAGAAACATTTGCAATTGAATGTTGGAATCAATTTGCAGTTTTAGAAACTTTAAGAGATGAAGAACAGACAATTGATGAAGAAAGGTGTGACATCAAGAACATATATCAGTCAGTTGGTAGTGGAGCTTTGGGACATGCATTTATAAGGAGAAAACCATGGATATCAAGTGATACCTGGGATACCATAAAAAGCAGATAAAGACAGAAATTGATTGTTGAAAGTTTTCGAGGAAGTAATGAAAATTACAAGGTAGAACATTCTAAGTATTCCATTATTGATAGCAAGGTAAAAAAAAAAAACAAAAAAAAACGAGGAATGACTAGAGAAAATATTTAGACAAGAAAGCAGATGAGGCTGATAAAGCTATGAATTCAGGTAGTCGCTATGAAGTAAGAAGCAGTTATAGAATTTTTTATGAAATCTTCACGAGGTCAAAGAAGAAGAATATACCCATGAAAAAGAAAGATAGATCTGTTATAACAACAGAAGATGAAGAAAGGCAACGTTGGATGGAATACTTTAGTGAGTTCATGAATAGGATATATGCAAGGAATAATTCAATTGATATACTTGAAGCCGATGAAGACCTTAATGTTCTCATGAATGAATCTAGTGTGTTTGAAGTCAAAGCTATCGCTATAAAACTCAAGAAAATTAGGAAATTGGGGTTTTCCGGCATCATGACATCTAAGGTCATTGACACCGATATCGTTTAAACAAAAAAATATCTGGATATTCAATTAAAACCATAAAAGCAAAGATGTCATTTTAAAAGTTAGATAGCTTTCAGAAGACCTGCTTCTGAAATAAAGCTAAAAATACCATTAGCATGGTAGGACACATCATGTCCAAGAATCTTGCCAAGGATGAACCCGCTATAATCGCCTCGAGCCTCAAACAGATATCTATTTCTTTCACTACTAAATGTGGGGCATTCGGTCAACAAAGGCCTCACTATCAATGGTACCAGATATTCGTCTTAATATGGTTGATGCTGGCCAGCCAGCCAAAACTCATGTGTCATCCGAATGTGACCAATTCGGAGACAACAAAAAGTTTTCTCCCACTTTCAGGGCATTTCGTTATACCTCTAAGGGGGTTATAACATAATTTATTTTTCTCATCTTATTTTCAAGTAAACTATCCCAATGCTGTTGTCTATTATCATAAATCAAATTCTTAACTGTAGGTAAAAAATCATTACTGGGAATAGGATACCTTCCTGGTACCAACTCAGCTGCAGCCTTCTTGGCCAGTGAATCTTCCTCCTCATTTCCAGACACACCTACGTGTGCCGGAACCAAGCAAAATTAAACTGCTATACCTTTCATACCAATTATCAAAAGCCACTCTAAAATCTTTTAAACTGAAGGATTGTTGGAATTAAAAACTTCTAATGCTTGTAGGACGCTTCTTGCATCACTAAAAATGGTAAAATTACCCTCGTCTTGTAACACTATTATCTCAATAGCAGTTAGTATGCCATATAGTTCTGCAGTAAATATAGAGGATGCTAGAGAAAGTGCACCTCTACAATTAAAAGCACTACTATATACTCCAAATCCAACGCCAGCACCAGATTTGGAGTCATCAGTATATATGAAAGTCAATTCCTAGTGTTCTTCTACATGTTCCATAACGAGCAACATAACTTCGTAGTCAGTCATGATCTTTTTTATACCAATAAAATAATTACAAAAAGATATATCCGGTAATTCCCATGGAGGGGTTGATGATATCCTACATGGGAGCACTTACTTGTACCTATATCTAAACTGTCCAATAATGGTTTTATCCGAAAACCATAAGGTTGAAAAGATTTTGCGTTCAACTTAAGAGATAGAAAACTCCTTGTTACGATGTAACATCTACTGAGATGATAGTTTCTGAAAAGGAAGTGACTTACAAGATAATTTATTAGGATGTGGCATGAAAAGGTATAACCTGATGAATCGGAATTATGAGTGTTGGTGAAAACGACAAAAAAGGAGACCTCATTGATTGAAATAAATACAAAGATATCACACTTACGTCAGCTGTCATGAGAATATATGTATTATTATTATTATTATTATTATTATTATTATTATTATTATTATTATTATTATTATTATTATTATTATTATTATTATCATTATTATCATGAGCAGAGCAAGTGCAAAGTTAATGTTAGCGGAGTCCTATCAGAGGAATTTTCTGTGAGCAGTGGAGTACTCCAACGGAATGTGCTGTTACCTATGTTGTTTATCCTCATGAATTTTGTGATTTATAAAACAGTTGGAGATGATGGAGTAGGATTGGACTGGATTGATAATAGGAAATTTGCTGACCTACAGTATGCTGGTGATGCTGCCCTTATTAGCAGAACACTACAGTATTTCTAATGCTTGCTTAACAAAATGCATTAAATATCACAGAGGGTTGGGCTCAAGATAAATAGAATAAATATAGATGATGAGAACAGAATATGCAATGGAAGATGAAATGTGATTGGAAGGAAAAAGGATTGATTCAAGTATTTAGAAACTATCGTCTTCAATACAAGGTCATTAGAATTAAAGTTTAATGAAAGATTGAAAAAAAAAGCAAATCAATTTGAGTAAAATTTGGAAATCAAATCGCATGAAATCACATTTAAAAATCAGGCTATATATCATTTTAGTGAGATCTGTGTTACGGTATGGACATGATTCGTAGTATAAGAATGAAAAAATCTCCAACACATTTAGTAGATTTAGGAACAAAGCCCTCAGAAGAATATTGGAATTTAAATGGCAGGATAGGATTAGAAATGAAACTATACGAGAGATTACGCAAGTGCCATATGTGGATGAGATCATGGTCAGGGGTAGATGGAGATGGTTTGGGCATGATCTTCGTACTCCCCAGGAGAGATTAGTTCACCAAACGTTTAACTGGGCTCCACAAGGCACTACATGGCTGAGGACTACAAAGCGTGAAGTAGATAATGAATGGAGAAGTATTGAATTGAAAACTTAAAATAGAGAGGACTGGCGAAATCTAATCGAGGCACTTTGTGTCAATAGGCGTAGGAGGAGATGGTGATGATGATGATGATGATGATGATGATGATACTGATGACTTTATACAGATTATACCCATCTCTCAAGAGATTAAACATATCTCGCTACAGTTGTAAATCTGACTCAATGTTATTGCTGGGTTTTTGTTTATTTTTTGGTGAGATTATTATTATTATTATTATTATTATTATTATTATTATTATTATTATTATTATTATTATTATTATTATTATTATTATTATCATTATTATTATCAAAAAAACAGTGTATAAATATTTTATATCATCGCCTGTCTTATTAGTTGACTATACTCATGGATCACGAATCCCCGCCATCTCTATGTTATTTTTGGTGGAAGTTTTTTGGCATTACTCAATAATCTCGAAAAACTAGAAGACCCGACATTTTTCTTGTAGTTCAGTGAAAAAAAGAAGAAATCAGTCATCGGACACACCGCTCATCTGTGTTTTTGACACTCTTTCTCTCTTCTCTATTTAACATATGACTAAAACAATTAGGTGATGGTAATATCAGGTTTAAGGGAAGTGAATACGGCACAAGATGAGAAATTCAGTACTAATATTTACTATCTTGAATTTTGGCTACAAATCATAAACTTACCACTTTTTTCATAGCCTTTTTGTCTATGCAGTGTCATAGAAACAAGAAACAGAGTACTTCCTACTAGTGGAATCATGACTGCCTTAATGACTAAAGAATTAACCATTTATTTCGGATATTTTAGTTTCATCCTGCAAATAAAAACCCAAATGTTATAGATATTAGATCAAAGTGTATAAATCGAACAGTAGTGCAATCCAAAGAGAGCCATATACAGAAGATAAAATCTTGAAAACATATCAAAACACTGAGCATAGACTACATTATTTTCAAAGGGTTAGTTGTTTTTATTGAATTTTAAATTAACATTTCGTTTTTCCCTCATTTTACTGTACAAATTTTTTGGATTTACATTAGTAACATTTCCATGTTTATGTGATTTTTCACTGTGCAGTTTATTGTGTAATGCATATTGGATGTTAAGTTATGCCTGATATAGTTGGCTACCATATGTATAGTTGACCAACTATATGCTGCACGTTTTAAGGCACATATCAATGGAAGGAATGAAAAAAAAAGATGTCTTTTATAACAAATTTAAGCTATACTTTTAATGTTTTAAATTTTGTCTATAAATGATAGTGATACTTTATTTTTGGTCCATAGCCTGTTGTCCCATGCACTATCGGGAACACAACTACGGTTTCTTTTTACCGCATGAAACGAATTGACTATAATTAAACACTTGACCTTCTATTTGGATATCTTACTTTTATTCTACAAACACAGAATTATGAATTGTTTATTTACTTGTCCTAAAAGACCCCTTTTATTATAAAGTTCAGCACTAAAGATTGTAAATTATTATATCTGCACTTTTTTATAAAACCATCTCTCTCTCTCTCTCTCTCTCTCTCTCTCTCTCTCTCTCTCTCTCTCTCTCTCTCTCTCTCTCTCCAGTATGTTCACAATTATAATCTTTATCTTTTAACGATTATATCACTTTCTGTCTTATATCAACCCTGATCACTTATCCTGGCCTATCCCGAAGCCTAGTCTCCTCACTGCATTTCTGTTTAAGAAAAACAATCTCTGTCAGGAAGCCCTACAGTACTTATCCTGGTAGCGGGCACTGCCTTGGTGTGAGAGAGAGAGAGAGAGAGAGAGAGAGAGAGAGAGAGAGAGAGAGAGAGAGAGAGAGAGAGAGAGAGAGAGAATAAGTTCGCTTATATCGAAAAATTATTGATATGTCATGTTGATAGTTTACAGGATGGAGTAATTGTACCGACAGACCGGGTGGCAGCATTAACCTGCCCTCTAGGAAGGCAGCTGTAGTTATGTGACCCGTTCATCCGGAGTGCACAGAAACTATTGGCCGCAATAGCACATCAAGAAACAGGAATACTAGCACCGTTACCTTTATTTGCTAACACCTGTAAAGGTTTCGTTCAAGGTAGACAAACATTTTTCAAGTTATTAATTTCAACCATGCTTTCGTTAAATCCAATATACATGCCCATTTACTTATAATTATTTACTTTTTCTGAAGTTTTACCGTTTATGGTAACTACATTACTATTTACCATCTTTGATAAAATTTGCTCTTTTTAGCATATCACAAAGCCCATGTGCATGCATATATTCAGTAATTCTACCATAGGGCTCACCAAAATAGCTTCACTAACACACTAAATCAATATATCTTTAGCATAAACAGTAACCTCAGTACCCGGAGGAAAATAATGGCTAGCAATTTTAACCATCAAAACATTAAGAAGGGTTTTGCAAAGAACACCACCCTGAGGAACTCTTACTCCCTCAACATTTCCATTTATTCTTAATCTTGGAACCAAACTGTTACTCTTCTTTCAGATAAGTAACTCCTAATCCACCTCAGTAAAATTTCGACACCTTTGTTGACAAGTTGTTCTAGAATATCATCACTGGAAGCTGTATCAAAAGCTCCTTTTAAGTCAACAAATGCTCTAGATTTAGCATTAGCATTACTTAATGCCTCAAAACTGTAATCTGAAGTACTGTTCCTCTTCATAAAACCAAACAAATTTGGTAATAATTGGTCACCAATCATATAATTTAATTTATTCTACACAATGCTCTCAATCAATTTATATGAACAAGATGTAAGTGAAATAAGCCTATATTCTCGGTTGCTCTTCAGTGGAGGTATAATAAGAGCTATTTTCAATTTCTTATGAAGCCTGCCATTTTTATATGAAAGATTGATTAGATCTAACATTTGACTATCCTCCATCATCGTTTAACAGTTTTTAAAATCATATGTTATCTTATCCTGACCAGGAACACTGGATTCAACTTTCATAAAAAAATACAACTCATCCTAAGCAAATGGTAAAGACATCTCACAATTGATTGTCTCTTGTAACGCCACGAGTTGTTTTCATTTTTACCACCTGTTTCGTAATCAGGCTTGAACATTGTTTGGGGGGACCATCGATACTTGTGGCTTCAAATCATCCTAATCAATCCATTGGCCTTACCATTCGGATCGTGATGAGCAACCATTTTTTTCTCTTTCTTTCTCACCTTAATGACTAAATGCCATACAGATCCAATTTCTTTAGTAAAAGAAATTTCTTCCAAAAAATTATCCTGCTAAACACGTCTACACCTTGGCGGCACTTACTCCTTTTGTAAAACATTGGCTGCCGATTATAGCAAGAATTTAATTTAAATATGTACAATAACCCACCAGGTTATCAGAACCGGTCGTCCAAAATATCTAAGAAAATTGCTACATATTGTGCAGTCAACAAATCGTCTTGACATGAGAATAGTCACAGATGGTTTCAAACTATGAAAACTAAGATGCATGTCTACTGTAGGGTCTAGAGTTTATAAATATGTGGCCCTGAAACTATATAATAGGCTCTCACGAGACAACCGAATAATTGAAGATATTAAGGCTTCCAAGGGGGAACTAAAGACTCTCTTGTTCTGCGAGTGTTTTGGCAGTAATGATCAAACAGTAAGTGAATAATTATTATTATTGTTATTACTTGCTGAGCTGCAATCCTAGTTGGAAAAAAAACAGGATGCTATAGGCACAGAGGCTCCAACAGGGAAAATAGCCCAGTGAGGAAAGGAAGCAAGGAAATAAGAGAAGTAATTAAGAAATAGAATAGAATATTTAAAGAACAGAAATAACATTAAAAGAAATATTTCATATATAAACTATATAAACATTAACAAAACAAGAAGAAGAGAAACAAGACAGAACAGCGTGCCCGACTTTACCCTCAAGCAAGAGAACTCTAACCCAAGACAGTGGAAGGCCATGGTACAAAGGCTATGGCACTACCCAGGACTAGAGAACACTTGTTTGATTTTGGAGTGTCCTTCTTTTAGAAGAGCTGCATCCCAAAGCTAAAAAGTCTCTTCTACCCTTACCAAGAGGAAAGTAGCCACAGAACAATTGCAGTGCAGTTAACCCCTTGAGAGAATAATTATTTGAAAATCTTAGTGTTGTCAGGTGTATGAGGACACAAGAGAATATATAAAGAATAGGTCAGATTATTCGGTGTATGTGTAGGCAAATGGAAAACGAACTGTAACCAGAGAGAAGGATTCGATGTAGTACTATCTGGCCAGTCAAAGGACCCAGTAAATCTCTAGCGGTAGTTTCTCAACAGGTGGCTGGTGCCCTGACCCACTCCCTACTGTAAAATGTTAAATGCTCCCAAATGAACATCATAACACGACCGTGGATGTCCTGTATAGGGTAGGGGTCCTTTGCTGTACAGGGCCAGATAAGCAGCCCTTAAAGTAAAAAACTAAAGTATTTTCTTCTAACCTTCTTCCTTACCTCTGCTGTTCCATCTGCTTTGTGCAACATGGTTTCTCTACACCGATTTTCATTTTGATTCTTACGCCAGTTGATTTGAGCTTTGTGAAGTAATTTATTCCAACCCCGAACTATTCTTTTTATTTGAAAATACAGACTCTTTTAATAACAGGAAACTTTTTTTAGAGGAATATTTAGAATGTTATCAATGACAGTAAGCAAATCCTCAATGAATATGTTTCCATTGTTTTGATGACAATTAACCTCTTTGTAATTTATGTACCACTTACCCACTTCATTCATGAACTCTAATTCTCATCAAGCTATAAATTATACTTTTTCCTTTATTACCGACAAACATCTTGTTTATGCTTATAGATACTTTGATACCAAAGTGATCACTAGTAAGTTAGCTAACACTCAAAACATCAGCTTTAGATTCACATATTAAAAAGTACAGCATAATCAATTCTGCCACCTCTCACGTGCGTAGGTGTACTATTTCCCAAAACACTAACATGTTCCGAGAGGTTAAGTATGTTATTCAATACAAAACCATTTCTGTTTTGGCTACCACTGCTTCCCAACTCATGCTGTCAAGCATTGATGTTGCCCACTAATAGACAATGCATAATAAAAGTAACCCTATATGTGTACCAATATCTGCCAGAAGTTCAAATGAATGATATCCTGTTAACTGGAAACCTGCTCCATGAACATCACTTTCCTGCAAAGTTATTACATCAAAATCATGAGAAATAACCCATGCATCAACATAAGTATTCTCTCCATTCAGACAGCAGCAATGGGAGCGAACAAAGGCAGAAGACCTTTAACAAGGAAAGAAAAATGTAGGGGTCCAAACGAAATGCACCTCAGTCCAGCTCTCTTCAATTGTTCTCGTTAAGTCAATTACATAATTTCCTAGATTGCTCTTTGCATATTATTATCAGTTACTAAAAGATAAACAATCATATTTCATATTTGATTTAAATAAAGCAATAAGTAATAAATATAGAAAAATCTCACAAAACATAATTAATGAATTAGGAGGTTTATTCATATCCAACATCCTCCCCACTATTGGAGTATTTATCAAGACTCCTATCTGTATAGAATATCAAATGCATATAAGTTACAGCATTATAAATTTAATTTCACTGGTGCTTTTACAGCTCAACCCTTACTTGTATATGACAATACAGGTTCAACACCAGGTTGTGCAGTACTAAATTCACTTTTATCAACATTCTCACTAGAATTCACAGAAATAGGTAAAGACAAAGAATTATCATGAGTATCACTACAAAGTACACCAAAATCAGATACTAAATCAGCTACACTTGAAATCTCAAGATCATATAATTTTGTATGCGTTTATTGATAACACCCTTAGAAGTTTCAACATAAACCTTTCTTATGAGGCCATCTTTACCAGAGCACACCTTTACAATAACTTCAAGTGGCCATGATAACCTACGAACATTATCCTCACTAACCAACACCATAGAACCCTTCTTTAAATTATATTTAGACAGAATGCCTTTAATTTTACAGGGCACATTTCTTGTATATTCTGAACTTCCTTTCTCCCAAAACTTATCTTACTACCTCTGGCGGTTGGATTTCTGCTAACATAAATCTGTGGAAGATACACGTTATCATGTTATAAACCAGCAGTGCAACCAATAAGAAAATGTGAAGGATTCAAAGGATTACAAATGTCAGGTTCTTCATGCATAAAGGTTAAAGATCCAGAGTAAATAGATGCTTCAGCTTCATTGCTGAAGCATCTATCTGGATAGGCATTTCGTACCAAAAATTTTCTTCAAAGCTGACTTCATTGACCTTATCAAATGCTCCCTTTAACACTCCATCATGGAGCACGGGCCACAATAAAGTTCCATTGAGGAGCTAGTGGTCCATAATGCTACTGCTAGGCATGAGAAGCACTTAAAAAAAGTTTTTGCAGTATCAGAATAAAATGTTCAACGAATACCACACTTTGATGTGAATCTGTGCATGGCAAGAAGACAATCTGGCAGAGGTAGAGAATCAGTAATCTCTGAATAAACAGAAGGTAAAACGGCGCAAATAAAGAGTAAAATATACAACTTCTTGGAGGGCATGTCAGCACAAACAAAAGGGTCGGCATAATAATAAGCAGTTACAATAAAGGGAGGAGGAGATTTGACTTTTAGCTCAGGAGGAGGAGCTACAGTCACTCTGCTTGACTATAAATATTACCTGCATTAAGGTAAACATTCTTTATAAACAGCCTTAGCTAACCATCAAAGTCTAACAATCAAATAACTATTTATCAAAGTAGAAAGAAGAGTAGATACACCAACATATTTTAAAAGGACGTGTTGGTAGCGAATCAAAACCTTCACTATATTACTTAGGGGAGGAATGATAGGATGCTCTCTTTCATAGCACAGATCAGAGTACTCCAAACGACCTTTGATTCTCAAAAGACTTCCAGTATCTAGAAAGGGGGACAACTTAAAAGACCTTTGGATATTCATTGTTTTATGTATATCTGTCTGGGAGTTATTTAACTATCTACGAATTAGTATATTCATATTTTAAAGTGTAAAAGTTTTAATGTAAAAGCAAAAAAGTGAGTTTGAAATTCGAGAGGTTGATTAACTTGCCAACCGTAGTATATATAATATATATTTGGTTTCAACTCACGAGACAAAGTATATATATTTTTTAGTGCCCAGACCAGGGAACCATAATCATATTATATATATTTTTTTACCCAGACCCTTTGGATCAATCGAGTCTGTTTTAGATATTGGTGATAACAAGGCTATGTTTTGGTAAAGGTTTTTTAATAGTACAGTGTTGATAGGATTTTGAGTATTATTAGTATACTATTTTGGGAGAGGTATTAAATATTATAAAAATACAAGATGGCACAGCTCATTATCCAAGAGTTTATTAATAACCCAAGTGTTCAGGACTTGTCAAAAGCTAATGTAACTAAAGATCAGTGGCTCTCTATCTTAATGGTGTATGACGGCCATGCAATGAGTGGGATGATTAAGGCCCAAATTAAGTGTCTAGACTTAGAAGCTTTGATAAATTCGGGAAAGTTGTCGGAAGAGAATATTGTGGCAGCTCGTGAACTGTTGGAGGAAGTTGAGGAAGAAGTTTTAACGAAGCAAAGACCGCTTGATCCACAAACAGAAAGCATGAGAGCAGATAAAAATGTAGAGGCTGAGATTCCCCGAATTGCAGTGGAGGAGAATTTGATCAAGTTGAAGATGATTGAAATAGAGAAGGAAATGGAAGCAAGACGGGAAGAAAGAGAGGCAGAACTACAAGAAAAAGAACGAGAAGAAGCCCTAGGGATTGCAAAACATGCAAGGTTAATGGAAGGGAGGGAAATCTCAAGACCAGAGGAAGAAGAGAGAGAAGAAAACGACATGCGAGAGAGATGGAAGCTAGGGAAATTGCAAGACAAGAAGGAAAAGAGAGAAGACAGGAAGAAAAAGAGATGGAATAAGCGAGGTATGCGCAGGAGTTGGAATTGTTGTACGCCCGTGCCCAGTTGACATAGCAAACCGAGATGGTCCCTGCTAAGCAGGATCAAGTGTTTGATGTGTCGGAAGCCCAGAGGTTAATTCCAAGGTTCACAGAAGAATTTTCAGATGAGTTATTCAATCATTTTAAAATGGTAGCAGCGATGGTGAAATGGCCAGAAGATAAATGGCTTGTCTTATTGCAGAGTTTGGTCTTTGGGCAGGGCCACAGTGCATACTTATCCTTATCTCAGGAGCAGCGGATGGAGTATCTAGTAGTGAAGAGCAACGACAGATGAGCGGACAAGATGAAAAAGAGGAAAAAGAAATCGAAGCAGCAAATGAACTTGCAGGATATATTTTCCAAAGAAAAGGATTCCCTTGATGATACGAAAGAAGAGAAATCACAAGTAGGCCCAAATGAACAGGAACGACAGACAAGCATACAAGAGGACAAAGAAGAAATAGACTTAGAAGAAATAGATGATTCAATGTTAGAAGTTGGACAAGTGAGTAAGAAAAGGCTGATAGGATTGCAATGAAAGGATGAAACGTTAACAGAGTTATTGTACCGTATGGTGGACGAGACGGAGGCAAAGCCGTCTCTGAACTGTTATTATCTTAAAGATGGGAAGCTTATGAGGAAGCATAGACCCGCCAATATCCCTGGAAATGCCGAATGGGGGATATATCGGCAGATATTAATTCATGCACTGTTGAGAAGACAGGTGATCACCGCCGCGCACAAAACAGGACATATGGGGATAAGGAAGTCAACGGAGAAGATAATGAAACACTTTTTGTGGCCTGGCATGCATAAGGACGTAATCCAGTTTTGCCATGCATGTCACATATGTCAAATAGCTGGAAAGCTGAACGAGAGTTTTTTTCCTCTCCCTACACCCGATAGAAATGCGAAGAGACCCCTTCAGCTAGGTAATGATCGACATTATGGGACCTTTACCAATATATGTTAACCTTCATATGTCAAGTAACGTGATACTCAAAAGCCATTCCTGTTAGGAAAATCAGTTCTAAGATAATCGCCGAGAAGTTACTAGACTTTTTCACTAAG
The DNA here is from genome assembly GCF_036898095.1 of Palaemon carinicauda. Taxonomy (NCBI): domain Eukaryota; kingdom Metazoa; phylum Arthropoda; class Malacostraca; order Decapoda; family Palaemonidae; genus Palaemon; species Palaemon carinicauda. The sequence continues at coordinate 57,973,369 of NC_090740.1, forward strand.
TTTGGTATACTGGAAATCGTTCAAAGTGACCGAGGACCGAATTTCACGTAAAAATTATTTCATGACGATGAAACTGTTGGATATGAAACAACAACTTTCAATTGCTTATCATCCGGAGACCCAAAGTGCATTAGAGAGGTTTCATAAAAGAATAAAAAGTATGTTAACGAAGTTCTGCAACGAAACGGAGAATAAATGGAATATCGGACTACCACTGATGTTATATGCTTATCAAGAAATTATGGGATGTAGCCTGAATGAACTGCTATTTGGACGAGAAGTATGAGGACTGATTAAAACGTTAGCAGGAAAATGGAAGGAACGAGAGGGAACGGTTGGAGAATATGTCAAGAATTTGAGAAAAGGATTGGCGAGATAAGGAAATTTTCTCTAGAAAACCTCAATAAGAGTCAAGGAAAAATGAAGAAAAGGTTCGATATGAAAAGTAAGGACATACAGTTCTCGATAGGACAACAGGCAGGTATTAGTTTTCCTGCCGATAAGGAGATTCACACTCACCAACAAGTTCCAAGGACCATTCAAGATTTTGGAGAAGACAAGTGACCTAATCTACGTTATCGAAACCCCATGATGAATAAAAAAAACAAAGGCAAGTACACATCAACCTACTGAAACCCTACGTGAACAAAAACCGAGACCGAAGATTCACAAGTATGAATGGCACAAAACATACCCTCCACGAAAAACAACGACGGATATAAGGTAGGGGCAGTCAGAAAAGTGAATAATGTGTCTATGATTTGGAATTTGGGAGAGAAATTAAGTCATTTGGACCAGGAGCAACAAGAGGAGTTAAGCCCATTAATTAGAAGTTTCCCTGAAACTCTCAGACGTCCTGAAATGAACCAACCTGACGAAGCATGAGATACACCTGAAAACAACGGAAAGACCATTTAAAACAATGTGCCTATCGACTGTCGACGTATCACCAAGAAGTCATGAGAAAAGAAGTAGTTACAAAACGGATTAGCCGAACAAAGTTCTAGCCCTTACAGTTCCCCATGTTAGCTCGTGAAAAAACCAGACGGAACTTTTAGGATGCGTACGGACTACCAAAAGTTAAACCAGATCAGTGTGGCCGATAATTATCCATTGCCACTCGTCAACCAGCTACTCAACAATATCGGACAAGCAAGGTTTGTTTCCAAGATCAACTTAATAAAAAGTTATTATCAAAATCCTTTGGACGACAATGCAAAATTGTTATCAGCTTTTATGACCCCGTTTGGATTATATCAATACACCGTCATGCCCATTGGTCAAATGAACGCTCCTGCTACTTTTCAACGGGTGATGGATAACCTTTTAGGATCGATAGAAGGAGTAGACATATATCTAAACGATATTGTGGTATATTCATTGACCTGGGAAGAACATCTCTGAATTCTGAAGAAGGTATTTCAAAAGCTGTGAGGAGCATACCTGAAAATTAGCCTGGAATAGAGTGAATTTAAAAAGGCAACAGTTCGGTACTTAGGATTCGAAGTCAGAGGAGGACAAATCACATAGTTAGCTGCTAACGTAGAAGGAATAAGGGAAGCATCACCCTCCACAACGAGGAAGCAATTGCAATGCTTTTCAGGGATGGCGGGATTCTACCAAAGTTTTTGCCTGAACCTTTTGGCTGTAGTTGCTCCCTTGACGGATTTGACTATCCCCAAGAGAGAATTTGTATGGCCTAGCAAATGCCAGGAGTTCTTCGACGGGATAAATACCATATTAACTTCGCAACCGATACTGCGAACTCCTGATTTCAGCAAGAAATTCTTCATCCAATTGGATGCATTGGATAATGGGATTGGAGCTGTCTTATTGCAAGATGACAGGGAAGGAATTCTTCATCCTGTTTGTTTCTTGTCGTCGAAGCTAAAGAAACACCAGCAAGCCTACTCGACAGTTGAATAGGAACTGATTGCGTTAGTCACAGCGATAAACAATTTCGAGGTCTATGTGAATCGACCACAAAATGAAAAAATTACAGTATATTGGCCAAGTGGTTTAGTCACTGTCTCTACAAGTTTTCCGGACCAGGGTTCTATTCCCGGCCGGTCACAAGCTCTTGTCTTTGTGTGATTTTGCCTGGGGCTCTGATCCCGAGGTCGTTAA
>NC_090740.1:57982995-57995117 GCF_036898095.1 Palaemon carinicauda
CCATTTTTTCCTTACCCTTGTGACTGTTAGTGTGCCTACATGCTATAGAACTTTGTTCCCATCCCTGTCTTGTCTTATGGCAGCTGAAGTACGCTTCGTCTCCATCCTTGGACAGGATAACTTGTAGGCTATCTATTTGGCCCTAGATAGGAAAAATTTTCTCCTCCCCTGGACCCACTGCTGCCTTAGAGACCACCCATAGGTGTTTTCTCTGCCCCTTCCCCTTCCTAGTTAAGGAACTATGTTCCTCTTGTCTCGTCACCTTACCCTAGCTTTTGAATTTTTCCTCACACGCAAGGTAGGCTAAGCTTGCTTACACAGTTCTCCCTATCGCAAAATCCAATCCAAGCGTGGAGTTGGTACCCATTTGGATCCTCCTCTGCCGCCTTGGCAGTTACCTGTTCTGTGTCTGTAGCTTCCATTCCTATTCTATGTCCCTCTTGCTGTGGAGTCTTGACTCCCTATCCTGGTTAGCCTATTTAGGCAGAAGTGCCACCTTTTATCTTGTCTTCCAGACTGTCAGACTGAGTTCTTCTAGCACTGGCTGTGTGTTGACCATAGGTTATTCCTTCTGCCACCTCAGCTGCAGCCTTATACTAATCATGTGCTCTTTCCTGTCATATCCCATATCTGAGGGACATTGTCCGCAGAAATTGGTCGGTTGGATCCCGCCTGGTTGTCAGGACATCCTTTGAATTTCAAATTGTTAGCATTCTGGCCATCTTATAAGGCTCTCATTATCTGACGGGCTAAACCGCCCCTTTTCATAAGTTAATGATAATGATCAGGTCTTTGCAGATTCTGTTTTTAGCTGCCCTTCGTTCACTCTCTTTCTCTGTCGACTTTACTATGCCTCTGCCACTTTGTGTTGACATTCCTGGTGTATTGACAGGTCAGTCTTTATCTTGGCTACTAAAAAAAGTTGTCAACTCAACCCAGCTGCTATCGCCTCGGGAGCAGCTGTTGCTGGTCTAGGCAGTATGATGTGTAAACTTGCCTTCTAAGGTTGCTTCAATAGACCTACTCTGGAGGTTCTGGTGTCCCTTTGATGTGAACCTTTTTTTCCATAATCCTATTGAACTGTCAAATAGTTTCCTACATAAATCACCATTGATTTCTGAGCTGTTTAGAAAATGTCTTGATTATTTGTAATCTTTAGTTATATCTAGGTAGTAGGTTTATTTAGGTTAGGTTTTTCTCTTTAACATACAAATGTGTTTACATAATTTTAGGTAGATATGATTTTTAATGACTTGTACCCATTTAATTTTTTTTTTCTTTACAGGTAACTGATAATGTGAAGGTAGGAGGTTTCCAGAAGAGCTCTCAATAAGGTTTTCCTTATCTTCCTTCTCTGGAACTGAAGGACCTCCTCTTTCCCAAGACTGAGGTGACATCTGTGTTTGGTCACCAGTTACAGACGATTCAACGCCTCCCGGTACCAGCAGATCATGCTGATGATCAAGTTTGGGACGCTCTACAAGTCATGAGCCTGACCACCGACAACACGTCGACAACTTCTTCTTAGTCATCAGACAGGGAGAGGATCTTGCTGACCACGGAAGCCTCTGAAGAGTCTTTGGATGCACATAGGGTGAGTACAGTTCCCATTGCCTCTTAAGTTTTTTACCCCATCCCTACTGTTCAAGCCTCGGCTTACACCTCCAGCCCAATTCCTACGTTAGACAAACCTCCGTTTCCTACTAACTCAGAACTTACAGTATCCATGAAAGCTTTCATGGATAACCTAACCACCAAACTTGAACGTTCTCAAGCGGTCTCCATAGCGATGATAGAAGCTTGAAAAAAGGCACCTGCTTCTAAGGCTCCCCCAGCTTTGAGCCTGCCAAAATGCGCAGTTAAGAACCCTTGGCGTTATGCTGAGCATCGAAGAGGGTTTGGATTCTAACCCAGTCTCGGACTTGGAATTCCTCCCATTGATCGGTAGTTATCCTTACTGCTATGCGGTCAAGCTAGTGGCCGAGGCAGTGGAGGCAATGGGGTAAAAGATGACTTCACCTGTTCAGGGATCGATGAGAGTTCAATCCCTGGGCTCACAGCATAGTCTCAAATGAACTAGGTTGGAAATGCAGTCAGAAACCTTCCCATTTCAAGATGTTCTTCCAACCCACAACACCAATTTTGAAAGATTAAGCATTGGATCATTTCCGGAAGGAAGTCATCTGTTGCTTAAAATCCATGAACTTTCAAGGGAGGCTGTTCTGCATGCCCAAGAAAGATTCAAACACTCTTTGAACTATCCTGGACTTGTCCCCACTAAACAAATTCCTCCTGAACGACCAGTTTTAAAACCTGACTATCTTGCAAATATGAACCTCACTACCCTAAGGGTCCTACACCATCTCCATAGATCTTACAGACGCCTATTGACATCTTCCGATAGGTCGGCATTTCTCCCCGTACCTTAGTTTCAGAGTGCCAAGAAAGGCCTATGTACTCAGAGCTATGTCCTCCGGGCTCAATATATCTCCATAGATTTTCACATATCTAGTCAAGGCCATCGTCCAACAATTAGGGAACAAAGGCTTCTAGGTGATGGTATACTTCAAAAAGTCCAGGCTGTCTCTAATTCAAGAATTCCAGTGGCAAGCGCTTCACTGGAATCTAAAGTCAAACGGCCTCTCTCTACCGCAATGCAAGAGAAAAAAATAGCAAACTTTGTCGGGTACCTACTTCTTTCAAAAGTACTCACCAGACGGCAACCGGAAGGAGTCTTGGGTTCATTGCATTTCGCTACTGTGATGACCCTACCTCAAAAGCGAGATCTGAAGATGCCAACAGAGTCTGAAGAAGAAATGCATCATATGTTTGGAGAGATCTTCACCACATAATCCCAATCTTACTGCAAAAGCAGATAAAGCCGCAGTCCATTTCCAGTATTTCTTGACACACATTCTTCTGCTGTACCCTCCTCCATCTGTGACTACTCACACGGACGCCTCAGGACAAGGTTTTGGGGGACATTCCCCTTCCTAGAAAGTACAGCGTCGGGGGTCAATCGCAGTTCAGAGATTTCACATCAATATTCCGGAAACTATGGCAGTGTTTCTGACTCTGAAGAGAATGAACTCAAAGACGAAATCACACACCAATCTAGTCATTGACAATGGGCTGATAGTCCACCGTGTCAACAGACAGGGCTCCAGGTCGCTTCAGATTAACCATGTGTTCCTCACCATCCTCACTTTAGCAAAGTGGAGGAACTGGCATCTCTCAACAGTTCACCTCGAAGGGGTTCCCAATGTTACGGTGGACAACCTGTCAAGATCCAAGCCTCTGGAAACAGAATGGTCTCTGAATGCAATATCATTCAGTTTCATACTAGAGCCAGTCCCAGAACTGCAAATCGATCTCTTTGCGATGAGCTTTAACAAGAAGCTTCCCCGGTCTGTAGTACCAAACTTAGATCTGGAAGCAATGCGATGTCTATGGATTGGAATCAGTGGTCTCGCATCTACCTATTTCCACCATTCAACCTCCTAATGAAAGTCCTGAACAAACTGCAGACTTTCAAGGGAACAGCCGCTCTAATGGCCCAAGAGCAATTGGTATCATCTTGTTCTGGAATTCAAACCTCTCCTGGTCCCTCTACCATCTCCAGTGCTGTCTCAGGATGTTCAACAGAAGTCTGTTGTCACTTCCCTTGGATAACGGAAATCCTTCAGCTTATGATTTTCTCGCCCTCACAGCTCTAAGAAAGTTTGGAGTTGCAAAGGAGAGAATTGAGTTCATAGAAGAGTACAAGTTGAACAACACGAAACGACAATATTTGTCTTCTTGAAAAAAAATTGTTTGCATTCATGGAAAGTCATCATCCCTCTTCCATTTCTATGGACTTCTGTATCTCTTTCTTTATCTTATTCCATGATCAAGATCTGGCCTCTACAACTATTGCCTTATATAAGTCGGCATTAACTAGACCAATTGTTTATGCTTTTTATAATTAACTTGATAGCTAGCTGTTCAATAAGATCCCGAAGGCTTCTGCTAAACCAAAACCTAATGCCCTCCCAAGGCTATTTGTTGGTCGTTGGATAGAGTCCTGCACTTTGCCTCTTCGATAGATAACATCTCTACTTCTCTGAGGGATCTTACTCAAAAGTCAATCTTTTTTTCTTGCTATGGCTTCTGGTGCTAGAGTCAGCAAGATTTTGGACCTTTTAAGGGATGATGGACACACTGAATCTTCAGAATCGGGGAACGTATATCTTTACATTTATCCTGCATCCTTGGCAAAAAAAAACTTCCTACGAAAGGCTAGGGGCCTAGGAAAATTGTCCCATTCCAGAAGGACCCTTATCTGTGCCCCGTGGAATACCTCAAGGCCTACCTGTTTTAGAGCTGGGCCTTAAAAGGCGGTCACCATTTTAAAGGGGAGACAACAGGATCTAATCTTTCTCTGAAAGGGCAAAAGTCCAATCTCACCTATTTTATCATAGTATACCATCATTTCATGACCCTAGGAAAGATGCCTCCTCCTTAATGTTTTTTTCCAATCAATGACCTTTGCAGGCTTACAGGCTTACGCGGGCTCAATATCTTCAAGAGTGTTCTTCAAAACATTACTTACGATAGTTGGAAGAGATTAAACACTTTGTAGTGGCCACTGGTAGTGTGATTAAACCAGGTTCTCAAGTGCTGTATATGGACTCTTATAGACTGTATAGTTGGGACTCATGTACCTCTTTTCAATGTACTTCTTAATATTGGAAAGAGTCAAAGGTGATATTTTCCTTTATATAATTTTGGTGGTTGAAAATCTACGGTTTTCTGTATATATCAATTGCATACAATGTTGCAAGTGATTACTATTATATTTATGCATCTTTGAAAACAATAAAAGACTACTGTTCATTTTTATGTTTCCTTTCATTGGACATACCGTACAAAATAAAAGTAGGGTTCCTCAATTTTTAACCCTCCTTTTATAGACTTTGTTTTTTCCTCTTTTGGCGACAAAGATCTTCTCAATAGTGAGTGGGACTGTGACGTTAATTTACTTTGCTCATACCTTTTACAAACATCGCTTGCACCATAGTTTGGTAACATAGTTACCAATACTAAGGGAAGTATGAATATGTCTATGGGGTGTAAAGGGTTAAAACTCTCCTGGCCAAAACTGAGAATCATAATTTTCTGGTACACTTCCATCATGACAACATGGCTTCAGCCCCAAAAACGGATATTAACATAGGAAAAATAAATTTTTCGGTGAGATAGCCATGTCGTCCTGATGGCCCTCTCGTCACTTTTCCATTCCCTCACAATTCTCAGTGTGAAACCTTGTGTCATGTGATAACTGCTCCTGGAATGGTTCAACAGGAAATATATAAGTTGTAGCACATTAAGATTGGGAGTTGTAACGGCTCACTTGCCCACGTATCCTACCCTCTACCTCATCCTTTGAGACAAGATTCACTTGGGAAAGGATAAACATGGCTTGTTATTAACATGTCCCTAATTTATACACGATATCTCTGGGTATATTTGCTCCTGAGGATAGAACTCCGCTGATTCCTCTTAGGTCAATTTTTTCTAGTATATCACTCGCAGAAATACCCAAAGTAGAAACTGCCAATGAGGAACTTCCATAGGACAACATGACTTTCTCACCCCAAGATAGATTTTTACTATGTCAAAATGCAGTATATAAATATATATTGGAAATTCAATGGATGTCTTGCCACCCAGGAAGGATCCCATCGACCAACTCCAGAGAACAATATTCCTCAGATGTGGGATGAGGAAAAATAGATGACTATTCTAAGGCTGTAGCTGAGCGGCAGAGGGAATGACCAATAGCTAACACACAGCCAGAGCTGAAAGAACTCAAGTTGACAAGACTGGAAGCTTAGACAGAAGGCGACACTTCTGCCTAGATAGACTAACCAGGCAAGGGAGTCAAGACTCCATAGCAAGAGGACATAGCACAGGAAGTTTGGCTGCAGACACAGAACAGGCAACTGCAAAGTCGGCAAAGGAGGACCCCAAGGGGTACCAACTCTATGCCTAGATAGAGTTAGGCCATTGGGGTTACTATGCAGGCAAGCATAGCCTATCTAGCGGGTGACAGAGAGCTCAAAGGCTAGGGCAAGATGACTAGACAAGAGGTACATAGTTCCCAGAACAGACAGGTTATGCCATAACAAGGAAGGGGAACAGTCAGAAAAAACACTTAAGGGTGGTTTCTAAGGGTGGCAAAGAGATTTTGACAAGGGGAGGAAAAAATCTCGCTTACCTAGGGATAAGAAAAATAGCCTAAAAGTAGGCACACTAAGAGGCACAAGGATAAGAGAAATAGAAGTGGTGATGGGACACTCAGAAAAAGGTGAGGCGGCATGGCAAGAAGGCCCCAACAGCGACATTATATCAACAGTAGTGTTCCAAAGGGTCTGCCATGATAGGGCACAGAGGACAATTCCTGACAACCAGGTATAGCCTACCAAAGAATAAGAGAGAAGCCAAAAAAAGTTTAAGGCAACACAAGGGGTCTGCTAGTCAGCATATGAACAAGGGATTAAGCATTCCAATTAGTAAACATAAGTAGACACAGGGAACAAGAATCCAAAACCCTTGCTGCCTCGCCAAACATATAAGCTAAGTGAAAAGTGAAAACAGTCACCTTAGGACAACTGATAACCCTATCCAACTTCCAGAGGGGCCTTCAAGACCGTAGCTTCCCTCTGTGATGAATCGACAGCATGGGAGGAGAAACAGCGTCACCCAATCAGTAAGACTAGGTGAAAGAAGAGAATGGTGTACAAGTGAAAATTTACCAGGCATGGCTACCGGCTAAGGTAGGCTAGCCTAAGTCAATGTTGATAAAAAGCACATAAGAAACACCAAAGGAGGATAGGAGGATACCATCAACATATCACACCTTAAAAGAATAATATGAAACATATTCCTACATTAATATTACTAAATAACTAAGCATTTCTGAGCGATTTGGTAAGTTGATGAGATGGCGCCGACCACATGCCAGCCACAGAACAATTGGATATAAATCAAAATAAACACTGAGTGGAGACACAAAATTCTCCAACATACAAAGAGGGTTACTTAACTTTGTGATGAGGAAGAAGCTGAAGCATCCATGATCGAAAATCAGTCAAAAAGCCAAGAAAAAAGGCAGAAAATCTCCAAGTGACCATCAAAGATGGCGACTGAGATGAGGAGTGGACCGTTCAACAGCAAACGTGTTAGTTATAGTACATTGAGATCAACAGTTGTAACAGCTCTCTTGCCAACATATCGTACCCTATACTTTATACTTCAAGAAAAGGTTAACTCTATTCGGGGAAGGATAACCATGGCCTGCTATCAACACATCTTTCGATACATTCGCTCCGGAGGTTAGAACTTTGGTGATACTTCTAAGGAAAAATTTCTCTGGTATATCACTTGCAGAAATATCCCAAGTCGAAGCTGCCAATAAGGAACTTCTATCAGGAGGATATGGCCATATGACCCAAAAGAAATTTTTCCTATGTCAAAATCCTTTATATATATATATATATATATATATATATATTATATATATATATATATATATATATTTATATATATACGGTATATATAATTATATATATATATATATATATATATATATATATATATATATATATATATATATATTAAATATATATATAAATATATATAATTTTTTTATTTATATATATATGTGTATATATATACATATATACATACATATATATATATATATATATATGTATATATATATGTATATGTATATATATATATATATATATATATGGGTAATAATCACAGATCAACGTGATGCTCAGATGCAAAACAGCAAACAGGTAAAATGAAAAATAGAAAATTTTACATTAGATCCTGACTAGTTTCATGACATTTCGGAAGACTAATTTATTGAACAAGGTAGCGTTACACTTTATATGGTGGAGTAGACGTACGAACATACAAAGGGATATTTACAAAACAGTACTTCACTCACAAACAAGCTACCGGGCCTATATTCTCAGTTAATTGTGGAAGGAGTCTATACATCATTATTTAGGTCTCAGGAAAGGTCATTTCAGATGAAAAGCAATTTTAGATTTCCAATGAAGTCTCTTTTTATGATCGGGGATAACCTTATCCTTACAAATGCATTGGGAAAAATAAGGTATATATATATATATATATATATATGTATATATATATATATATCTATGTATATATATATATATATATATACATAGATATATACATATATATATATATACATATATATATATATATATATACATATATATATATATATATACATATATATATATATATATATGTATATATATATGTATATATACATATATATATATATATATATGTGTGTGTGTGTATATATAAATATATATATATATATATATATACATATATATATATATATACATATATATATACATATATATATATATATATATATACATATATGTATATATATATATATATATACATATATATATATATATATGTAAGAATATATATATATATATATATATGTATATATATATATATATATATATAAATATATATTTATATATATATATATATATATAGATAGATAGATAGATAGATACAAATACATATATGTATATATATATATATATATATATCTTCTTCTTCTTCTTCTTTGTCTACATCTTTTCCCACTTTTATGTGGGGTCGATGTTTATGGTCAGCTATCTCCATCTACCTCTGTCCCCACACCTCATCACCGGTTAAATCCCTCTGATCAAAGGCCATCCATGATGCAGTCCACCCACCCTTGCTTTGGTCTCCCTCTCCTTCTCGTTCCCTGTACCTCCATCACTCTCCTCCCAATATGCTGTTTATCTCTTCTCATGACATAACCATACCACCTCAGTCTACTTTGTTGGATCTTATCTGATAGTTTTCTAACTCCTGTGGTACCCCTTATTACCTCATTCCATATCTTATCTCTACTTGTCACCCCACACATCCATTTCAACATTCTCATCTCTGCCACATCCATCTTCTCTTCTGTATTCTTTATTGCCCATGTCTCCGCTCCGTACATCATTGCTGGTCTCACTACTGTCCTGTGTACTTTACCTTTCAATTCAACCCCTATTTTCCTGTCGCATAGTACTCCACACAATATTTTCCAATTCTTCCATCCTGCATGTATTCTGTGGTTTATTTATGCCCCTAGATCACCATCCTCTGCAACTGTTGATCCTAAATACCTGAAATTTTCAACTCTTTTCAATCTCTCTCCTTGTAAACTAACTTCCCCATTTTCTCCATTTTTCAATCTTAAATATTGATCTCCAATCCCCTATTTTCCATTTTTCTTCTCCACTCCTTCAGTTTCTATTCTACTACCTCTTGCCTAGTGCTACAAAGTATAACATCATGAGCAAAAAGTATACACCAATGAGACTGATCTCTAATACCTTTGTGATACGAAATCCATGACCAGATCAAATAAGTAAGGGTTCAATGCACACCCTTGATGAAGTCCCACATTTACTGGGAAACTTTCTGTTCGGCCTATACTGCTCTTAACATTTGCTTCTGCCCTTTCATACATATCTTGGGTGATTCTTACATATATATATATATATATATATATGTATATACATATATATATATATATATATATATGTATATATATATGTATAGATATATATATATATATATATATATTGATATATATATATATATATACATGTATATATATATATATATATATGTGTGTGTGTGTGTGTGTTTGTGTGTGTTTAAAAGAGTTATAAGAGTGTGTAATTTCCTTATATATATATATATATATATGTGTGTGTGTGTGTGTGTGTGTGTGTATATATATAGGTAGTAGGTTGGCCTGGGCACCAGCTAGAGTTTTATTGGGTCTTTTGGCTAGCCAGACAGTATTACATTAGATCTTTCTCTCTAGTTGCGGTTCACTTTCCCTTTGCCTACACATACATCGAATAGTTTGGCCTATTCTTTACAGATTCTCCTCTGTTCTTATACACCTGGCAACACTGAGATTACCAAACAATTCTTCTTCACCAAAGGGGTTAACAACTGCACAGTAATAGTCCAGTGGCTACTTCCCTCTTGGTAAGGGTAGAAGAGACTCGTCACCTATGGTAAGCAGCTCTTCTAGGAGATGGACACTCCAAAATCAAACCATTGTTCTCTAGTCTTTGGTAGTGCCATGGCCTCTGTACCATGGCCTTCCACTGTCCTGGGTTAGAGTTCTCTTGCTTCAAGGTACACTAAGGCATACCATTCTATATCATCTCTTTTCCTCTTGTTTTATTAAAGTTTTCATAGTTAATATAGGAAATATTTAAATGTTACTGTTATTAAAGTATTTCATTGTTCCTTGTTTCCTTTCCTCATTGAGCTATTTTCCCTGGTGGGGCCCCTAGGCTTTTTTTTTTCTTTTTCTTTTTTTTGTAAGTGTATCATCTAACGCACTTTCAGGGTAATGCAGTTCCGTACATATATTCTTAATCTCATTTATTCCGTCAGCAATCTATTCAGGGATGCAAACCCGTAATGCTTTTAAAAAACATAGAGGTATATGCCAATTGCTTAACTTTTTTTACTTTTATTTGTGTAATAATAGGCGTATGCAGAGATGTTCGTTGGCTTTCTATTTACACTAAAGCTCGAGTCTGTTGTTACATCTGTGTATAAGATACTCCAGAAAAGGTATAAAATAATTTTTCTCCAGCTCCATAGTAAAATCTATGGACAATATAAAGAAACTATTTTGAGTTACGATGTTATTCAAAATTCTACTTCTAGAAAATTCCATATATGAATTGCTAATTACTGGAGATACGTCCAATAATTTCCCATTGAATTTCCAATCTTTCACACAGAGTTTGACTAGTTTTTATTAAGGTACGGTTGGAAAATAGTAAATTACATTGCCTATTATCTAAGGTATCAGATAGAAATACGGACATGTCATCAATAGGTACTCTATTGAATAGTGAAAATACATCAAAATTGTCTTGCCTACAAGTGCTGTTAATCTGTACATTATTCAATTCATTAATCAGGTCTAAGCTGGTTTTTTTTTTTTTTTTTTTTTTTTTTACATTTTAATATAAGTTGGTGTCGACTAAAAGGTTGAGAAGAGTCACAAGATTCTTGGATATTTTATATGTTGCTGAACCTACAAAAGTAATCATTGGTCTAGCTGGATGATTTAGCTCATGGGTAATGTTGGTGAGATTTTATTAAACGTTTTTCTCAGCTCTTCATTCACTTTAAGTAACTCCTTCACTTTTTTGTTGTAATTATTATCTATAGAATCAAAGGGAATTTTTCTCAATCCCTTTTATGTGCTTTTATCACTCAAAAGTTTTCCATGTTTTGTATATAATCAATATTATCAAAGATTGGAAGTGCTATAGGCTTATCACCTTTGTCCTTTTATATTTATATCTTCCTTTAACTTGGCCACTGCTTCCTTGAACCTTCCTTTTGGGCAATTTGGAACCACTGTTTTTTTTTTATTACTGTATATATATTTTCTACTCTCCATTTGTTTTTGTTTTTCTTTTTTGCATATGTATCATCATCATCATCATCATCATCGTCGTCTCCTTTTACGTCTATTGACGTAAAAGGCCTCAATTAGATTTTGACAGTTATCTCTTTCTTGAGATTTTAATTTGACACTTCTCCATTCATCTTCTCCCACTTCACGCTTCATAATTTTCAGCCATGTAAGCCTGTGTCTTTCAACTCTTCTAGTACCTTGAGGAGCACAGTTAAATGTTTGGAGAGTTAATCTCTCTTGGGTAGTAAAATGAGCATGCCCACACCATATCATTCTACTCACACTATGATCTCTTCCACACATGCTACTCAAGTAATCTGTGCAATGGTTTCGATTCTAATCCTGTCCTGTCATTTAACTCCCAATATTCCTGTGACGGGTTTGTTCTCAAATCTGCTAAATCTGTTGGAGATTGTTTCATTGCCATACAATGACTCATGTCCATAGAGTAACACCGATCTCAGTGAACTGATATATAGCCTGATTTTATATGTAATATCAGGCGATTTGATTTCCAAATTTT
>NC_090740.1:57995617-58008117 GCF_036898095.1 Palaemon carinicauda
CCAGACATGCATAGAGAGATATGGAGGACTTTGTCCTGCAGTGGACTATGCACCGCTGACGACGACGATAATGATGATGATTTACTGTATACAGACTGTTGCTTTCTCGAAGAATCTTATGACATTAGGAGCAAAGGAATTCAATTCCATACATATTTCTTCAAGAAATAGTCGTATGATCTTTGGTTCCTCAGGTGAATGATAGATCCCACACTTACTTATCCATTATGTCCTTTACTCTACCTTAAAGTACAGTAAGGTCCTTAATCTTTTTATCGACAACCATATCTCTTTTAATTCCTGTTATTCAAATTATAAGTTGCCGTAATCCATATGGGAGGTTTTATCTGTAGGTGTTCTTTTGATTAGTATAATGTCTGGTCTTGGTCCATATTTCGGTAAAGGTACACGACTGTCAGTTCCATCGACTTCTTCATATATGAAAACTTTTATTCTTTCAAAAATGCAAAATCCACCAAAAATGCTAGATTGTAAATGATAAATGTTCCGTTTAACATTTTGAAATCACGGCTAATAAAACAAGTGCTTTTCGTTCAATATTTTATCTTGATATTCCGGAAAGGTTTACAGACCCTAATTAATGAGGCATTTTTATGGATTTTATTCGTGTGATGCAAATACACAGAAATTATGAACGCATTTTTCACTCTTTAAATATTTGTGAGTTAACTCTGTTCACTATTGTTATATTTGCAACAGAGTCCTTATGATTTAGCTGGGAGGTAACGAAGAAGACCGCATCTTTATCATTGCGATTCGTATTTCACAAAGTTTTAAATTTTTTTTTTTTTTTTTTTTTTTTTTTTTTTTTTTTTTTTTTTTTTGTCTAATATTGGCAAGGAAGAAGGTTGATTTTTTGTTGCAATATATAGCATGATGCACGTAATTCTTTTAATTATTAATTTTGTTATTGGCAACAACAACAACAACAACAACAACAACAACAATAATAATAATAATAATAATAATAATAATAATAATAATAATAATAATAATAATAATAATAACTGCTAATCATCACTCTTGTTCCTACTAATAGTATCAACCACTAGAAAATATATAATAGTTATCGTATAATACTTTTTCTCATGACCATGATATTCAAGTCTTTTTTATCCGTTATAATATTATAAAAAAAAAAAACATCATATATTAAAAAATTTTGACATATAAAGTTTTGATATCTTTTTAACAGATCCTTTCTACTTATCAAGCACAACATAATATACTTATATGACGATGAGCTTTATTAGTAACTTGAGGAAAACCTTAATATTGTTTTACCGGAGCTTAATTTTGCAATACCATGCATAAATCTAGAAATTTATATCTGAAAAATCATGGCATTTAACGGGCTCTGTTTTTTTTAACTTGACACCAAGTTCAAGATATGGTCGTAAATATTATTGTTCTCAAATTGATTTCCAAAGTTCGGTTTTCCTGAAAGAAAAACAATTCTGCTTTAATCATATTTTAGAGTCTTTTCCCGATAATTGAATTCAACCTTAAAAAGTTTTACAATGTAACAAATCAATATGAAGAGCAGCCTTTTAGATTTTCTCTGTTGATGAAATTTTATGATTATATACGATTGAAGATGGTGAGGCACCATAATGTTTTAAAAGAAGGATGATGCCAAGAACTACATGGATACTTTTTATGGGTTTTTTAGTCCCATTTCTGCAGGTATAATCTTGCAGATTTGGCATACAGGTTATGATCAGATGCAACAAAATAAGGAAGCATCACTGACAGAGATATTAGATGGAGGTCCAAGTTTCCTATGCTCTCAGCTTTGATAAATGTGAATAATATATTTAACCATGTCCATGTATTGTGGCCAAAGTTTTGAGGTACGGTTAACTTTAAATCATCTCCTGCTTCGGCTGTATGTTACATAAGTTTCTTCATTTTTTTTTTGGGGGGGGGGGTGTTTCTTCATACAGTTATGACAGTTCTTCTAGATCTTTTTCATTCAATTTACTTGAAATTAATAATTTCTTCAATATAGCACTTACTAAAACGTGGGCTCGAATAGCAAGAGAGACGGCAGCTCCACTGAGAATATGTACTGCAGCATTTTCAGCGTATATCACTTCAAGGAGCTCTTTCAGACCTGAATCTGTCATCTAATGTCCAATACAGCCCAAGTAGCTCATCTGTATATGGAGATCACCCATTCTGAAGACCATTGGCTCCAATTCCTTTGATTTATCTTCATTATCAATAATATCCATTGACTTCCACCACAGTGGTTGATCAAATGTTATTATTGGTGTAACATCACACTTCTGGGCTTGTGAAGATAAGTAGAGCAAGGTAGAATATATGCAAGTGATGTTACTTGAATTCATATTTATCATTGAAAGTAATACTATAGATGATTTGCCTGAAGGATATCCAGTATTCACACCCTGCAGTACACCAAACCATACATGCCAGGGAACCTTGAAGAGTATTACATAGGCCAGGAACATAAATACGTATAGATTAATTATGATCTGCAAAACACGATAGTGGTTAGGAACTGACACCATAAATATGATTGATAGATAAATGTGACTTGATACTAGACAATGGTATACATAGGCCATGAACAAATATACATACATTGCCCATGTAGACGGATAATGAGACGTCGGGATATGGGTTTTCTTCATTTATTACAAAGGTTCGTTCGTAAGTACACCATACCCAACTACCCTCTCAGGTGAGGGACTTGTCAACTAGAGCGCCAAAGGCAACTAAACTCCCCTCGTTACTAAAATGCAATGTTGCTACAACAATATGCTGAGTTATAGGTTTTTGCGGAATACTCATAAATATAGAGTTCATTTACCTTAATGTGCAACACACATCTACATACATACATTAGGACATTACTCTCCCCACCTCCCACCCCCCATCTAAGCTCCCCACTCTGGGAGGAGGTGCATAATCGCCCTCACTAGTCTAATGTAAATGGAGGACCCTTCGACCCGGAATAGGCTTGGCATGTACTAAACAGAAATGCTACATAAAATATATCAATAGAAATCACCCCAAAAAATTACATAGCTTCCACCAAAAAAAATGTAAAAATTAAATGTTGCATGAAAAAATTTACACAATACAATATAAACAATTCCACTCATTTCTTCTTAAGACCTCTGCAACTAAAATACAGAATACCCAAAGTGAAAAAAAAAAATCATAGCATCAGTTTTACAAAACCTCATCAATAACCTCCCTCTGGTTGTGGGCAATACGGGCTTTTTGGGCGGGACAGGGGTAGGAATAGATATTCCTTTATCCCTCGATTTTACTTTTCGGGTTTACGGCACAATTTCGCAACACAACTCACCATCACTGTTTCGTCAATTATTTAAGCCACTACTACACTTGCACTTGCAACTTTCAACCGGTGCCCATTATCCGTTTCCCCGAGAAAATCGTTCATCTTCCCGCCCTTCTCTTATAACATTAAGTATAAGGTATTCACATCTACACATTCACCAACACTGCTTATCCACAAGGCCGAACTTTTAATCCCGCAGCCACTTGCCATTCGGGAACCAACCCGGCCCCAGCAACCAGGAATCATATAAATACATGAGTAATACAGCATCCGCTTGACGGATCTCACCTGACGTATTTAACCTCTGATTGTTTTTAGGTTCACTCAGCAATGTTATACGTATTGCCACACTCAGCAAAATTACCAAAAGATTTTACGTATACATTAAGCATCAACATAATAACACATTGGTATCATCAATTTTATTTAAAATACGTCAAAAGAAGAAATGAGGTCTGTTCAAACAACAACAACAGCAAAGGAAAAAAAAATCTATTCATCAACTCAAGGAATATCACGTATGCAGGGGATAAGGAGGAAAACTTTTGAAAACTACCTCCTCAGGCACCACAAGTATGTCTACCTGATGATATTCAGAGACTGCGTCATTAATAATGCTTTGTATCACAACTGTGTTAGATTTAACCATCTTTTCTCAGTACGGACCTAAATACACTGGCTCTACTTTGTGTTTCCTAGCTTGTAATCATTTCAAATACACACGATCGCCCACAAATACTTTTAACGGTGCGGTTTTGAACCAACCATCATACTTTGAGCTGTGATTTTCTTTAGCTCTTTACAAAAACCTTTCAGTGATGTTCCTTAATCTCCTCAATAGATTTAATAAATATCCACGGTATTGCTCAGTTAAATAATTTGGCAATTGTTGTGAGTTAATGAGTACCGTATATGGTAATACAGGATCCTGTCCATACACTAAAAAGAGAGGCATGTCTCTGAGCGAAGCATTATATGCAATGTTCAAAGCTAGCTCAGCTGTAGGAAGCATGGCGTGCCAATGAAGGGGGTCATCAGCCACTAAGTAACGTAAAATTTGGACTACTTCCCTATGAGGCCATTCCACTCAGCCATTTGATGAAGGCCTGTATGTGGTCATTGAAAGTGTTCAATTTTCATCAAGTCCATGACCGATTTCACCACCTTATTCATAAACTCGACACCATTATCACTTATCAAAATTTTTGGGTAACCAAACATAGTAATAAAAAAGCACACGCCTCGGCTAATGAATTTGCCAATTCATTCAACATTACGTATGTATGAGTGTACCGAGTAAATTCATCCACAAATAGACATATATACTTATGTTGTGTTAAACCAGTAGATGGTCGTACCCCATCCATATGTACTCTATGAAATTTAATAGGAATCTCAGGAAACTTTCTGGCTTCCGGTACAGTGTTATTATGTTCTTTGAAACAGTTACAAGCATGACAACCTTTTTTAAAATTCTCTATAGATATTCTCATTCCTAACCAAAAGAAGGATTCATGTGCTCTCCTTAATGTTTTATCAATCCCTAAATGCCCTGAATACGGACTTGCATGTACAATGTGGATGGCTTGATTAATTAAAGAGGGAGGAAGAACTACCCGTGCACAAAATTCCCCTCCCCTTTTCTTGTGAGCACAACATAAAATATCATTTTCTATAAAAAAAACTTCTCACGAGGCACATTCAGAAATGATGGATAACTCTTTGATTCCCCTTTAATCACTGCTCGCACTCTTTCCATCCATTCCTCTTTTTTCTGTCCCTCTCGGACTTCTTTTATGTCCCAACCTCCCAAGTCAAACAAACCTGCACAATCAGGGCATTTATTCTGGACACCCCTGGTCATGTTCTTGGCCACCCACATATATCCACCTTTGTCTCTCTCTCTCTCTCTCTCTCTCTCTCTCTCTCTCTCTCTCTCTCTCTCTCTAACATCTGGAATTCTCTCCCTCTCTCTCTCTCTCTCTCTCTCTAACATCTGGAATTCTCTCCCTCTCTCTCTCTCTCTCTCTCTCTCTCTCTCTCTGCTACAGTGTTCCTTTTGTTCCTCAGGAGAATTCACATCCCGTTCTCAATTTTCTCTGTTTTGATGGGGGTCTTCAATATTTTGGTTACGTTCTTTGTTCCTCTTGTGTGCCCTAGTTATTACTCCTATCACTGCACCTCTAGAGAGAGCATCAGCTACCTTGTTAGCTTTACTTTCTATGTGGCATAAACCCTTTATGTTAAACTCTAACAATCTCTCAATCCATCTCACTTGTCGAGGGGTCAAATCATTTTTATAATACAAATCATGTAAGGGCCGATGATGACTTAGTAACTCAATCGACTGACCTAATAAAAAGAACCGATGCCTCTCTACATCCCAAAGAATAGCCAAAGACTCTCTATCGAATTTACAAAAATTCTTTTCTGCCCCTTTTAATACCCAGGAAGCAAAACAAATGGGTCGCTCTCTGCCTACATCATCTCGTTGAAAAACTATGCCACCAATAGCTACGCTACTCGCATCTGGTGTCACTAAAAACGGACAATCAAATCTATGATATGCAAGTAATTCATTGCTAGTTAAGGCAGCTTTCAAACGGTTAAAGGCCCTTTTTTCTTCCCCTCCCCAATTTATTACTTTTGTTTCTTTAAAGCATCTATGGGTCTCGCTATCTCGCCAAAACCTCTTATGAATTTACGGTAATACCCTGCGAGTCCAAGGAATCCAGCTACTTCCTTAGAGTTACGTGCCTGGGGAAATCTCTAATAGCTGCTACTTTACTGGGGCAGGGTTGGATACCTTCAGGGGTTATTATGTGACCTAAAAATTCGAACTGTTTACAGAAAAATTTGCGCTTTGACAATTTATTTTCATACCATTACGTCGCAATGCTTCTAAAACTTTACGAATATTATAATTTTGTTCTTTAGCCATTTTCCCTGTGATTATGATATCATTTAAATAAACAAGAACATTAGGGCCAATTAAGGGAGACAAAACTGATATCATTACTCTAGAGAAATGACTTGGAGCAATTTTAACACCGAAAGAAAGAAAATTAAACTGAAATAATTGATCATTAGCTATATATGTCGTTTTACATTTACTGTTTTCCTGAATGGGTATTTGATAGTATCCAGATTTTAAATCAACAGTTGTAAAATATTTACTATCCCTTACTTTCACAAGAAATTCTTCGATCAAGGGTAATGGAAATGCATTATCCTTAGTGATTGCATTCAGCTTCTTATAATCAACACACAATCTTACCGAGCCATCCTTTTTCCTAACAGCTACAATTGGAGAAGCCCAGGGGGATTCACTCTCCTCGATTATCACTTGTTCCCTTAATTTGTTAATTTCCCTTTTTATCTCTCCCTGGAAATGAATAGAATAGATACCTGATCAGCTCTACCTGCTCAGTTTCAATGATAAAGGAAAATCGATCCATCCTCCCTGTGGCTAATCTCCAGTTGCAATTACATCGGAATAATTATTGACAATGTCACTAACTACAGGCTGATATTCTGAGGGACAAAATTTTTGCGCTTGCATAATCGAATTCTGAGTGCGTTCGTCTGTGCGAGCTGAAGTTGTGGCTCCCAAAATCCTATTATAAGCAATCTCACATAACTCTAATTCACACACAGAATCACTTCCTAACACAACTCTTTTATTTGACAAATCAACTATCGTTATATCAGCTCTGTTCTCTTTTATTTCCGTCAAGCCCTTTAATATCATAGGGGCCTAATTGGTATGGGGTTTAACGATGACCTTGGATCCTTCCGCAAGAGGGCAACACAGGGTCACTGATATGCTCATAAGTGTTTGGGGAGACAACACTTCTCGTCTCTCAGGTACAGCTGTTACCTTACTTAAATGTCTCTCCGAACCCACATATGCACTTACTGTCTCATGACTTTCTATCGGCAAAATGTACCCTCCTGCCTTTACTGTTATTGTATCTTTTCCCCTAAAAATGCATATTTGATTATTAGAGATAAAATCAATTCCGAAAATAGACTCGATTCCTGGAATTCCCAAGGTGGGCAAGACAAAAAATCTTGTGTAAACTTCACAGACGCCATCTTAAAGTTGACGATTGTTGTATGATTTATATGTACTTTATTTCCTCTTGGCATGTCAAGAACGATGGATGTCCCTGACTGTAGTGGGTTTGAGGAGAATCTTTTTTCAATCAGTGAAACGCTGGCTCTTTGGTCGATCAGCGCTCGAATGGATTTATCTGGTAAGTCAATCCTAACTGCTGACATTCCTAGACAGCCATTACGAGATATGGGCCAATGACCTCAGCTGCAATGCCGCTGCTCCCTAATGCTGTGGGGGTTAAGGTCAGGGGTACCGATGGAGGTCCCAGTACCTCCTCTGTCATGTCTGTCGTCGTCACTGCTGCATTGGCTACTGCTTGTGATGTCATGCAGGGGGACATCGAACTCCCTCGTCTCCCTCTTCCTCTGTTTCCTTTTCCTCGGATGTTGGGCGGAAGTAGGTGTACATGTGCCATAGCCCGCCCGTCATGGGCGTTTTTTCTGAGCACTCTCGAGATATATGACCATAGGCCTGACAAGTGTAACAGTGGGGGGATCCTTAGGTGGGGCACTCCACTCGTCGGTTACCCTCTCCCCCGCACTGCCAGCATCTGAAAAGACTGCTAACTCTGCGCTCTCCTCTACCTCCCTTCGGGGGTCGCCTGCCTATCATGGCTGCCAACCTCTCGGAATCGGGCCAGTTATTCCCAGTCTTTTTTCCTTCTGGCAAACTGTCTAAAATGTTTTGTATTGTGTTCACTACGTCTGCTAACGAGTGGGTCGACTGCCTCTCATGGCTGCCAACTTCTCGGAATCGGGCCAGTTATTCCCAGTTATTTTTCCTTCTGGCATACTGTCTAAAATGTTTTGTATCACCCCCAGTACATCTGCTAACGAGCGATTGTCATCGAACAAATAACCACATAAATACGGGTTTACTAATCTGCAAATATGTTTACGGGCAATTTCTTTTTTATCACCTTCTGGGAGATTGGCACTCCGGGTAGCAAACAAATTGCAATCACGAAAAATTTGGGTTGCAAAACTAAGAACTGATTCCCCTTCCCGAATTTTGGGTTAGTAATTTTCTTTCATGTCTCCCTTTCTCGCATCAGGGAAGACATACTTCTCAATTAAACGTCGTTTTATTTCAGTAAAACTTCTTAAACTGTCTTGTGGCCAACACATTACCTCCATTACAGGAGCATCTTTCAGCAATCTAATTACTTGAAAAGTCTTTTCTCTTTCCGACCACCCATATATGGCTATTTCAAAGTCTCTCAAAAACACTTCATTTGTTTGAAACCCTTTGTTAGTTCGTTGATCATCAAAAGGCCTAACACTTGCCGGGAGTTCTGGCAACTTACGAACTACGATTTGCATATCTTCACTCGGCTCTGCATGTGTACTTTCACTTCTGTGCGTTTGGACTTCATTTATGTACGTGGGATATGCTCTGGTCGCGCGTCGCTCCTATTCTTGTTTAACCAAGAATCTGTTCATTAACTGTTCTAAATTTCCTAACTTATTTTCCAATTCTTGCATTCTAATTTCCTGTCTATTTTCTTCATCAGCAACGCTATACACTGCTCCTCCGTTTTCATCACCCGCAGTAGCAGTGTCTGCTACGTTAATTCTTGTATATTTAGGCATCTTGAACTTTTGTTTTACCGCCTCAACGTACAACTTCACTCACAGCATACACAAACCGACGTAGTTTTACACCTGACACCAATATGACCCATGTATATGGATAATGAAATGTCAGAATATGGGTTTTCTTCATTTATAACAAATGTTCATTCGGGACTTGTCAACTCCAGCGCCCAAAGGTAACTAAACCCCTTTCGCTACCAAAATGCAATGTTGCTACAACTATATGCTGAGTTATAGGTTTTAGTAGAATACTCATGAATTATAGAGTTCATTTACCTTTATGCACAATGCACATCTACATACATGAATTAGGACTTACATAATTATAAGTTGGGTGCTATTCCTGGAATTATTAATAAGAGGACAAAAAAAAAAATGGACAGTAACAGCCCTGAAATATATACTGCACAGGGATAACCGTACCCTCATGAAATGCACCCTCTACTCATACGTAATAAATATGGAATGCTGGATATTCAGTATATTGATGGACATAATATGATTCCTGACACCTGGGAATAGTTTAGGCTACTAAACCTACTGAATAGTTTAAAGTGGGCAGTAGGTGATTGATGAGTGGCAGTCGGGCTTGTGTTGTGCTTCAAGTAAACAATGCTTTCCTTGTTCAGTCCTACCGTCTCCTTACCAATACATTGTTACCATACCAAAACTCTTCATTTATAAAAAAGGAAAAATACCGTTTAGGTCAATGCCTTCATAAACATCAAGGTCCATCAAGATGTTAAGTTTTAATTTCCCGGGACCGAAAAACTAGTTACTTGGAAAACAGGAATGAGAAAGATCGAGTTTCACATTACTCTTATTACTGCCAAATGCATCAGTCCAAAGAGCTCCCTTTTCCTTTGGACAGTGAGTGGCAGAGCCATCTGGTTTAAGTAAATTACCAAAGAGTGCAGATTTAAGTATAGCCAAACACTTGTTCCTTTTTTGTTCTAGAAAAGCTTTCGCTTATGGTTAAATTGCATGCCTTTTCAGTTGAAGTACAAACTCTCTGAGCAAAAGCTCCTAACTGACTATAGTTCTTCCAAGTCAAATCTAATCTGTTACCTTTCCAAAGATGATAGGCGCCCTGTTCTCCAAATAAGCACATCTACAGTACAAGCCTCATTTAAACAGGGGTTGTCTTTCACTCCAAAAATGCTATGGGATGCATCTATCAATTATGTTGACCAGATTCTCAATCAAAAGATCAATAGGCTCATAATTTTTATATAATTGGGACCAATTCAAATTCTATCATAAATTTTTATTAGAAATCTGATCTACATAACTTTGACAGGTTTTGAACCTACAGATCTAGTTACATATTGAGCCTATATTTTTCTTAGTTATTGTAAATGGTAGAAGTATGTCTAACTACTCAAGTTGCCGACCAAATAAATAAGATTTTAACTTCCATACACAGGGCAAAGAATATAGATTTCTCTTATGTCATGACTAACATTCATCCCTTTGAAATATCATGCTTGGTCCTTATTACGGTTTTAACCAGCATCACATATATACTTTAGTTTTTCTCTTTATTACGATTCAAATGAATATTTCCATTCATACATCAAAATCTTGTGGTTAACTTATCGTAAATGTTTAATATAACGGGTAAATCTGAGTAAGGAGGATAGAATTTAATTACCCTTTTCTTCATTCTATGCATTTTGCTTTACATCAAAACTACTAAAATCTACTAAACCAAATGGCGCTATGTGAAACGAATTTTGAAAACTAATTGTTCTTCTATTTTCCATAACACATTAGAATTTTCGTACCGCAAGCTATTAAAATGTCCGATAGATCAGCGAAGAAAATTTATTCATCACACACAAGAATTCAACAGGTAATGAGTGCGTATGTGTCCGTAATAACCATCTAATCAATATTTTCATTTTATACCGACGTTTTTCAACAAAGTTGATTAAGTAAGAAAGAGTCACTACTTAAAATTGGCAGATCTTTTCATCGAAATTTTCCCCCTAACGGCAATTTCCCCTTTTGGTATTTTCCTGTCGTGGATGTGCACATATTTTGTACAGAGAAGACACTAAAATGTTATTGCAAAATATTAGTACATTGAAGGATGACCTATTAAAAATATTTGTTGAAAGGTCGTTATAAATAAACATATTTGAACAAAGATTTTAGCTGGATATGCCTTGTATATGGCATTTCTGTAATGAAATGTATATCAGCTCAGTCATTAATCAAACTTTTTACACAAACCATCTGCATACTGTATATCTGCATATTTTTTTCCCATTGCAGCAACAGATAAGATTCCTAATTACAATAATAGCTTATATCAAAACCTGAATGATTTTCCAATAACCAAAAATATAATTATGTAAATTTTGTATCAAATATAGGGTACTCTTTCAGTAATGGTGTAACATATTTCGTTACATAATCAGTGGTAACTTTTCTGTAGATAGTTTGGGACAAACTTCACAGCTAACAGATTGAAAAAATTATAAACCAAGCCATTCTTAGGAGAAGAATGACCAGGCAAGTCAATCAGATAAAGTATTTCCTGAATCGTATTGAAATCATTTGTTACAAACAGAATTACTCTATATCAATTTTATCAACTATTATTAACGGAAATAATAGCTCTCTCTCTCTCTCTCTCTCTCTCTCTCTCTCTCTCTCTCTCTCTCTCTCTCTCTCTCTCTCTCTCTCTCATTACTATTCAGATGAATCGTAAGTGGTGGGTTTATATTTCCACACACACACACACACACACACACGCACACACACGTAAGCGCGCTTTTTTGTTTTAAGTATACGCTATATACTTCACTGCTCAGAAACTGTGATGCTATTTAGTTACTAGTGGAGGCTTCAGAAGAAAATCGAAATAATAGTCATTGCCATGTTTATAATCATGCAAAAAATCCCACTGAATAAGTAGACATAAAATATTTAAAAATAAAATAAAAGTTCTTGAAGGAAGTTTCATATCCGATGCATATACTGGTGTTCCTTGCTGCTCTATATTGCACGTTCCTACTTCCTTCATGTATATTAAAACTTTCCCATTTGAAAACTTTTCCTGCTCTATATACCTGAGAATTATAAAGATGCTTGTTTCTTTCTTACTCCGAACACTTCTAGTGTATACATTTTCTCTCCTGGCATTACATACGAAATTGACATCCTATTTTTCAGCCTACTTCATGTTAACGTTTTTACCAATTCTACGTTTTTTTTATATTTTTTAAACACTCAGTTTTATTAGAAGCAGATTTACCCCTCTATGCACAGACCCTGCAACCACCCTTACATTTTACTCTGTCACTCACGGGTTTTTTTTATTGTACAGTCATTAATTTTTTGTTTTATCTTAACCGGAAGTCATTCGTATAAAGACATATAGGGTACCATAAAAACACCATCTTTTTTTGCAGATCAT
>NC_090740.1:58023117-58073117 GCF_036898095.1 Palaemon carinicauda
GAATACTCATAAATATAGAGTTCATTTACCTTAATGTGCAACACACATCTACATACATACATTAGGACATTACTCTCCCCACCTCCCACCCCCCATCTAAGCTCCCCACTCTGGGAGGAGGTGCATAATCGCCCTCACTAGTCTAATGTAAATGGAGGACCCTTCGACCCGGAATAGGCTTGGCATGTACTAAACAGAAATGCTACATAAAATATATCAATAGAAATCACCCCAAAAAATTACATAGCTTCCACCAAAAAAAATGTAAAAATTAAATGTTGCATGAAAAAATTTACACAATACAATATAAACAATTCCACTCATTTCTTCTTAAGACCTCTGCAACTAAAATACAGAATACCCAAAGTGAAAAAAAAAAATCATAGCATCAGTTTTACAAAACCTCATCAATAACCTCCCTCTGGTTGTGGGCAATACGGGCTTTTTGGGCGGGACAGGGGTAGGAATAGATATTCCTTTATCCCTCGATTTTACTTTTCGGGTTTACGGCACAATTTCGCAACACAACTCACCATCACTGTTTCGTCAATTATTTAAGCCACTACTACACTTGCACTTGCAACTTTCAACTGGTGCCCATTATCCGTTTCCCCGAGAAAATCGTTCATCTTCCCGCCCTTCTCTTATAACATTAAGTATAAGGTATTCACATCTACACATTCACCAACACTGCTTATCCACAAGGCCGAACTTTTAATCCCGCAGCCACTTGCCATTCGGGAACCAACCCGGCCCCAGCAACCAGGAATCATATAAATACATGAGTAATACAGCATCCGCTTGACGGATCTCACCTGACGTATTTAACCTCTGATTGTTTTTAGGTTCACTCAGCAATGTTATACGTATTGCCACACTCAGCAAAATTACCAAAAGATTTTACGTATACATTAAGCATCAACATAATAACACATTGGTATCATCAATTTTATTTAAAATACGTCAAAAGAAGAAATGAGGTCTGTTCAAACAACAACAACAGCAAAGGAAAAAAAAATCTATTCATCAACTCAAGGAATATCACGTATGCAGGGGATAAGGAGGAAAACTTTTGAAAACTACCTCCTCAGGCACCACAAGTATGTCTACCTGATGATATTCAGAGACTGCGTCATTAATAATGCTTTGTATCACAACTGTGTTAGATTTAACCATCTTTTCTCAGTACGGACCTAAATACACTGGCTCTACTTTGTGTTTCCTAGCTTGTAATCATTTCAAATACACACGATCGCCCACAAATACTTTTAACGGTGCGGTTTTGAACCAACCATCATACTTTGAGCTGTGATTTTCTTTAGCTCTTTACAAAAACCTTTCAGTGATGTTCCTTAATCTCCTCAATAGATTTAATAAATATCCACGGTATTGCTCAGTTAAATAATTTGGCAATTGTTGTGAGTTAATGAGTACCGTATATGGTAATACAGGATCCTGTCCATACACTAAAAAGAGAGGCATGTCTCTGAGCGAAGCATTATATGCAATGTTCAAAGCTAGCTCAGCTGTAGGAAGCATGGCGTGCCAATGAAGGGGGTCATCAGCCACTAAGTAACGTAAAATTTGGACTACTTCCCTATGAGGCCATTCCACTCAGCCATTTGATGAAGGCCTGTATGTGGTCATTGAAAGTGTTCAATTTTCATCAAGTCCATGACCGATTTCACCACCTTATTCATAAACTCGACACCATTATCACTTATCAAAATTTTTGGGTAACCAAACATAGTAATAAAAAAGCACACGCCTCGGCTAATGAATTTGCCAATTCATTCAACATTACGTATGTATGAGTGTACCGAGTAAATTCATCCACAAATAGACATATATACTTATGTTGTGTTAAACCAGTAGATGGTCGTACCCCATCCATATGTACTCTATGAAATTTAATAGGAATCTCAGGAAACTTTCTGGCTTCCGGTACAGTGTTATTATGTTCTTTGAAACAGTTACAAGCATGACAACCTTTTTTAAAATTCTCTATAGATATTCTCATTCCTAACCAAAAGAAGGATTCATGTGCTCTCCTTAATGTTTTATCAATCCCTAAATGCCCTGAATACGGACTTGCATGTACAATGTGGATGGCTTGATTAATTAAAGAGGGAGGAAGAACTACCCGTGCACAAAATTCCCCTCCCCTTTTCTTGTGAGCACAACATAAAATATCATTTTCTATAAAAAAAACTTCTCACGAGGCACATTCAGAAATGATGGATAACTCTTTGATTCCCCTTTAATCACTGCTCGCACTCTTTCCATCCATTCCTCTTTTTTCTGTCCCTCTCGGACTTCTTTTATGTCCCAACCTCCCAAGTCAAACAAACCTGCACAATCAGGGCATTTATTCTGGACACCCCTGGTCATGTTCTTGGCCACCCACATATATCCACCTTTGCCTCTCTCTCTCTCTCTCTCTCTCTCTCTCTCTCTCTCTCTCTCTCTCTCTAACATCTGGAATTCTCTCCCTCTCTCTCTCTCTCTCTCTCTCTAACATCTGGAATTCTCTCCCTCTCTCTCTCTCTCTCTCTCTCTCTCTCTCTCTGCTACAGTGTTCCTTTTGTTCCTCAGGAGAATTCACATCCCGTTCTCAATTTTCTCTGTTTTGATGGGGGTCTTCAATATTTTGGTTACGTTCTTTGTTCCTCTTGTGTGCCCTAGTTATTACTCCTATCACTGCACCTCTAGAGAGAGCATCAGCTACCTTGTTAGCTTTACTTTCTATGTGGCATAAACCCTTTATGTTAAACTCTAACAATCTCTCAATCCATCTCACTTGTCGAGGGGTCAAATCATTTTTATAATACAAATCATGTAAGGGCCGATGATGACTTAGTAACTCAATCGACTGACCTAATAAAAAGAACCGATGCCTCTCTACATCCCAAAGAATAGCCAAAGACTCTCTATCGAATTTACAAAAATTCTTTTCTGCCCCTTTTAATACCCAGGAAGCAAAACAAATGGGTCGCTCTCTGCCTACATCATCTCGTTGAAAAACTATGCCACCAATAGCTACGCTACTCGCATCTGGTGTCACTAAAAACGGACAATCAAATCTATGATATGCAAGTAATTCATTGCTAGTTAAGGCAGCTTTCAAACGGTTAAAGGCCCTTTTTTCTTCCCCTCCCCAATTTATTACTTTTGTTTCTTTAAAGCATCTATGGGTCTCGCTATCTCGCCAAAACCTCTTATGAATTTACGGTAATACCCTGCGAGTCCAAGGAATCCAGCTACTTCCTTAGAGTTACGTGCCTGGGGAAATCTCTAATAGCTGCTACTTTACTGGGGCAGGGTTGGATACCTTCAGGGGTTATTATGTGACCTAAAAATTCGAACTGTTTACAGAAAAATTTGCGCTTTGACAATTTATTTTCATACCATTACGTCGCAATGCTTCTAAAACTTTACGAATATTATAATTTTGTTCTTTAGCCATTTTCCCTGTGATTATGATATCATTTAAATAAACAAGAACATTAGGGCCAATTAAGGGAGACAAAACTGATATCATTACTCTAGAGAAATGACTTGGAGCAATTTTAACACCGAAAGAAAGAAAATTAAACTGAAATAATTGATCATTAGCTATATATGTCGTTTTACATTTACTGTTTTCCTGAATGGGTATTTGATAGTATCCAGATTTTAAATCAACAGTTGTAAAATATTTACTATCCCTTACTTTCACAAGAAATTCTTCGATCAAGGGTAATGGAAATGCATTATCCTTAGTGATTGCATTCAGCTTCTTATAATCAACACACAATCTTACCGAGCCATCCTTTTTCCTAACAGCTACAATTGGAGAAGCCCAGGGGGATTCACTCTCCTCGATTATCACTTGTTCCCTTAATTTGTTAATTTCCCTTTTTATCTCTCCCTGGAAATGAATAGAATAGATACCTGATCAGCTCTACCTGCTCAGTTTCAATGATAAAGGAAAATCGATCCATCCTCCCTGTGGCTAATCTCCAGTTGCAATTACATCGGAATAATTATTGACAATGTCACTAACTACAGGCTGATATTCTGAGGGACAAAATTTTTGCGCTTGCATAATCGAATTCTGAGTGCGTTCGTCTGTGCGAGCTGAAGTTGTGGCTCCCAAAATCCTATTATAAGCAATCTCACATAACTCTAATTCACACACAGAATCACTTCCTAACACAACTCTTTTATTTGACAAATCAACTATCGTTATATCAGCTCTGTTCTCTTTTATTTCCGTCAAGCCCTTTAATATCATAGGGGCCTAATTGGTATGGGGTTTAACGATGACCTTGGATCCTTCCGCAAGAGGGCAACACAGGGTCACTGATATGCTCATAAGTGTTTGGGGAGACAACACTTCTCGTCTCTCAGGTACAGCTGTTACCTTACTTAAATGTCTCTCCGAACCCACATATGCACTTACTGTCTCATGACTTTCTATCGGCAAAATGTACCCTCCTGCCTTTACTGTTATTGTATCTTTTCCCCTAAAAATGCATATTTGATTATTAGAGATAAAATCAATTCCGAAAATAGACTCGATTCCTGGAATTCCCAAGGTGGGCAAGACAAAAAATCTTGTGTAAACTTCACAGACGCCATCTTAAAGTTGACGATTGTTGTATGATTTATATGTACTTTATTTCCTCTTGGCATGTCAAGAACGATGGATGTCCCTGACTGTAGTGGGTTTGAGGAGAATCTTTTTTCAATCAGTGAAACGCTGGCTCTTTGGTCGATCAGCGCTCGAATGGATTTATCTGGTAAGTCAATCCTAACTGCTGACATTCCTAGACAGCCATTACGAGATATGGGCCAATGACCTCAGCTGCAATGCCGCTGCTCCCTAATGCTGTGGGGGTTAAGGTCAGGGGTACCGATGGAGGTCCCAGTACCTCCTCTGTCATGTCTGTCGTCGTCACTGCTGCATTGGCTACTGCTTGTGATGTCATGCAGGGGGACATCGAACTCCCTCGTCTCCCTCTTCCTCTGTTTCCTTTTCCTCGGATGTTGGGCGGAAGTAGGTGTACATGTGCCATAGCCCGCCCGTCATGGGCGTTTTTTCTGAGCACTCTCGAGATATATGACCATAGGCCTGACAAGTGTAACAGTGGGGGGATCCTTAGGTGGGGCACTCCACTCGTCGGTTACCCTCTCCCCCGCACTGCCAGCATCTGAAAAGACTGCTAACTCTGCGCTCTCCTCTACCTCCCTTCGGGGGTCGCCTGCCTATCATGGCTGCCAACCTCTCGGAATCGGGCCAGTTATTCCCAGTCTTTTTTCCTTCTGGCAAACTGTCTAAAATGTTTTGTATTGTGTTCACTACGTCTGCTAACGAGTGGGTCGACTGCCTCTCATGGCTGCCAACTTCTCGGAATCGGGCCAGTTATTCCCAGTTATTTTTCCTTCTGGCATACTGTCTAAAATGTTTTGTATCACCCCCAGTACATCTGCTAACGAGCGATTGTCATCGAACAAATAACCACATAAATACGGGTTTACTAATCTGCAAATATGTTTACGGGCAATTTCTTTTTTATCACCTTCTGGGAGATTGGCACTCCGGGTAGCAAACAAATTGCAATCACGAAAAATTTGGGTTGCAAAACTAAGAACTGATTCCCCTTCCCGAATTTTGGGTTAGTAATTTTCTTTCATGTCTCCCTTTCTCGCATCAGGGAAGACATACTTCTCAATTAAACGTCGTTTTATTTCAGTAAAACTTCTTAAACTGTCTTGTGGCCAACACATTACCTCCATTACAGGAGCATCTTTCAGCAATCTAATTACTTGAAAAGTCTTTTCTCTTTCCGACCACCCATATATGGCTATTTCAAAGTCTCTCAAAAACACTTCATTTGTTTGAAACCCTTTGTTAGTTCGTTGATCATCAAAAGGCCTAACACTTGCCGGGAGTTCTGGCAACTTACGAACTACGATTTGCATATCTTCACTCGGCTCTGCATGTGTACTTTCACTTCTGTGCGTTTGGACTTCATTTATGTACGTGGGATATGCTCTGGTCGCGCGTCGCTCCTATTCTTGTTTAACCAAGAATCTGTTCATTAACTGTTCTAAATTTCCTAACTTATTTTCCAATTCTTGCATTCTAATTTCCTGTCTATTTTCTTCATCAGCAACGCTATACACTGCTCCTCCGTTTTCATCACCCGCAGTAGCAGTGTCTGCTACGTTAATTCTTGTATATTTAGGCATCTTGAACTTTTGTTTTACCGCCTCAACGTACAACTTCACTCACAGCATACACAAACCGACGTAGTTTTACACCTGACACCAATATGACCCATGTATATGGATAATGAAATGTCAGAATATGGGTTTTCTTCATTTATAACAAATGTTCATTCGGGACTTGTCAACTCCAGCGCCCAAAGGTAACTAAACCCCTTTCGCTACCAAAATGCAATGTTGCTACAACTATATGCTGAGTTATAGGTTTTAGTAGAATACTCATGAATTATAGAGTTCATTTACCTTTATGCACAATGCACATCTACATACATGAATTAGGACTTACATAATTATAAGTTGGGTGCTATTCCTGGAATTATTAATAAGAGGACAAAAAAAAAAATGGACAGTAACAGCCCTGAAATATATACTGCACAGGGATAACCGTACCCACATGAAATGCACCCTCTACTCATACGTAATAAATATGGAATGCTGGATATTCAGTATATTGATGGACATAATATGATTCCTGACACCTGGGAATAGTTTAGGCTACTAAACCTACTGAATAGTTTAAAGTGGGCAGTAGGTGATTGATGAGTGGCAGTCGGGCTTGTGTTGTGCTTCAAGTAAACAATGCTTTCCTTGTTCAGTCCTACCGTCTCCTTACCAATACATTGTTACCATACCAAAACTCTTCATTTATAAAAAAGGAAAAATACCGTTTAGGTCAATGCCTTCATAAACATCAAGGTCCATCAAGATGTTAAGTTTTAATTTCCCGGGACCGAAAAACTAGTTACTTGGAAAACAGGAATGAGAAAGATCGAGTTTCACATTACTCTTATTACTGCCAAATGCATCAGTCCAAAGAGCTCCCTTTTCCTTTGGACAGTGAGTGGCAGAGCCATCTGGTTTAAGTAAATTACCAAAGAGTGCAGATTTAAGTATAGCCAAACACTTGTTCCTTTTTTGTTCTAGAAAAGCTTTCGCTTATGGTTAAATTGCATGCCTTTTCAGTTGAAGTACAAACTCTCTGAGCAAAAGCTCCTAACTGACTATAGTTCTTCCAAGTCAAATCTAATCTGTTACCTTTCCAAAGATGATAGGCGCCCTGTTCTCCAAATAAGCACATCTACAGTACAAGCCTCATTTAAACAGGGGTTGTCTTTCACTCCAAAAATGCTATGGGATGCATCTATCAATTATGTTGACCAGATTCTCAATCAAAAGATCAATAGGCTCATAATTTTTATATAATTGGGACCAATTCAAATTCTATCATAAATTTTTATTAGAAATCTGATCTACATAACTTTGACAGGTTTTGAACCTACAGATCTAGTTACATATTGAGCCTATATTTTTCTTAGTTATTGTAAATGGTAGAAGTATGTCTAACTACTCAAGTTGCCGACCAAATAAATAAGATTTTAACTTCCATACACAGGGCAAAGAATATAGATTTCTCTTATGTCATGACTAACATTCATCCCTTTGAAATATCATGCTTGGTCCTTATTACGGTTTTAACCAGCATCACATATATACTTTAGTTTTTCTCTTTATTACGATTCAAATGAATATTTCCATTCATACATCAAAATCTTGTGGTTAACTTATCGTAAATGTTTAATATAACGGGTAAATCTGAGTAAGGAGGATAGAATTTAATTACCCTTTTCTTCATTCTATGCATTTTGCTTTACATCAAAACTACTAAAATCTACTAAACCAAATGGCGCTATGTGAAACGAATTTTGAAAACTAATTGTTCTTCTATTTTCCATAACACATTAGAATTTTCGTACCGCAAGCTATTAAAATGTCCGATAGATCAGCGAAGAAAATTTATTCATCACACACAAGAATTCAACAGGTAATGAGTGCGTATGTGTCCGTAATAACCATCTAATCAATATTTTCATTTTATACCGACGTTTTTCAACAAAGTTGATTAAGTAAGAAAGAGTCACTACTTAAAATTGGCAGATCTTTTCATCGAAATTTTCCCCCTAACGGCAATTTCCCCTTTTGGTATTTTCCTGTCGTGGATGTGCACATATTTTGTACAGAGAAGACACTAAAATGTTATTGCAAAATATTAGTACATTGAAGGATGACCTATTAAAAATATTTGTTGAAAGGTCGTTATAAATAAACATATTTGAACAAAGATTTTAGCTGGATATGCCTTGTATATGGCATTTCTGTAATGAAATGTATATCAGCTCAGTCATTAATCAAACTTTTTACACAAACCATCTGCATACTGTATATCTGCATATTTTTTTCCCATTGCAGCAACAGATAAGATTCCTAATTACAATAATAGCTTATATCAAAACCTGAATGATTTTCCAATAACCAAAAATATAATTATGTAAATTTTGTATCAAATATAGGGTACTCTTTCAGTAATGGTGTAACATATTTCGTTACATAATCAGTGGTAACTTTTCTGTAGATAGTTTGGGACAAACTTCACAGCTAACAGATTGAAAAAATTATAAACCAAGCCATTCTTAGGAGAAGAATGACCAGGCAAGTCAATCAGATAAAGTATTTCCTGAATCGTATTGAAATCATTTGTTACAAACAGAATTACTCTATATCAATTTTATCAACTATTATTAACGGAAATAATAGCTCGCTCTCTCTCTCTCTCTCTCTCTCTCTCTCTCTCTCTCTCTCTCTCTCTCTCTCTCTCTCTCTCTCTCTCTCTCTCTCTCTCATTACTATTCAGATGAATCGTAAGTGGTGGGTTTATATTTCCACACACACACACACACACACACACACACACACACACACGTAAGCGCGCTTTTTTGTTTTAAGTATACGCTATATACTTCACTGCTCAGAAACTGTGATGCTATTTAGTTACTAGTGGAGGCTTCAGAAGAAAATCGAAATAATAGTCATTGCCATGTTTATAATCATGCAAAAAATCCCACTGAATAAGTAGACATAAAATATTTAAAAATAAAATAAAAGTTCTTGAAGGAAGTTTCATATCCGATGCATATACTGGTGTTCCTTGCTGCTCTATATTGCACGTTCCTACTTCCTTCATGTATATTAAAACTTTCCCATTTGAAAACTTTTCCTGCTCTATATACCTGAGAATTATAAAGATGCTTGTTTCTTTCTTACTCCGAACACTTCTAGTGTATACATTTTCTCTCCTGGCATTACATACGAAATTGACATCCTATTTTTCAGCCTACTTCATGTTAACGTTATTACCAATTCTACGTTTTTTTTATATTTTTTAAACACTCAGTTTTATTAGAAGCAGATTTACCCCTCTATACACAGACCCTGCAACCACCCTTACATTTTACTCTGTCACTCACGGGTTTTTTTATTGTACAGTCATTAATTTTTTGTTTTATCTTAACCGGAAGTCATTCGTATAAAGACATATAGGGTACCATAAAAACACCATCTTTTTTTGCAGATCATACCACTAAAAACCTCAATTCATAGCTTTTGTTGAGTTTAGTTTGAAAATATAACCACGAATTTTTTTTTGTCTTTTTTTTTTTTTGTTATCGAATCTGAAGTACTACATTCATCAGAGATCCTGATATACTTTTTGCATTATATTTAAAATTGTTTGAACATTTTCTAAATACCAATATAATCAAGATGTAAGTTTTTTTTTATTAACTGTAATTTAGCTTTTTATTGGTGAATGAATTACCAAAATTTAAGGAGTGAAATTAAAATCTGTTTTATTATGTGGAAAATTCAATTTTAAGAGTTGTTTTGATAATTTTAATTTTGATTTGGATTTCTCAATTTATTGTACTTTCATGCTTTAATAACACACGTTGTACAGAAGAGAAAAAGGATTAATGATGGATTATGAAGAAGAAAACATCTCGAAGACACAAGATCATAAGACCATTGCGGGAATGTTGTTGCATTAAATGCAAAGATCCCCAGCCACAATATGAAGATCACACAACTGTGAAGGAAGGAGAGAAAAGCTTGTAAAATATAACAAATCCACAGGTGGTTATCAAATGAGTTATATGCATTTGACATGGAAAGCAAGTAGAACAATAATTTCTATCCAAAAAGATGGCCAGAAAAGTGTATACAATGAAATGAAGTCCTCAAAGCCAACTGAGAGTAAGAAGACGATCTCAGGAACCGAAATTTAATTGGAAAATCAGTATATATTATATAAGGAAGAGTGCATTTACGAAAGAAACCAAGCAGATCGCGCTGATTGGCAGCAGTTCAAGTACTTTTAGTGCGGTAAACTTAGCTCTCAATCTGTTCTTCCAAAAATGGTCAACTTGTATGAAAAGTGAAAGAGATGCGATTGGATTGTATTGATTTTGTGACAGCCGACGCAAGATCCCACTTGCATTGTCGAAACAAATTCAAGAGAAATATAGCAGCAAGTTATACGCACGGAAGACCAAAAAATGAAGATAGGATGGCATACTTCAATGGAGATTGCACTTGGATAGAATTTTGATGCTGAAAGCCAGTGATTGATATCTACAATATAATGGGCAGAGTGTGTAATGTCAGATATGGTTGAAAACCAAATTAATGGGAAGTTATGGAAACCACTTTACTATTTTTGAAGGGAAGTGTAAAAGTAGGAAGGTTTATTTGTTGGAATACCTAAAATGATAAATGGTACCAGGATCGAAAGTGTGATACTCAGGATGAAACTGAAAGAATTGTATTAAATTATGCAAATCTGATATTAGATGACAATCGATCTAGCAATTTCAACTTTGAGTTGCACCCAACGAAAAAAAAAAAAAAAAAAAAAAAAAAAACATGCAGAGTACTGAACATGCATTTGAATGGATTCGTTGGCAACTGAGATTGACTATGCAGTGTATTTGTAAAGATGCATTAAAACATTGAAGCACGATCATATGTCCCACCCATACCTTTTGAGTTGGGTGTAGATATTGACGATGTCTCTGGATCAAGGTGGCTAATTGATCTGCTTAACTAAGTAGGTTTTTGTCCAGGGATGCATGAAGTAACCAGGTATAAACAATTTTCTATTCAAAATGACAGTTATGGCAAAGATGGTCGATAATTAGCTGAATTGCTTACCAAGTGGTCACCTGAAACCATCGATTAAAATGTCAGAATATTGGGTGGAAAATGTTCCCTATACAGCATGGGCATAATAATTTTGACCACTTTTAAGCTTGGTTCTTCACATCTAACAAGCTACCTTGCGATCAAAAAAAAAAAAAAAAAAAAAAAAAAAAAAAAAAAAAAAAAAAACGAATGAAGTAGATGTGATTAAACATAAAGGCATCCCAATCATAAACTATCCGTCATTATCAACAACTGGGCTATCAAAACTGATTTCCAACGAAAGGTGTACATTGTATCTTAGCCAAGACATTCATTCCTCCATTAAACTAAATTTACTTTGTAGGACTCCTATATTCTTTATAAATAAGGGATTCCGTCCAAACTGCTATGGCTATATGACTGAAGTCTGTGGAGGAGAATAACCTGAAAAATCTTTTGTGTCCCTTCTTTCAATATTTGATCTAATCCCTTCAGATATCTTAAGTACTGTATATACTTAACATTATTATTATTATTATTATTATTATTATTATTATTATTATTATTATTGTTGTTGTTGTTGTTGTTGTTGTTGTTCTTGTTATTATTATTATTATTATTATTATTATTATTAGTATTATTATTATCATTATTATTATTATCATTATTATTATTATTATTATCAACTGAGCAGCAGAATGCTATAAGCATGAAGGCTCCAGCCTCCAACAGAAAAAAATAGGCCAGTAAGGATGGGCAATAAGGAACTAAATAAACTAACCTGGAAGTGGTTATCAATTAAAATATATTCTAAGACCCGTAACAACATTAGATTAACCCTTTCATATATAAACCATAAAATTTTCAAAAAGAACAGAGGAAGAGAAATAAGATAGAATAGTGTGCCCGATTATACACTCAAGCACGAGAACTCTACCCAAAGACGATAGAAGACCATGGTACAGAGGCTATGACACTACCTAAGACTAGAGAGCTCGTCATAGCTAAAAATGTCTCTTCTACCCTTGCCAAGTGTAAAGTAATAATTGAACAGTTACAGTATATTGGTTAACCCACTGAATGAAGAATTGTTTAGTTAGCTTAGTGTTTTCAGGTGTATGAGGAAAGAAAATAGTATGTAAAGAATAGGCCAGACTATTCTGGTGTATGTGTAAGCAAGGGAAAATTAGCTGTAACTAGAGAGGGATCTGATATAGTATTTTCTGCCCAGTCAAAGTAACCAATAACTCTCAAGCGGTTATATATCAATGAGTGACTGATAAACACAAATAAGCTTAGCAAAGCTTAATATGGGATAAAAGATACCACAAAAAAAAGGTTTACAATATCACTTGATTGGGATAAGGTGTAAGAACTTAATGTACGCTTGTGAAAAACATTCCATACATAGATTCGTTTTTGGCATGAACACACATAGCAGAACTTCCTCCCTAAGGGGGACCATATCTTCTCACACTAAAAAAGGACTTTTTCAATTAAACTAGAAGTTGGCCACTTATGCAGTATACTAAACTCTAAAAGAATTATTAACAGTCCGAAAACCTTTAGAGCCCCTAGGAAAATTCTTCTTCCTTTTTGTAACAAACCAAAAATAAAAATAAAACAAAAAATACACCAAGAGCTATTTGCATACAATCATTTTTGTACTGGAATGAAAACAAAAATAAACCAAAAGAAAGTTTAAGGAAAACTGAAGAATTCCTTCTATGAGTTACGTCTATAAATCAAAAAAATAAACTTAATTAAAAAAATAAATTCAACAAATCCTAAATGTATTCTGCCCATATATCATCAGCTCTAAACTGTATAAATTGTAAATCAACCTGAGGAACAAATTGCAAGTAACGAATGCAGCTTTGTAAAAGAACCTACTATTCAATTCACTGCCTGGAACCAAAGTTTATTGCTAATATCTTTCAAACAACCGATTGTCTAGTATGGTACCTCGAAACAGAATATCTCATACCATCCCTAAATTTGTTAATGAAAAATTCCACGCCCAATCTTAGTTTTTAAAGGCCCTTTACTCTTGAATATGAATACATCCCCAAGCCTATCTAGTCAAAATTTATGAATTTATTAGGGCAAGCATTCTTGGGGTACTTACCCCTCCTATCACCCACCCACCTCTCTGCAATTGTTTAAACTTTGCCTACCAGGTTGTGTTTCCTTTTCTTCCCAACTCATCTCTCTCTCTCTCTCTCTCTCTCTCTCTCTCTCTCTCTCTCTCTCTCTCTCTCGTGTTTTGTCTGCTTTCTTTCTCAATTCCATTATGCATTTTATTATTATGTTTAACATTTGATTTGTTTTATTTATTTTCTTACATTATAGGAATCTCTCTCTCTCTCTCTCTCTCTCTCTCTCTCTCTCTCTCTCTCTCTCTCTCTCTCTCTCTCTCTCTCTCTCTCAACAATATATAATAAATGGTGAATACCAGTGCATCCGGGGAGGGGATTCTATATCATTTGTATTGATATGATGGATGGGGAAATTATGACAACAATTGGGCATGTATTTTATTTCATTCCCTATCACTATGGACAAATAGGTCATCCTTGTCATCGCTGCCCACGGTAATAAAGATGGGTTCCACATTTTCCTGTATATTGTTCGATGACTTGTACTGTTCTTCGAACGATCTGGACTTTCTCACAGCACCCACTCACACCTCTTTGGTTGTTATCAACTTTGACTCCTGGAGCCAAGCTTGTAGATCTACCTTAGTGAATCTCAACAACAGTGAATGCATACGTTGCTTCATACTGCTCCGCACTTGTTTGATGGTGATTAACTCGGGTTAGGCAGCTGGAAGCTGGATGAACTCATGACTCCACGATCAGATCACTTTGTCAACCATGTAGTGAGGTTCTGGCTACTTCTCCTAGCAAACCAGCTGAAGCTCATGGTGCATTTCAGGGTGTGGGAAGAGTAGCCTGCGGAACTCCAGCCATATCCCCATCTCTGCTTTTCTGGTGGCAATGATGGGGCAACAGCTCTTCTCATCAGCTGACTGTAGTAAGGTGTATTGTCCATCAACAGGACTGATGCCTTAGGGAGTACAGTCCGAGGCTGTGATGTCAGCCATCGTATGAATAGGGCGCTATGCATTCCATCGTGGTTGTCTCTTATAGAGGATTCTTTAATGAATCTTTAATCTGTGCCACCTGCTACTACCATAAATCGCTCACACTTAACAGGAGTCACCTCACAGCTGAAGGTGGCACTGATGTTAGTCTATGATGTTTCTACCCACTCTGTACTGTAGTGAATCTTGGTAGTAAATAATGTCTCACTGATGTAAAATACCCCTCTTCCCAATGCTTCCTGACTGATCGAAGAACATTAATACAACGCCACACAACATCTAAAGATCCCCTCTTCATGTACACTTTCCTTTGTAAAGTCATATTTGAACACCATGTTGGGAAGTAATCACCATACAGTCGTCTCTAAGGTTTCCTTCCGGATGATTTCCACCCTCTTCAACTTAGTACTCAATGTACCAATAGCGAAAGTTTGTTTGGCAGCAAATGGCAGCATATGGCAAGGAATAGCACCAACAGCGAAATTGTTAAAAACAGGCGTGGTGGTGAAGAGAGTGGATGTCACGGTTGATGTTGGCAATCCAGAACACAAACTAGTGCTGTGCTTTACCATCATCCCCATGGCATCTGCGACACGATCATAAGGCCTGTCTTTTAAAGGTAAACCTTTACGTTATATTATTACATGCATATAATATTTCATACATAATCATCAACTCATCCTTTGCAATGCAGATATTATAAGGATGCCACTGAATCATGCGTTGAAAAAAATACAAGTTAAATGCACGTTTCATATATGTTTAAATTAACCTGTAATTTATTGGCTAGTGTTAAATCTGGATTAAAGCATAGTATGTTGGTTATGTCTGGCATGAGCCACTTTCCTATACAATGGGGGAATAGACCAATATTGCTTGGTGCTCATAGATTACATGAATAAACGTATACATAGATGTGGATGTCATGAGATTCAGGTAATAAAAGTTTGTGGCAGGCATAACAACTTTTATTTGTGTTCGATCTACCGGAATCCAGATATGGATGATTCTATCTTCGATTGTCTTCTTACCATTAAGGCTAAGATGCAAGAAGATGATAGAAAGGCTTCTTTTGTCTTTGTTGGTGATTTTATTGCTCACTATAGGGAGTAGTTAAGTTCTATCTCTCCTACCGATCGCCATGGCTTAAGAGCTTTAGACTTTGCCTCTGAATCAGGCTGCGTGCAAATCATAAATGAAGCCACCCACAGGTCTGGTAATTGCTTGGACCTCATATACACTGACTCACCTGGCGTTATAACTAGTATGGTTGGTTCTCCAGTCGGGACATCTGATCATGTCATGATTTCATTGGTAGTAAATACTGAGCAGCCTGCCCC
This sequence comes from Palaemon carinicauda, assembly GCF_036898095.1. NCBI lineage: Eukaryota > Metazoa > Arthropoda > Malacostraca > Decapoda > Palaemonidae > Palaemon > Palaemon carinicauda. Next base: position 58,038,850 of record NC_090740.1, read on the forward strand.
TGATATATCATACTCTTGTAAAATTTGTATGAAATCCCAAGCAGACTGGAATGGGATTTTGCATGATCTTTTGTGCTTTAATTGGTCACAATTATATAGTAGTGTAGATCCTGTTGTCCCTTTGAATGAGAATATAGTCAACATAAATAATAGGCGTATTCCTTCTCGTGTGCTAAGATACCGAGTGAAGGACAAACCGTGGTTCAATGATGATTGTAGACGTGCTTATTTGGAGAAGCAGGAGATCTATCATCTTTGGAAGGGTAACAGATCAGATTTGACGTGGAATAACTATACTTAGCTTTGAGCTTTTGCTCAGAGAGTTTATGCCTCAACTGAAAAGGAGTACAATTTAACCATAAAAGAAACCCTTTCTGGTACAATTCAGGAACATAAATGGTGACTACCCTTAAATCTGTACTCTTTGGTGTAGATGCAACAGTTCCTCCTTTGCTTAAACCAGATGGCTCAGTCACTCACTGTCCAAAGGAAAATGCAACCCTTTTGGCTGATGTTTTTGACAGTAAACAGAGTAATGAAAAACTTGAACTTCCTTATTCAGGTTTTCCTGAGGCTAAACTAACTAATTTAGCTTTTCGATCTCGTGAGATTAAAGCTCTGTTGATGGACCTTGATGCTTATGGAGGTGTAGACCCAAAGGGCATTTTTCCATTGTTTTTTTATAAATCACCAGATTTCTTAGCTCCAAAGTTATCTGTTATTTTGTGCAAGTTAGCAAGAAGAGTAGATTTTAGCACTTGTTGAAGGATTGGTAATGTTACTCCTCTATGTAGATGTGTTTGTGGTAGCTCAAGTCCCGTTGATTACCACCCAATTTCTATAACTCCCATATTATCTAAAGTTTTTTAGCGTCTTCTGGCAAAACGTCTTAATAGGTTTGCTGAAGGTAATCATCTATTCCCTAGTTTGCAATTTGCTTTTCGTAAAGGCCTTGGAGCATGAAATGCCCTTCTTGCAATCTCCCATGCTGTACAGAAATCCCTTGATTGTGGTCAGGAAGTTCGTATGATTGGCCTTGATTTTAGTGCTGCCTTTGACCATGTTAATCACGAGGCCCTTGTTTTCAAACTCCAACGGTTGGGAGTGGGTGAGTCGTTTCTTAGCATTATTATTGATTTTTTAAGTAATATATCTCAAAGAGTTGTTGTTGATGGGCACCATAGTGAGTATAGGAGTGTGATATCCAGTGTTCCACAGGGTAGTGTTCTTGGCCCATTACTTTTCATTCTATATACACATGACATATGGTTTGGCCTAGAAAACAAGTTTGTCGCATATGCAGATGATGCTACTCTATTTGCATCAATACCATCCCCTGAAAGTAGGTCTGGGGTTGGTGAATCCCTTAATAGAGATTTAGCTAAAATTAGTGCATGGTGCAAATTATGGGGTATGAAGTTGAATCATAACAAAACTCAAAGTCTGAATGTAAGTAGGTCAAGGACAGTGGCTCCTCAACATCCGGATCTCAGTATTGATAATGTTTCTTTAAATTTGTATGACTCTTGTGAAATTTTAGGTGTGATTCTCGATAGCAAATTTACTTTTGAGAAACACATTAGGTCTGTGTCTTCTTCAATTGCACAAAAAAATGGCTTATTGAGAAAGTCTTTCAAGATTCTCGGTGATCAATCTATTCTGAAGAAGTGTTTTAATTCTTTCATTCTACCTTGTTTTGAGTATTGTTCTCCTATCTGGTGTTCAGCTGCTGATTCTCATCTTAATTTGTTGGACAGAAACTTACGGTCTATTAAATTTCTTATTCCTGGTCTAGATATTAATCTTTGGCACCTTCGATCAATTAGTTCATTATGCATGTTGCATAAGATGTTTCATAACACTGACCATCCTTTACATTCAGATCTCCCTGGATAATTCTATCCTGTTCGTAATACTAGGCAGGCAGTTAATTCCAATAGCCAGGCCTTCTCCATCATGGGGCTCAATATTACACAGTATTCTACAAGTTTTATTCCAGCTGTTACCAAGTTGTGGAATGGTCTTCCTAATCGGGTAGTTGAATCAGTAGAACCTCAAAAGTTCAAAATTGGAGCAAATGTTTTTATGTTGACCAGGCTGACATGAGTCTTTTTATAGTTTATATATGACATATCTGTTTTTGACGTTGTTAATAGTTTATATAGGATATATCTGTTTTGACGTTTTTACTGTTTCAGAATAATTTATTGTTCTCATCATTTATTTATTTCCTTATTTCTTTTCCTGACTGGGCTATTTTTCCCTGTTGGAGCCCCTGGGTTTATAGCATCTTGCTTTTCCAACCAGGGTTGTAGGTTGTCCAGTGATAATAATAATAATAATAATAATAATAATAATAATAATAATAATAATAATAATAATAATAATAATAATAATAATAATAATAATAGAATGATGTAGAGAAGGTTAGGAAAGTATTGGTAATTCACCTATTAATGTCACAGATATATAATTAACTCCTCAGCTCTAAATAGAAAGCCATAAGAAATTCTTCATAAAAAATTATTGAATCTTATGAAAGAAAAATAGAAAGGAGACGAAAAGTAGAAGTACAAGGCAACAAGAGTGATAGAGCGAGGAAGGGGAGGTATCTGGGGAAGACGAGGAAATACAAATATAAGAAGGATGAATATAAGAGAGAGAGGGAATAGCAGAAATGGGGAGAATGGTGGTAAAGGAATAAGTGTGGAAAAGCCAAGGTAGTTTGTGATGATGTCACAACATTATTATTATTATTATTATTATTATTATTACTATCCAAGCTACAACCCTAGTTGGAAAAGCAAGATGCTATAAGCCCAGGGGCTCCAACAGGGAAAAATAGCCCAGTGAGGAAAGGAAATAAGGAAATAAATGAAGAGAACATATTAACAATAAATCATTCTAAAATAAGAAACAACGTCAAAACAGACATGTCATATAATAAACTATCAACAACATCAAAAACAAATATGTCATAAATAAACTATAAAAAGACTATGTCCGCCTGGTCAACAAAAAAGCATTTGCTTCAACTTTGAACTTTTGAAGTTCTACCGATTCAACCACCCGATTAGGAAGATCATTCCACAACTTGGTCACAGCTGCAATAAAACTTCTAGAGTACTGCGTAGTATTGAGCCTCGTGATGGAGAAGGCCTGGCTATTAGAATTAACTGCCTGCCTAGTATTACGAACAGGATAGAATTGTCCAGGGAGATCTGAATGTAAAGGATGGTCAGAGTTGTGAAAAATCTTATGCAACATGCATAATGAACTAATTGAACGACGGTGCCAGAGATTAATATCTAGATCAGGAATAAGAAATTTAATAGACCGTAAGTTTCTGTCCAACAAATTAAGATGAGAATCAGCAGTTGAAGACCAGACAGGAGAACAATACTCAAAACAAGGTAGAATGAAAGAATTAAAACACTTCTTCAGAATAGATTGATCACCGAAAATCTTGAAAGACTTTCTCAATAAGCCTATTTTTTGTGAAATTGAAGAAGACACAGACCTTATATGTTTCTCAAAAGTAAATTTACTGTCGAGAATCACACCTAAAATTTTGAAAGAGTCATACATATTTAAAGAAACATTATCAATACTGAGATCCGGGGTTGAGGAACCACCGTCCTTGACCTACTTACAATCATACTTTGAGTTTTGTTAGGATTCAACTTCATACCCCATAATTTGCACCATGCACTAATTCTAGCTAAATCTCTATTAAGGGATTCACCAACCCTAGATCTACATTCAGGGGATGGAATTGATGCAAAGAGAGTAGCATCATCTGTATATGCAACAAGCTTGTTTTCTAGGCCAAACTACATGTCATGTGTATATAGTATAAAAAGTAATGGGCCAAGAACACTACCCTGTGGAACACCGGATATCATATTCCTATAATCACTATGGTGCCCATCAACAACAACTCTTTGAGATCTATTACTTAAAAAATCAATAATGATGCTAAGAAACGACCCACCCACTCCCAACTGTTTCAGTTTGAAAACAAGGGCCTCATGATTAACACGGTCAAAGGCAGCACTAAAATCAAGGCCAATCATACGAACTTCCCGACCACAATCAAGGGATTTCTGTACAGCATTGGAGATTGTAAGAAGGGCATCACGTGCTCCAAGGCTTTTACGAAAACCAAATTGCAAACTAGGGAGTAGATGATTACCTTCAGCAAACCTATTAAGACGTTTTGCCAGAAGACGTTCAAAAACTTTAAATAATATGGGAGTTATGGAAATTGGGCGGTAATCAGTGGGACTTGAGCTACCACAAACACATTTACATAGAGGAGTAACATTACCAATTCACCAACTAGTGCTAAAAGCTCCTCTTCTTGCTAACTTGTGGAAAATAACAGATAAGTTTGGAGCTAAGAAATCTGCTGTCTTTATAAAAAACAAAGGAAAAATACCATTTGGGTCTACACCTCCATAAGCATCAAGGTCCATCAACAGAGCTTTAATCTCACGAGATCGAAAAGCTAAACTAGTTAGTTTAGCCTCAGGAAAACAGGAATGAGGAAGTTCAAGTTTTTCATTACTCTGTTTACTGTCAAAAACATCAGCCAAAAGGGTTGCCTTTTCCTTTGGACAGTGAGTGACTGAGCCATCTGGTTTAAGTAAAGGAGGAACTGTTGCATCTACACCAAAGAGTGCAGATTTAAGGGTAGACCACCATTTATGTTCCTGAGTTGTACCAGAAAGTGTTTCTTTTATGGTTAAATTGTACTCCTTTTCAGTTGAGGCATAAACTCTCTGAGCAAAAGCTCGAAGCTGAGTATAGTTGTTCCAGGTCAAATCTGATCTGTTACCCTTCCAAAGTTGATAGGCCTCCTGCTTCTCCAAAAAAGCACGTCTACAATCATCATTGAACCACGGTTTGTCCTTCACTCGGTACCTTTGCACACGAGAAGGGATACGCCTATCAATTATGTTGACTATATTCTCATTCAAAGGGACAACAGGATCTACACTATAATTGTGACCAATTCAAGCACAAAAGATCATGTAAAATCCCATTCCAGTCTGCTTGGGATTTCATATAAATTTTACAAGAATATGATATATCAGGGACAGGCTGCTCAGTCTTCACTAATAATGAAATCAAGGCATGATCAGATGTCCCGACTGGAGAACCAACCTTACCAGTTATAACGCCAGGGGAGTCAGTGTATACGAGGTCCAAGCAATTACCAGACCTGTGAGTAGCTTCATTTATGATTTGCTCACAGCCTGATTCAGAGGCAAAGTCTAAAGCTCGTAAGCCATGGCGATTGGTAGGAGAGATAGAACTTAACCACTCCCTATGGTGAGCATTAAAAGAAGCCTTTCTATCATCTTCTTGGATCTTAGCCATAATGGTAAGAAGACAATCGAAGATAGAATCATCCATGTCTGGATTCCGGTAGATCGAACATAAATAAAAGTTGTTATGCCTGCCACAAACTTTTATTACCTGAATCTCATGACATCCTCATTGATAGCAGGACTTATGAGAAGCAGGGTACTCGGTCCTAATATACACCGCCATTCCCCTGGCCTTAGGGATGGCATCACGTTTCAACATTATTGGCTTCTTAAAACCAGTTATAAGGAGCTCAGATGAGTGCCTCATATTAGAAACCAAAGTTTCTGAGCACAAAAGAATATCATACTGTCTGGACGCAACTGTAAGGTCTTGGATATTTGCATGAAGACCACGAATATTGCAATACAGAAGACGACATTGACGAAATCTAGGACCTACTGGTCCCGGATTTCGCTCAATGTCTCCAGACAGCATAAGAATTAGTAGAAATAAAAAAGAGACATCATACTTATAAACTAGATTAACAAGAATTATAACAAAAACAATACGTACAGAATTATAAACAAAGTGATTGATGATACCCATAGACTATAGTAAAAAGTCGGAAAAACTGGTGAACATGGAGGAGCCGATACACCATGCAAGGCTAAATACCCTCCAGGATAGCCACTTCAACTGAAGGGAGGACAGTAAGGATGGTTTTGAGAAGAAAAAGAATCAGAAAAAGGAAAAGACAACTTCTTGATAAACCACCAGGCATCCATGGCCCTTCTATTAAGCCTGCCCAACACACCATTTCAAAAAAACAAGAGGAAGAAAAAAAAATAAGATAGAATAGTGTGCCTGAGTGTACCCTCAAGCAAGAGAACTCCAACCCAAGACAGTGGAAGACCATGGTATAGAGGCTATGGCACTACCCAAGACTAGAGAACAGTGGTTTAATATTGGAGTGTCCTTCTCCTAGAAGAGCTGCTTACCACAGCTAAAGAGTCTCTTCTACCCTTACCAAGAGGAAAGTACACTGAACAAATTGCAGTACAGTAATTAACCCCTTGGGTGAAGAAGTGTTAAGTATCTCATTGTTGTCAGGTGTATGAGGAAAGACGAGAATATGTAAAGAATAGGCCAACCTATTCTGTGTAAGTGTAGGCAAAGAAAAAATAAGCCGTGACCAGAGAGAGGGATCCAAACCCTGGTGTCGGCTATGACACAATGAAAGTCATGAGTAAACGCCGTAATTAAATATATTTATTAATATACTATAGCATCAACAATTAGACCAGGACATAAAATCGCAAGTGTTGATATATCAGGCTGGTGTGATTGATTATCTCAAAGATACTAACAATATACTTTGGGACTAGGTGGCTTAAATATATAGTAAGTTCGTAAATTAGATCATCTGTAATCGTTTAGGAACCTACGACCATTATCGAGTGGGAAATTTTTTTTGCGTTTACAAGATTTCCTGGAATGAATTAGGGTCATATGTAAAATTTACTACAAAATATGCAATAACATCTTTCAAAGGTTAGAAAAAAAAAAAACATACATCCAATACCCGGTATTTGATCATACTGGCTTAATCTTTCAACTCAGGTTAAAAAAAAAAAAAAGCCTCTAGTATAACCCTGCTTCTGTTATTTGGAAGATACAATCTTGATAGGATTCTTTTCGTACAGCTAGTCCAACTGCGGCAGTCATATCGAGTCTAGGTGAGAGGTTGTTGGATGCCGCGCCCTACGAAAGTGAAAGATGAAGAAACAATATGCTAGACAACTTACCGAAAAACTACTTATCTGGGGACCTGTGAGTCAAATGTCTACTTGTAAAACGGTCATGAAGAATTGCAATACTCTGTCACAGTCTACCGCTAATAAAATCAAAAGTATATTAACTATCAATTTAGAGGAAACCAACTTAGGCTTGCAATGCCATAGTGGCACAGTCATGAAGAAAGATTCTACGTGTGCTTCACTGCTCCTGCAACCAAATGGCGGCTCATGTGGAACTGTAGCACCCCCTATCATTTTCACATGATTATCGATAACATTTCATATAATTTATTTTTTCTTAATTTCTTTCTTTATACTAGTACAATATATAACCCTTAAGCTTTATGTTATCAGGCACCCATCAGTTAATAGTATTAAATAAAAAAAAATCATATTTATGAATAGAACTGTGCACTTTGCAGTTCTAGCAGCGAGTTTTTTTTTTTTTTTTTTTTTTTTTTTTTTTTTTTTACTGCAAATCGGAAGCTAACCGTGAGCCTACACGAATATAGCAGTCACCCCACCAATTCCAACCTTGGTGCGCTGGTGAAAAGTGGTGATTGACAATGAAAACCTTGAAATGAAGCTAAAAGTATTCTGCTCGAAGTCTGATGTTCAGACGATTACAACCTAATTGAGCTGCTAAAATTTATTTTAGAAAATAATCTAGAATGGGTTTTTAGTGAAACTATAAAACTGATAAAAATCCTCTTGAAAATTTCATGGCTACATGGAAGGCAGAACGTTGAAAATAATTAAGGTATTTTCTATGAATCACTATGAATTCGGAAACAATTCCGCAGTTCTTATTCAGAGATCATATAGAATAGTTTGATATTTTTGTTAGGGTTGAATCTCAAAAGCAGAAACAAGAAGAATGAAGAAAACCAGATATATATATATATATATATATATATATATATATATATATATATATATATATATATATATATATATATATATATATATATATATATGTATATATATATATATATTGTTTAAATTTACTTTCAACAAGATTAATAAGTTTATTTTCTAAATGATTAAACCATGCTTGAACTAGAACAATTAAGGTTATAGTTAGTAGAGATCTTTTTTTTTTTCTTTTCTAAGATTCAATCAATTTTTTTTATATTTTTTCTTATAAATGTTTGTTTCCTTTTACGCAATATTAAAAGAAAGGCTGAATATATTTTGCACTGCAAACTGTATTCCACATGGTGCTGCTGTCGACAGATTAGCTTTATCTCCGATGGGGGTTTTCAGAAAATCAGAATTTGCTAGTCTCACTGCAGGGTGAGCGGAGATATCACAGCCCTATGGAGAAGAGAGCCTTGGCTCACCGTACTTAAATTGTTCTTAACCTGTGTTTGATCGAACCCCGGAGGTTTGGTGAGGCAGTTTCAGAGGTTCGCCGGAGGTAACACAAAATTGAAGGTCACAGCAAACCGCTCATTGGCGCACTTATGCCAGCTCCTGGCTTATACACTGTTGAAAATTAAATTAGCGATAATGGTTGTTAGCAAATTTCTCATGGAGGAAAGTTGTAATAAGATAGAGAGAGAGAGAGAGAGAGAGAGAGAGAGAGAGAGAGAGAGAGAGAGAGAGAGAGAGAGAGAGATAATGATTATTTCAATAAGTAAAGGATATATATATATATATATATATATATATATATATATATATATATATATATATATATATATATATATATATATATATATATATATATATATATATATATATATATATATATATATATATATATTTGTTTATATATATATATATATATATATATATTTGTTTATATATATAAATATATATACATATATATATACATATATATACATATATATATATATATATATATATATATATATATATATATATATATATATATATGTATATGTATATATATATATATATATATATATATATATAAATATATATATATATATATATATATATATATATATATATATATATATATATATATATATATATATATATATATATATATATATATATATATATATATATATATATATATATATATATATATATATATGAGTTTATAGGTCTGAAAAATATATGTATACATGTATGTACGTATATAAATATATATGTATGTATGAGTGTATATTTGTATGTATGTTTGTATGTGAATATGTATGTATATATGCAGCATGAGTGTGTGTCATTGTGTTGGGGTGTTTATATGTACTAAATCGATAGAATGATAATTATTTTATCAAATTAAGACTATAGAATAGTCTGTATTACATGTCTTTATAAGGGAATTGCAGGTGTGCGTGTGTTTCCTTTGGTTCAGTACTCTCGTATGATACCTGTACATCAGCTACAGGCTATCTGCGCTGCAGGGAATTCATTTCGCCCAGAAGTCATCTTTTCAACGTCGTGAGCATATGACATTGGTAATTTCCCTTTTAATAGTACAATCCTTTGATACAAACTATGTCGAGCATGTATAACGGAATATGATGGGAGTCAGCGTCGGCAGTGCAGGATTTGAAATGTCATGCTGAGAAATTCTAGCCTAACACTGGCAAAACTAGTGGAACACTTCCTAAAGCTGCATGGAGATGGTAAATACAAGAACAGGGTACTTTATCTGTTCTTGGGTTTGTACCCATCGACAAACCGGTCTTAACAGCATCATACAAAGTTGCCTACCTTCTTGCAAAGTAGGGCAAACCACACACCATTAACATAACACTTGTAAAACCAGCTGCGTTGAAGATGACGAATATCATGCTGGGAAAAGGTGCTGAAATAAAGTTGTCCCAAATTCCTCCTTTAAATGACACAATCAGCAGCAGAATAGATGACATGAGCCATTAAATCTCAGCTCAAGTAGTTGCAGATCTGATTTCAAGCCTAGCAAAATTCGCACTTCAACTAGATGAGAGCACCGATGTCTCCAGTCTAAGCCAGCTTGTTGTGTCTGTGTGTTATGTGAAAGACGACATAATAAAGGAAGACTTTTTTTATTTTGTAAACCTTTCACAACATCAACTAAAGCAGCCGACCTGAAGAATCTTGTGGTTGATTTCTTCAGAGTCACTGCTCTCTCGTGGGATATGGTGTCTGGTGCTTGCAATTTTTTCAGACAGAGCTCAAGCCTTGCTGGGACAAAACTCTGGTTTCAGTGGACTGGTGAAAGCCAATGCATCACATTATTTTTACGCACTCTGTTTGGCACAGATATGCACTGGCTGCCAAAACTTTGCTCTCAAAACTCGCAGAAGTATTAAGAATTGTAGTGGATTATGTCAACTATGGGCAAAATTGTGCTCTAAAGCACCACATCTTCAAAGAGTTGTGTAATGAAATGGGCTCTCAATTCGAGATACTTATATACCCTTCTAGTATTCGGTGGCTATCCCGGGGAAAGGTGCTGAATCATGTTTTTGCCATTCGTGTGGAATTAGCCATGTTTTTGCAAGAGCACCAACATTGTCATGCAGATTACTTAACAAATTTTGAGTTCATTCTAATTTTGGCATACATGGCCGATACCTTCGGTGCTCTCCATCACCTCAATCAACAGATGAAGGGCGGTAGAGTCAACATCATCGAAGCTGAAGAAAACCTAAAGGCCTTTAAAAAAAAGCTACTGTTATGGAAACGACGAAAGAGAATGATAACTTTGCAAATTTCCCCTGCTGGATGACTGTGTAAGTAAGGTAAAAGACGTTTCCTGTATCAGAGACATTTTGTATCCAGGGACGTGAAGCAAGCAATTGTCAAGCACTTAGATGAGCTCTCAAAGTCTTTAGACAGATACTTCTCCACCAGAGATTCATATGCAGCATAGGTGAGACAGCGGTTCACGTTTAGTGTTGCGACAGTAGATGTCCATGATGAATATCTTAACGAAATTGTTGAACTGCAGCAGAGTTAGTCAACTGCAATTTTTCAGACCAACGACACTCAACGTTTTGGTATCTTAAGATTGTAGCGTATACTCTTATTGCTAAGAAAGCCCTCAAAATACTTGTAAAGTTTTTTACAACATATCTTTACGAGCAATTCTTTCCGAAGATGGTAGACATAAGAACAAAAAAAAAAAAAAAACAGACTTTATTGTAAAAAGGATATGAGGGTGGCACTTATCAAGGTTAAGCCTGGATTTCTGAAATTGTCTCTGAAACGCAACAACAAAAGTCACATTTAATTGCAATAAGTATTAATTAGGTTTCTGTTTTTGTGTTCATATTTTGTTGATTGATTCTTTGAACACAGTATTTCTGTGTGCAATAGATATAACTTTCTTTTTCTCTTCCTCTTTATTGGGTTTACCTATGTTATATATATATATATTTCCAACTATGAAGGGTTCATGAGTGTATATATGACACTTGCGGGGTTCAGTACCTCCAACAAGGTTAAGAACCACGAGGTCTTGATCGACGAGATTTGGAGATTAATAATCTCCCTCCTCGGCACCTGCCTCTGAACCTAGGCGATAGCAGCGTCTCATCTCTTTAATGGTTGTTAATAGTCAATTTGCTGTTAGTACCCTTAAGGCTCTTTCTATGTAGTACAATGATTCCATTAGAGACTTTTCCACTTTGAGAGTCTCTTCTATTGTTGAAGAATGGAAATATGACACCTGTGATGACATATGTTGAGCCTGACCAAGAGAAAATCGTGGTTTTTAGCAGATGCAAATGCAAAATTTCAAAGACTAATGAGTTTTCTGGAAATATAATTGCTTTTGTTTTTGTTCTTAGAAGCTTGAATTGTTTATCACAATTTAGTTGCTGTCAAGGTGAATCATGCTGCAACTGCTCTATCACACCTAAGCTTCCAATACACGATGAGTGTATTGAAAGCGACAGATTTTTTATTTATTTTGTAGGGAAAACAGTATCATTTTCATCCACACTTTATTCATGTATTTGTTAACTGTGATGATAGTCACTATATGCAGTAATAATACCAAAACCACATAGCTTGCATTAAATCCATGGCCAACATAAATGACAAGCTCACATTAACTGAACATTTCTCGGAAAATAAAGTCATAAAGATTTTCTTAATAAATCAACTGGAATTGGTTGTACCTGAATAGTTACATGTCAAAAACAGCGAAAAATATACCTACAAATTCATTTGAAATATACTAAATAACCTAGTTCAACTTTCGATGTTTTTTTTTTTTTTTTTTTTTTTTTCATTTACCAATAGCTATGAAGTGAGGGTTTTAGTCAGTTAGTCTGCAGGAAATTGTGGCTCCAATGACCCAAATATGGCTTTGTTTTAATTACTTCCGGGTTTGACTCTTTTTGAGACTAATATCCTTGGAGCATAAAGGTCGAATGCCTCCATGCATCTTCTTTAAATACATTTTTCACTTTATCGGGCCATTTAATTCTTTGCCATCCTTTTGAAATTATTCATAGGTTCCAACAAAGCATTATCCACTCCTTGTAATCATCTCTTGATATTTCTTTTATCAATTTGTCACTCACAAACCGTATCATTCCTACAATTTCTCCCATGTTGTTTTCATCTAACATTAAGCCTCAGGTTCACACGCTCCATCTTGGCTTAAAGTAGTCCAAGTATTTGAAATTGGATGCCAGTTCTATCAATTATTCCTATCCTAGACAGCAAAGCCTGAATTTATCCCAACATTTTCCTTCATATTACCCCATTGATTCATGTACGTCCCCAACCTTTCTCTACAATTCTTCTCATGTGTGACCTAGTCAACTAATCATCTGTATATAATTACTCTCATAGATTCCACTTTCTTAAATACCAAAAAACAAACTGACTAGGTATCATACCAAATGTCTTTATCTTTATATAAATGCACAGTAGAGCTTCTAATTTTTTTCAAACCTCTTTTCTCGAAATTGTGTTGATATAAAGAAATCATCAATTGTACCTTTCCAATTAGTGAAACCATGTGGCTGTTTGCGATCTTCACAATTGGTCATAATGACTTATCAAGTATTATTTCTGAAACTGTCAACAAATGTTTTGTTTACCTAGATCTACTCTTCATGAAATTTCAATTCTGTTTACACAGTAACCCACAGACGTTCTTCTCGATTATTTGGCATCTTCCCATATTTCCAGTAGCTATGATCTTTCCTTTGTGGTAGATTTTGCACCCTATCACCGCAAGTAGACTTGGCCTCATTAATTTTAGTACACTTCACGGGAAGCTAGGAGGATATCTGAATGTTATCCACTTACATGTAACTTCTTTTTTTAGCCAAATAGAAACTGCTGGTAACGTTGCCTGTAAAATAAAGTCGCTGAAATTGTAAACACGTTATCAAAGGCCTTTTTTTTATTAATTTTACGAGATGCTATTAAGCAGAAAACAACATTTTTCAATACAACACTTCGTAAAATAAATAAAAGTGCCTTTGATCAACGAGTTTACAAGCATAATGACTTTGTTTTACAGGCAGGGTTGCCAACAGTTTCTCTTTTGCTAAAAGCAGCAGCGTCACCTGCTATATGAGTATGAACAATAAAGGCAATATCGGAATTAGTGATATATATATATATATATATATATATATATATATATATATATATATATATATATATATATATATATATATATATATATATATACAGTATATATTAGTGTGTGTGTGCTTGCGTGTGTATGGGAATATGTATGTATGTGCTTATGCATATGGTTGTTATTTTTAATATTTTTAAAGTGATCTTTTTTTTCGAGACCATCAATGTTATTTTGTTATCATCTTGTAATATCACTACAACGAGCCTTCCCTTGAACTAATTTCATCGTCTGCAAACTTTTCTCAAATTGCTCTAATCCAGCCGCCCCGAAACAGCCGGGCTAAACTTCTGCTTCTCTCGCACACACATATGAGGCCACCGTTCTGAAATACCAACTTTGAGGGCCTCCCAAATTAAACAGATCTCGGTAATACTGCACAGAATGTTAACCTCTCCGCCACACTGTGAATCTTCTCTCTCTCTCTCTCTCTCTCTCTCTCTCTCTCTCTCTCTCTCTCTCTCTCTCTCTCTCTCTCTCTCTCTCTCTCGTATCTTAGAGGAAACCAGACATGAGCGGACTGTTGTACCTAAAGCCGCATACTATCATATCATCAAATATAAAAGTTCCCCTATAGGCTGAATTATCCACCAAATCTATAGAGAGAGAGAGAGAGAGAGAGAGAGAGAGAGAGAGAGAGAGAGAGAGAGAGAGAGAGAGAACACACTAAGTGAAATATAGATATAGTAATAACTTCACTGAACATAGTTGAAGATAACATCGCAAGACTGTCCAGTAGTCATGTTTTTGATTAAATATTTCAGCCGTATATGTTTATGTATTTGAGAGAGAGAGAGAGAGAGAGAGAGAGAGAGAGAGAGAGAGAGAGAGAGAGAGAGAGAGAGAAGCGGGGTTGGTGTTAAGTAAGTCATTCAAATATCTAGCTATTGGATATTCTAGGGAATTAAGTATGCTGACCTAACAAATATGTTAGAAATTAACACTAGTAAAACACAAATCATAGTTCATGTTTAGAAATCCTTCATCTTTACATTATTATATATTTTCATCATTCTATGATCGTGTACCAAATCTTTCAAAAGATTGGAGAGTTCTTGGCATTGAAAAAAAAAAAATTAGATTGGTAAATGTAACATAGCATGCTGAGTAGAGAACTTCTAAACCTTGAGCATGATAAGCATCATATCATATTTTGAAAGGTGTACTTTAATATCAGTATCCTTTTGTTATGTCTGTGGAACTGGAGTTCAACAGAGACATCAACGGCGTATTGCAAAACATCCAAGAAGAACAGGGTTTTAAGTAAAAGTATTGTAGGCTTCCTCATAGAGTAACGTTTTCAAGTAGAATAGTAAACATTACTGGACTAAAACCTAGGCTGATTATGACTGAAAACAAACGGCAAAAAAAAAAAAAAGAAAAGAAAAGAAATCACCACATAATGGATACAACTAGAAAAAATACGATAACACAAAACTGTTTATGGATTATATTTTGTATCTTTTGAGGAACCTCATATCCAAACTCTATCCAGAATTATTTTTGATTCTGGATACATAACAAGTTTAAACAGGTTATGGAGACACTTTCAGCATTTAGAAGTTAAGAATTGTTTTTTTTTTTTTTTCAGTTCATCGGTTTCTTTAGATGTCCTTGTGATTTTTGTCAGTAATATGGCACTGAATACGCAAATGTATGACTGGGTCTCTGTGCTTGGAATTTAATCTAATTAAGGACAAAGCTGAAACATTATAATACCACTAGTTTTCAGTTTAAGGAAGTAACCAAATAAAGCACGAGCAAAGACCAGGCATTCAAATGGGATGTTTTAGGTGCCGGGCTCTAAAGCGGAAAATTTGTTCTTTCATTAGTCTTACTTTTGGAATTTGGTATTTTGATACCATAAGATTGACAATAACCAGTCAATCAATATAGGTTGTGGGAGCATAGTGGAAAAATTTTAGAATCGTATTCCCGGCTTAGGGTGTGCAAATCTCAACCAGAAGGCGTAAGATACTAGTAAGGTCCACAATATTACTGCCCTTGTGTTAAGGACTGACATTCTACCAACTAAGTCAAGCTATTAAGTGCTTGTTTTTGGTCTTTGCTTGCCTGTGGAAATCATGCGTGACATTTAAACATTTTATATTTTAGGAAACAAAATGTATTTGAGCTCAGACATATCAAATCTTTTCTTAACTAAAATAAACAGTCAATATTTCTGCCGACCATAATTTTCTTTGCCCTCATACATTTTCGTTCTTGTAAACTACTTCTGTTTTTATATTTAGGACCTTTAAATCATTATGTATGCAATAGGTTGCTTACAACTCATTATTCATTTGATTAGAAAATGCTCATTATCCCTTTTTGGAATGCTATGCTGATGAATATTGCCATACTAATAAACATTAATAAGTTAATTTTAGGTTAAATAAGTATATTCTTACCACGAGAAAAATATACTTTGTCTGCTTCCTATCATTGCATCAAGATGGTAAAGCTTATGAAGTGATATCATGCACTACTTATAAGAGAAAAATAATTGTCAGGAAAACGGTAAAAAGGGTTTCTTCAATAGTTAAAACCGTAATAACTTCTTTTCTTTTTCGACTCAAAATGATCTACGTAGCTATAGATTACAAAATGACATTGAAGAGTTCCAAAGGAATTACCTATAGATTTATACTTATTGCTATGATTATCTCATAATTATGTATGTACCAAGAACTCATAATTATTACTTTTATATGATTAGCAATGTTGTTATTATAATTATTATTATTATTATTATTATTATTATTATTATTATTATTATTATTATTATTATTATTATTATTATTATTATTATTATTATTATTATCATTATTATTGTCCTCACGTGATTACTCAAGCATATCTATATCAGCAACGTCAATAAATTCTGATTTCTAATCAATCTACTACACTGCATATATATCTAATGTGGTCTACAATGGTGACTTTTTTTCCAAATTCCCCAAAAGGGGGACAATTTATTATTTTTTTTTTTTTGTCAATAACAATTTTTAACCCAAACTTAAACAAAATGATTGTAAATTTGACATATATATATATATATATATATATATATATATATATATATATATATATATATATATATATATATATATATATATACTGTATAATGGATTTTGAGCGATGCAAAAAATCTATTTTTGGGTGATATAGCCATGTCGTCCTGATGTAATGTTCCTAAAAGTAACTTCCTAAGGGATATATGTGTAATATATGTAAAATTACATGTTTAAATACATGACCTAAGAGGTTAATATGGAAGAGGAGCGAGTGTGAGAAATGCCATAGTCATGTCATAACCAGAATGCTAATGCCAAACCTCAGCAATGTAACATTTTTATGAAGAATAAACACAAATACGAATCGTGAGAAAGAGTTGTGTCGCCACCGGATGCAGGTGTCTTCCTATATTAATGTTTAGTTTACATTATGTGTTTAAATGCTTAGATAACTGACTATACGATATCTGTGATATCGATATTTTAGCCAGTTCTTACTTAGATGTCATACGGAATGGTCATCCGACCAAACCATCTATACTCCTGTGATGGAGATGTTAATAACTGCTTTTAAAGGAATAAACTCTTTTAAAGTTAACTCACCTAGACTTACTTGAGGATGTAACATACCAAGTCTAATATACAACACATTGAAGATGACATTTGATGGGAACCCGAATGTGTGTTAATAACAGTATCACACCAATAAATGGTGGCAGCGAATAAAACTCTAAGAACTAGAGAAAGATCTTCAAGAAATCAACAGTAATGAATCTACAATTTTGACTAAGTATCTACGTCTACCGAAGAAATGAAAACATTTAATACCAACAAATAAATGTTATACAAAATAAGGAACTGGATCTTCAATCAACATCCTAAGAAAACCAAGGACTGACATTCAACGTTTACTAAACATTGAAGAAACATATCCAAGAACCACTATCTTCAATGGAAATCGGACCAAAAACATTCACCCAAACATCAATAAGAAGAAACAATCCAGTGAGAGAGAGAGGAAATGACGACATGACCCTACGCCCATATAAACCGAAGCTAAGTACATTTCTTTATTCATTTCAGTTTTAGACAGTGAAGTGTAGTTATCACGAGTCAATCGTCCATTATTGCTGGGGTGAGTGGTTTGTTAATCTTAATTTTTCCTTTCATTAAAGGAAACTGTATTCAACTTCGAATTCTCGTCGAGAATTTTTTTTCTCTCTCTGTGCTAATTCCGTTTTCTTTCAGAAGTTCTCGGGAAATATCTTTATATTTGTATCATTGTATTGGGGGATTGTGTTATGATCTTTGTTTGAATAGTATTTATGCGTTTACGCAGTGGACGTCTGTATTCATATAGAGATTTTGATAGGATTGCAAGGAATCAAAGAGATAAAAAACAAGTTAAAGTCATAATGACACCTCCTGTCAGCCCGAGTAACCCCACCCCCGGCCCGAGTAACCCCCTCCCGGCCCCCATTGTTACCTTAGTTAATGCCCGATCAGCTATCCTTCCTTTTCAAGGTCGGGTCAACGGCTTCTTACCTCAGAATGTTGAGTCGTGGATTTCTTCCGTCGACGCCAATTTCAATGCTAAACAAATTATAGACCCATTTTTACAATTACAAGAAGTTGAAAGTTTTATGCACTTTTCTAAAGAAGATGCGAGTGCGTATTTGAGGGGAGTTTCGTTTCAAGAAGCAGTTACATGGGATGATTTCAAAGTTAGGCTACGTGCGGTCTATGGCGGTGAGGAAGCCTTGGATGTAGTTTTAACATTAAGAAATACACTTAATCAAGCCACAATGACTCGGCTTAATGTTATTGAGAGAGCAGCTCTCATTGCCGATAGGCTAAACGAGTATCAAGATATTTTAGGTAATTCCGCTTGGGTTACTAGAGATAACATCTCCGTGAAAGATTTCTTACGATTAATGTATTTAACTTGCATGACACTTATGTTGCCTGAAGCTTTAGTGCGGTGATTTGATAAAAAGCTAACGCCAGCAAGTACGGAATTGGATGTATATAAACAGATAAAGAAACATATGTCTAAGTGTCCTGATCTTGATCCCGTGTTTACACAAGTTTTTGCGAAGAATGAAACTAAGCCACAAAAAGTAAACGTAGTTCATAATAGTCAAGTTGCAGGAATGATGTGTTATAATTGCAAACGTCAAGGTCACTTGATTGCAGACTGTAGAACGAGATTCTGTTCGTTACATAATAGTTTTACTCCTTCATATAGTCAGTGCTACTCACGTAAGACACAACAAAATCCTAGAAATACACAGTCAATTCCACAGTCAGTTCCATATAGAAATAAAAAGAAAAATCCTCAGTTCAATAAGAAGAAACAGCCAAACGTCAATGTAGTTCAAAATTAGAAACAAACAAATAGTTCTTCGAATAACGCTGATCCTTGGTCATCAAACCAGAACTCGCAAGGTCAGACTAATTTTCAGAATGTGTAGAGTAAAGCACATACCACATAATTAACTCCAGTGGGGAAGAGAGTGATGTTGGGTCAAGGTCATTCATATCAACATCAGTAGTATTGAATAATCCATTTAATGATTTATAAGAACATTGTGAGGCAATAGATTTTCCTATGAAACACACGACCGAATTAAATAAATCAGTGCATGCTCCCGTAGATTTGCAACAAATTCACACAATAATAAGTCAAAATGAATTACAACCAACATTACATGCTGTAAATTTAGAACACCGATCCTTTACATTATTTTTTGACTCTGGTAGTCCACGTAATATCATGGATTTGAAGACACATCATTTGTTGTTTTCGAACTTCCCTAGAGAGAAGTCCGGAGTAAGGCTCTCGGGTATAGGAAATAATGAATTAAATGTAATAGGCGTAACTCATGTTCAGTTCAAGGTCGGTAAGCGCACGTTTGCCGATACATTTGTTGTTGTACAAAACATTAATATGTATCCAGCTGTAATTATAGGATACCCATCTATGGGCAATCAAAACATTATCTTAGCCCCTGCCAAGCACGGCGTGTATATCAAAGGAAAATTCTATAAGTCTTCTAATACCTTAAAATCAGTTTTGGATAAAAAGCAGACGACAAATAAAACAGTGACATACGTTGAAGAACCAATAACTTGTCTCACTAATAAAGAAATAATATACGCGACCCAACAGAATTCTGGTTCACCCGTAATATCATCTTGCACGCAATCTATCGAGCCGAACGTAACTTCGAATTTAATAGTGCAAATAAAGAAAACGTAACCGGGATCTGAAATATTAATCCTTTCCAACACTTTGAAAACTAACGGATTGTCCGTCACACAAGCTATTTATACAGTAGGCTCACATCAACAATGTAATATTGAAGTCTGTAATCATTTAAATACCACTTTAGTAATTCACAAAAATCAACATATCTTGGATGTAGAAGTTTATAAATATCGTATTCTTACCGTTGCTGAAATCAATCACGCTCAATCAGTTGCGGATGAATCCCTTTTGCAATCTATTAAAAATAAAATTAGTAAAAACATTCAAGAAGAAATTCAGCAGAAATTTTTTGGACTTTTAACTGAATATCATGATGTTCTTTCCACTACGGATGGATCCTTAGGAAAAACAGATGTGATCGAGCATCAAATAAGGTTAAAGGACAAGCAGAAATTTATCTATGTACCCTCGTACAGACTCCCTATGAAATTCCAGAATGAAATAAATGATGAAGTAGGTAAAATGCTAGAAAAAAAGAGTCATTAGGAAATCGAACAGCCCTTATAATTATTCATTAATAGTTGTACCGAAAAAAGATCGAACATGGCGTATCTGCGTAGATTTCCGTCGTCTGAATGAGGAGACGATCCCTGATCGATTCCCAGTGCCATGTACTGACAATATTTTATCTTTGTTAGGTCAGAATAAATATTTTACCAGTTTGGACTTACTTAAAGGCTTTCACTAGATATAATTAGAAGAAAAGAGTATCCCATACACAGCCTTCAGCACAGCCAGGGGATATTATGAATTTTTACGGATGCCTTTTGGTTTATGTTGTGCTCCCATAACATTTACAAGAATGATTAACATAGTGTTTGGAGACTTGCTAGGGGATATATTGCATGCCTATATGGACGACCTTGTAATCTTTTCCAATACCTTAGCAGAACATCTACGTAAATTAGAACTAGTACTACAGACACTAAGACAACATAACTTTAGGGTAAAGATTAGTAAGTGTGAATTTTTCAAAACAAAATTAGTCTATTTGGGTTTTACGGTGTCAAGCCAAGGTCTTAAAGTAGTCCATGATAAGGTGTCGGCTATCCGTAACTTTCCGATACCTACTAATGTAAAGGGAATACAGCAATTTCTGGGATGTAGTGGATATAACAGGCGTTCTATACGCAATTATTCAATAATAGCTGCTCCCCTAACTGATGTTACGAAGAAGGGCGTAGATTTCATATGGTCTGAGCAGCATCAACAGGCATTTAATACCTTGAAAGATGAACTGTGTAGTTCTCCTATCTTAAAATTTCCTGACTTCGGTAAGGAATTCTTCATTGCAACAGACGCCCCCGACTTAGGAGTAGGTGGGGTATTGCTTCAGCAATATGAAAAAAAAATTTTCCCGATAGCTTTGTATTCTCGAAAACTGAGAACTTCCGAAAGTAAGTATGCAGTAATAGACAAGGAAGGGCTAGCTATTGTTAATTCACTAGTGCATTTTAAGTTCATAATATATGGTTAGCCCGTTAAGGTTTTTACTGATCATAAACCACTAACCGACTTCTTTAAAGGCTTCAGCCACAGCCCCAAATGAACTCGGTGGCATTTGATCATTCAAGACTTTGGTGCGAGAATCGGGTATTTACCAGGGAAAGCAAATATCATTGCTGATGCATTATCACGCAACCCCGTGTCATCTTGTACGGAGCCTTTAGCTGAATTAATAGATATATCAACATCCATGCCTATTGTTAAAACGATATCTGAACAAGAAGATCTGGGCTGGAGCGCTGAATTATTACAGACTGAGCAAAGAAAAGATCAGATATTAGAAAAAATTATAAATGCTTTGGAAGGTAATCGTAAGGAAAAGGAATATATAAAGTATACGCAGCAGAATTATATAATCAAAGACAATATTCTGTGTAGATCCGTGACAAGGAAAACCAGCAATACACCACATGTGACTAACGACCAGGTAGTGGTACCAATCTCACTTATATCCACTGTCCTAAATTGGTTGCATGCAAACCCATTTCATGGACACCCGGGGTTCTCATTAATGTCACAGAAAGCCAAAACATTGTTTTATTGGCATACGATGCTTACAGATATAAAAAACACATAGCTAATTGTCGCACTTGTCAGGAAAACAAAGGGCACACGAAAACACCTGTTAGCCTAGGGGCTTATCCCATGCCCAATCAACTCTTTGAATTGATACATTTAGATTTATTAACAGGATTTTACGAGTCAGACAGAGGAAATAAGCACCTCTTAGTAATTGTAGATGCTTTGACTTGATATACAGAACTAATAGCGCTTAAAACTAAAACCGCGATTGAATGGGCTAGGAAGTTTTACGAGTGTTACATTTGTAAACATGGAATATCACACATGATAATCTCAGACTCGGGTGGAGAATTTAATAATCACTTTCTTACCTCATTATGTGAATTCCTTAGCATAAAGAAAATCAATACTATGATCTATCACCTAGAGTTGAATGGGCTAGTGGAAAGACCGAATAGGAAAGTTTTAAACATATTAAGAGTAACACTATGGGGATCAGACCCCAACTGGGATATTGCAATACCTGCGGTACTGAGTACTCTGAATCATTCATATCATATATCAATTAAAATGTCACCGCACAAGGCATTGTATGGTACCCCAGTTAGAAGGCCTTTCCATGTATCAACGCCCACAACTAATTTATCAAATCCTTTAAAAGAATGTATAAATGCAAGCAAAAGTCATTTTGATATCCTTCGAAAAAATTTAGAAGAATCACAAATCATAATGAAAAGGAATCATGATAAAATAGCGAAGCCAACTAAAACATATACCGTGGGTGATAATGTATACATACAGGTAAATGTACGTAAAGGACTCAATTTTAAACTAACACCTAAGTTTGAAGGCCCAATTAACATTTTGGAAACATTAACGGCCAATAGGTTTAGAGTTTAAAACGTATCTCAACCCACTGATGAGAGAATCGTACCATTGGCTCACATAAGAAATTAAAATAAGAGGGAAAGAAGTGAGGGAAAATTTTGTATTTTTGTTTTGTTTTTGTGAACCTTATATGTTAAAAGTTTTTTCTTCTTAATACAGGAGTAATTACATATGTTTTTCTCGTTACAGGTTTCCAAGATGAAGTTTTTATTATTAGGAGTGATATTGTTCGCTCAGACATTTTTCTCGTGTGGGATGAGCTCTAAAACTAAAAGTATAGATTTTAAATATGGCACTATAGTAGAAAGACAAGAAGACGTTTTTATTACATCAAGTAACATAGTTGTTGAAGTACGTATGCAAGCAATTTTTCTCCCAGAGAATGACGTCACTAGCTTAAAGAGCGCCATTTCAAGGTTTGCTGTTTTATTAAATGAAATGCATAGAAGACACTTTCCTTTTAATACAGAGAGTTCGCTTGCATCGACACTAAAAGTTGCAGAGATGCTATCCGACAACTTGCAAAATAAGACTTACGAAGCAGAATCTTTGGCTCGTGACCTTTTGATGTGGACAGTAAGACACGATAATCTTGAGAAACGTAACCCGTTTATTTTTGCTGCACTAAACATCTTTGGTTCTATTGCAAGTTTAACTTAGGGATTTCCAATCGTCTTAAGATTAGTAATCAAAATAAGAAAATTGAGTTTTTGACTCATGAAAATGAATTGATTATGTCAGAACTAAGGAATCAGTTAGTTTCAATCAATCAAATTATGAGTTTGGTGAACGAACATTCTAGTAATATCAGTCAGATTATGGAAGTACAAGATTTGTTGGCAACGTTAACGTATTATGATTCAAAAATAGATCATATACATAATAGAATTGCACATTTCATTGAGAAATCAAAAGACTATGTAGAAGCTATCCCATTAGCGACTAAAGGTGTACTGTCACCGCATTTGTTGCCAATAAGAGACTCAACGTTAATTGTGGAGAACGGACGGGAGAAATTAGGTTATGTTCCTTTGTTAGACGCACGTAGGTTAGAATTTTATTACAGCCTAATTACAGTAAGCGTTGAAAATCACAGGATTATGATTACAATTCCTTTTGATTCTTCTGATGCTTGGCAATCTTACAGGATATCACCATTTCCGACTATCATGACGAATCAATCAAATCCAGTAATATCCAGTTTGACAAGACACGTATTGATTTCCCCAGACAAGGAAACATATACGGTCATTAAAGACTTAAATCAATTAACTCACTGTTCAGACGCAATAAATAAAAAAATATGGACAGCTGACTCCTTTGAATTCCATAAAAACTCAGTGGATTCATGCGAGTTAGGTATAGTGCTAGACGGTGCTCTCTCCCATACACATGAAAATTGTCTGAAAAAGCTTTATCCCTTTGACGATAATAAGTTCAATTACAGACTGAACAATGGCTCGTGGATACGATACGACAAGGCCGGCTTCAATGTATCATGCCTGGACGGATCCACGTCCTATTCCCAAATCTTCGTTGCTGCAGATGGTTGTATCGGTACGTCCCCGAATTACACGGTCCGTGGAATCAAAACTATCATCAGAGATCGGGTCTACTTCGCGAACTTCACGTGGTCGACTACAATTCCATCTTTACCTCTCCCATACAATGCACGTGTGGCTAAACGGTTGATGAAATTAACCGAGATGGATCACCCGACACCGACTTATGCAGACCGTCGTTTCTACATGTAACTAGCAGGAATCTGCGTTACGATGATGATATTTATCGCCGTTAATATCCTTGTTTGGCGTAGGTTAAGGAAGAATAAATTTGAGCTCAAACAGAACGTTTAGCCATGTCCAGACAAAACTCCTTATTTAATTCAATTTAAAGCCGTTTGAAACTGGCCGCTACATTCGCTCAAAGGAGTAAAAATTGTCTTGGAAATGTGTTGTGCACGAAGAGCAGTTAGTACGCTAGTAACATGTAGTTGAAGAGACTATAGAACATTTGCATTTTAAAAACATTTAAAAAAAAAACATTTAAAAAATAAATAAGTTTTTGGGCACCTGATAAAATATATAAGCCCTAAATGTTAAGATAAAGAATCTTGGGGCATCTAATAAATAGTATAATCCCCATATATATATATATATATATATATATATATATATATATATATATATATATATATATATATATATATATATATATATATATATATATATATATACATATATATATGTGTGTGTGTAAGAAACCGTGGTACGTGTACGTACCAGGAATTTGTTATCTTTATCAAGGTAACAAATATTTTTTATTAGTTACCGTATCATAATAATCTATATTTTTGACAAAGGTAACAACTATTCTTTAACATGTTACCAAATCATACGTATACCAGTATTTTTTTTTTGTTGGTACCATATAATCGTTTGCTAGCAATGTACCATATATATGATCTGTATTTATCATGCATTTATTTTCTTTGTTTTGACAATGTCTGTTAAGTATGCATTTTTTTTAATGTGCCTATTTGAACATTCATCCTTAATCATTTGCTTATGGATAAAGATATATATATATATATATATATATATATATATATATATATATATATATATATATATATATATATATATATATATATATATATATATATATATATATATATATATATATATATATATATATATATATATATATGTGTATATATATATATATATATATATATATATATATATATATATATATATATATATATATATATATATATCCAGTCACACTCCTAGTAAACATATTTTGACGTATTGTTAAATTTTCAAAAAATTGAAGGTAGCTGACCGAGCTAATGTAATATAGGTAAAATTACATGTTTAAATACATGACCTAAGAGGTCAATATGGAAGAGGAGCGAGTGTGAGAAATGCCATAGTCATGTCATAATCAGGATGCTAATGCCAAACCTCAGCAATGTAACATTTTTATGAAGAATAAACACAAATACGAATCGTGAGAAAGAGTTGTGTCGCCACCGGATGCAGGTGTCTTCCTATATTAATGTTTAGTTTACATTATGTGTTTAAATGCTGAGATAACTGGCCTTACGATATCTGTGATATCGATATTTTAGCCAGTTCTTACTTAGATGTCATACGGAATGGTCATCCGACCAAACCATCTATACTCCTATGATGGAGATGTTAATAACTGTTTTTAAAGGAATAAACTATTTTAAAGTCAACTTTCCTAGACTTACTTGAAGATGTAACATACCAAGTCTAATATACAACACATTGAAGATGACATTTGATGGGAACCCGAATGTGTGTTAATAACAGCATCACACCAATATATGTACCACAGTGGTATTCCCAGAGAATTTACCTTTAGGTCTCCAGAATTCTAACTCTTGGCACGAATATCCTTAAAGTTTCTCTCAAGGATATCGCATAATATCAGGGGACATATTCTTGACACGCAACATAGCAATCTTCACCCCGAATAGCGTTTACGCTTCGAGGGGGAAAATGGCAAAATTAGAAGGAGAGCCGTATCAAGGTTACCCTACTTCCCATACTGCTATTGAGTATCAAGATACCGCCATATCCAAGATGGTGGACATTCCTTGCTACAGATACAGTAGTTTCGGGAGCGATTCTACGAAGACCTTTTCTATAGAAAAGGAGGGCGGGTCCATCACGATGACATGGCTATATCACCCAAGTATAGATTTTTCGCTTCGCTCAAAATCATTTATTTGGGCTCAAGCCATGTCGTCCTGATGGAAGTTTACCAAAGCATTACTGTATCTGTGGATTTTCATCCGTGCCTTAACCTTGGGACAATATTTCCATGGCTATCTGGACCATTTGAGACAAATGACGTTACCCTTATCCGTCATTATCACTAATCATAAACAATGTTAGTGCTTCCTGCCCCCTATAGGGAGGAGTCATTCTAGACGGTAGAAAAGGGGCCTCAAGGATAGCATATATTGTATGAACAAACATAAGTATTCCCTGGGTATACAAACGGTCTCACGGTTTGTATATATTGTCGGAGCAATATCAGAGTCCATTATATTCATTGTTTGTAAGCATATTATGATATGAGGTTTACTTACATGCATAAGTCAAAGAACTCTGGCATCTTAAATATGCAAATTGCCGGGCAAATTAGGACGCAATTACATTCTAATAGACATCTATTTCTAATAAATGACTAAATGAAATAACAAGTGAAACGAATGTAGCATGATAAAGGAATTATACATGCAACGTATACAGAAATTATTTTCCTTTTTAAAAGGGAAGAGATGAGTGCCACTCTCAGACTGAAGAAAAATTTTTATAATAAATTTTTCCTTTATAATATCTGTAAATTTTGTATCCTATCGACACTGTGTACGCACGAGTGTTGTCTGTATAATTCCAAACCTGAGATTTTGAACAGATTTAGTGTCATCATGGTAACACTTATTTAAAGGGTATCACACTGAAAGAGCTGACACCTTCTCCCTTTAATTGACCGTCCCAATCAATTAACTGTTCATCGCAGAATTAGACGACAGGTTTTAATACACTACCTGCCGCCACCACATAATGCTTCAGTTCATGGACCTGCATAGCATAGTGTTTGCAGAACACTCTGGATGATTTCCATCCAGTATATGAGGGAAGACGCTCAAAGTCCATATACTGAAAAAAGTTTAGTGATGAAGCAATTTTCCTCGGATCATGACATGCGGGAGTACTGTCAGGATCTGCTCTGCGAATAAAGTAGGTGAGCTTCGCCCTCAGTTGTTTTAGGGATAAGTTTGATCCAGAGGTTTCTCCTTTAAAGAGCTGTCCTCCCCTGAAGTCTGAAGTTCTACGAAGATAGACCTTTAGACACTCTACAGGACTTAAAGAGACATCTTCCTTTAGAGGGCAGATTTTCCAGGGACCCCACTTCTTAGTGGGTAGCTCGTTCTTGGTGAGAAAGGTTGGATCAGGAAAGAGATTAAGTTCTCCCGCTTCTGTGAACTGAATGTGGCCCTCATCTCTAGATAGGGCCACTATTTCACTAACTCTATCTGCAGAGGCTATATTATTATTATTATTATTATTATTACTATCCAAGCTACAACCCTAGTTGGAAAAGCAAGATGCCATAAGCCCAGGGGCTCCAACAGGGAAAATAGCCCAGTGAGGAAAGGAAATAAGGATATAAATAAATGAAGAGAACAAATTAACAATAAATCATTCTAAAATAAGTAACAACGTCAAAACAGACCTGTCATATATAAACTATTAACAACATCAAAAACAAATATGTCATAAATAAACTATAAAAAGACTCATGTCCGCCTGGTCAACAAAAAAGCATTTGCTCCAACTTTGAACTTTTGAAGTTCTACTGATTCAACCACCCGATTAGGAAGATCATTCCACAACTTGGTCACAGCTGGAATAAAACTTCTAGAGTACTGCGTAGCATTGAGCCTCGTGATGGAGAAGGCCTGACTATTAGAATTATCTGCCTGCCTAGTATTACGAACAGGATAGAATTCTCCTGGGAGATCTGAATGTAAAGGATGGTCAGAGTTGTGAAAAATCTTATACAACATGCATAATGAACTAATTGAACGACGGTGCCAGAGATTAATATCTAGATCAGGAATAAGAAATTTAATAGACCGTAAGTTTCTGTCCAACAAATTAAGATGAGAATCAGCAGCTGAAGACCAGACAGGAGAACAATACTCAAAACAAGGTAGAATGAAAGAATTAAATACTTCTTCGGAATAGATTAATCACCGAAAATCTTGAAAGACTTTCTCAATAAGCCTATTTTTTTATGCAATTGAAGAAGACACAGACCTTATATGTTTCTCAAAAGTAAATCTACTGTCGAGAATCACACCTAAAATTCTGAAAGAGTCATACTGTACATATTTAAAGAAACATTATCAATACTGAGATCCGGATGTTGAGGAGCCACCGTCCTTGACCTACTTACAATCATACTTTGAGTTTTGTTAGGATTCAACTTCATACCCCATAATTTGCACCATGCAATAATTCTAGCTAAATTTCTTTTAAGGGATTCACCAACCCTAGATCTACATTCAGGGGATGGAATTGATGCAAAGAGAATAGCATCATCTGCATATGCAACAAGCTTGTTTTCTAGGCCAAACCACATGTCATATGTATATAGTATGAAAATAATGGGCTAAGAACACTACCCTGTGGAACACCGGATATCACATTCCTATAATCACTATGGTGCCCATCAACAACAACTCTTCGAGATCTATTACTTAAAAAATCAAAAATAATGCTAAGAAACGACCCACCCACTCCCAACTGTTTCAGTTTGAAAACAACGGCCTCATGATTAACAGGGTCAAAGGCAGCACTAAAATCAAGGCCAATCATACGAACTTCCCGACCACAATCAAGGGATTTCTGTACAGCATTGGTGATTGTAAGAAGGGCATCACATGCTCCAAGGCCTTTACGAAAAGCAAATTGCAAACTAGGGAGTAGATGATTACCTTCAGCAAACCTATTAAGACGTTTTGCCAGAAGACGTTCAAAAACTTTAGATAATATGGGAGTTATGGAAATTGGGCGGTAATCAGTGGGACTTGAGCTACCACAAACACATTTATATAGAGGAGTAACATTACCAGTTCTCCAACTAGTGCTAAAAGCTCCTCTTCTTGCTAACTTGCGGAAAATAACAGATAAGTTTGGAGCTAAGAAATCTGCTGTCTTTATAAAAACAAAGGAAAAATACCATTTGGGTCTACACCTCCATAAGCATCAAGGTCCATCAACAGAGCTTTAATCTCACAAGATCGAAAAGCTAAACTAGTTAGTTTAGCTTCAGGAAAACAGGAATGAGGAAGTTCAAGTTTTTCATTACTCTGTTTACTGTCAAAAACATCAGCCAAAAGGGTTGCCTTTTCCTTTGGAAAGTGAGTGACTGAGCCATCTGGTTTAAGTAAAGGAGGAACTGTTACATCTACACCAAAGAGTGCAGATTTAAGGGTAGACCACCATTTATGTTCCTGAGTAGTGAACAGAAAAATAACCTTTTGGGTTAGATGCTTGAGGGAACAATCTTCATTGTTCACAGAGGAGGCATAATGTAGGACCTTGTCCAAAGACCATGAGATGGGCTTTGGCGGTGCTGCAGGCCTAAGCCTTGCGCATGCCTTCAGAATCTTATTAAAGATTTCATTCACCAGATCCACTTGAAAGGTCTAGTCAAGGCTGACTTGCACGTAGTTATCGTGTTGGCCGCCAGACCTTGATTATGAAGGTGGACAAAGAAGGACAGAGAGAAGGTCATTGAAATTTCTTTCGGTCCTTTTGCTTTTAAAAAAGCAACCATCTTTTCTTAACCCCTAGGGCAAGCAAATCATGAAATGAAGGGTTTGGGCTCTCTGTGATAAATCGAAGGCCTCAGTTCCTTCACTAAAGGGAACCAGTTGCTCTTGGGCTACTTGGGAGCCAGCAGAGCCACTCCTCCCTAGGGATCTCAGCATTTTGAGGACCTTCAGCAGGATATTGGATGGGACGAACAGGAATTCCTGAGTCCATCCCTTCCATACTAGAGACATGGTGTCTGTTATCTCCACTAGAGGATCCTTGTATGGGGCTACATATCAAGGTGGTTTCTTGATGACGCTCGTGACGAAGAGGTAGATCTGCAGCTCAGGGACTTGGTCCAATCTGGGAGAGAATAGGTCTGTGTCTGTGTACTATTCTAACTCTATCGGCTTGAGCCCGAATAGAGCATCCGCTGTCACATTGCAGATCGATTGTATATGAACTGCTGATAGGTGCCATCATTTTAGGCAAGGGATGGCTAACATTACCTAAACTATATGAGACGTTCTCTAGCTTTGTTGGTTCCGACGTCTCATTATCGCTTCGATGTCCCAGATCAGCCTGAGGAGGTCTGATATGCGGGGAAAAAGTTTCCCCAACCACGACAGGACTAACATGGCCTTGGAAAGAAATGACCGAATTCCTTGGATTTTCCTCTGATGGGAGTGAACGCCCCATTCTTCTGACTAGGCATCCATGCGGATGATCTTTAAAATTTGGGGTAGTAGAAAGAGCACGGTCTTCAATAGGCTTTTCGCCTTTGACCATTTTTAGGGAAGGGATTAAGGAAAGACTGATATCGGTCCTTTTAGATCTCTTCGGGCGTTTGATGCGTATCTTCTCCAGACTCTTAACGCATCTTTCAGCTGTGCTCTTAGCACTGTGTATGTCACTATTGCGAACTGGAGAGAGTTCAGAACTCTTCCTTATTATTGTCTTGGAATCCTAACGGATTACCATAGTCTCTCGACCGACCCTGCAATCTCCTTTTACATCCCCAAGGCAAAGGAGAGCTGGTGTGACTACAGGTTTCAATGGTTTTTTTTTTACCATTGAAGCCTTTGAGCTGGAGAGAATCGAGACTTCTTGAAGCTGATCTTGCATCCCTGATGTTCTAGGAACTGGATCACTTCCTTGGATGCTCCTAGACCAGCCGCTTGGGGTGCTGCCCACTCCAGCCTTTCGTCCAGGTACTTTGTTACCTGAAACATTTCTAGGTTTGGGTTTTGTGTGACTGTGTCTGCCAATCCCGTGAAGATACTTAGTACTGTGTTTAGTCCGACAAGTATCTTTCCTAGGACATACATTATCCTCTGTAACTTGAATCCTATGTAGGAGGAGAGGGGGCGACTTACTGGTAGCGGCCAATAGCCATCTTTTAGGTCTGACGAGACTGTGAACACCCCTTTTTGAAATAGGGTCCTTATGTTCAGAAGAATCAACATTCTGAACTTACTGTTTTATTTGAACTTGTTGAGTGGCGACAAGTCCAGAATGACTCTTAGTTTTCTTGAGTCCTTATTGTGAACACCAAACAGCCTTCCCTGGAATTCGATGGACTATACTCTCCTTACCACATGTATGCTCTAGAGCTCTGAGGTATACTCTTCCAGGACGGGGTTGGAGTGTAGGAAGAGTTGAGGAAATGATGGTGGAGGCAAGTTTATATTCAATCCTAGTCCCATCTAGATTAGGCCTTCGACCCAAAGATCGAAGATCCAGGGATCCTGAAGGAACCTCCCTCCTACCAGAAGGGTTTTGCTTCACCTGATCAGAAGGTTTACATCTTCGACCGACTGCCTGTGGCACCGCGGTCATCGAAACTGGAGAAAGTTTTTGAACAACCCGAGGAAAATTTCTAGACTTTTCCGTCTTCCTTTTAGGTTGGTGACCCACATCCGTGGAAGACTTTCTCTTTGAAAAGAAGCCCCACTTCTGGAGAAGACCTATGTTCTCCGTGGTGGCTTCCTTAATCACCTCTCTAACTACCTTGTTTGGAAAGAGGTCTCTACCCCAGATGTTGGAAGATATTAGCTTCCTGGTTTCGTATTTCACTGTTGCGGCAGCGAACACAAACTCCCTACAGGCTCTCCTAGCCTTCATAAAGGCATAAAGGTCTTTTACTAAGGTGGCCATATTTGCTTTTTGGCCAAGACCATGAGTATGTCTGGGGTACTTTCATGGGCTGAACACAACTCTATGCAGTTCTGTAGGCATAGGGAGGCTGCAAGTCTATCTTTTGTCTCTTGTTCCTTGCACAAAAGAAACTCAGAAAGTTTAGGGAGATTCTCATTAAATTGTCGTCTAGCGACACCCGCGTCTAGTTTTCCTACTGAAAAGGATAAGTGGACTTCCTTCCAATCCTTCTTCTACATGGGAAAGGCTGGTGACAGAGGCTTACACTTCTCGAGTGCAGGACATGGTTTACTTGCCTCAACTGCCTTGGCAATAGATTTAAATGCCTTCCAAGTAAAGGGGAATGGTATTGAAGCAGGAGCAAAAAAGGTAGGGTGTCTGTTACATAGTGTGAACAGTTTCGACACCGAGTAACCCGTCTTTCCCAGGCTACTTGACAAGATAGCCTTTGCCTTATCATGGTCGAGAATTATGACCTCCTTCAGTTCCGTTTCCTTCCCTGACGTTGGTTCATGCTTCAGTCGAATGAAGCAATTAGGGAAAGCGTCAAAGCTTGGCCAAAACTAGATTTCGTCTAAAGGAACAGAACCCATCTTCTCCGAGATGTAGAGTTTGCCGTCTAATATCGGCATAAGCCCACATACCTCCAGGGATTGGTTTTGGAGCATGTCGGAAGGTCTTGGTCTGTGGGTCGTTTGTATGACCCTTGGGGAGTGACAAGTGGAGCTTCACTGAGCTCTATCTTGAATTTCACTTCCTCCTTTTCGTCTTTTTTGCAAAAGATTTCTATTAGACCCTTCATATGGGCCATTAATTGGTCCATTTTGTCTAATAGTGGTGTAGGAGGTGAAGTTGTCGATGTTAACGGCTCTAGATCGGAAGCAATTCCGACACGACATTGTCCACCTCTTCACGTGGGGGCTTCTTGCCCTCCATCCCAAAGGCTATCCGGATGCAGGGAGGTGCTAATTGTGCCTGGGGAACTGCTATTTCCCTATTTGCTTTCGGAAATAGTAAGCTACGCATCCTATCACTAGGTCTAGGTAGGTAGGGTCCCGGAGAGATTTTCTGGAATCCTCTTACCCAGTTGTGTAGTTTCTTACGAGCTGCATCCCTAGACTCCATCGACTTGGGATTATCGAAACCCTCGGACATTAAGGTCCGACATATATCGCAAACTTGGGGGTTCCAATAATGTAGGGATTCGGAAATAATATTGCAGGGGGCATGAAACCTGCATGTAATATGACCGTAAAAGTACTTTCTCTTGATACTGCAGAAGACTGCAACACATATTATCTGGGGTTCCTCCTGTAAAGGAAGGAAAGCAGAATGAGTATACAATTGATTATCTTACTGATAAGCACTATGTAAAAGTCATCTTTTAACTAAAATAGCTTAGGATAGTAAGATAAAAAGCGATATGGGAGACACATACTTGTGTATTAACTTCAAGGAGATTCCTTTATCGAGGTAATTCTAACGAAAAGGGTTCTAACCCCTTGGTGTAGAAAAGTGTACAATGCCACTGCCCCTCTTTATTATTTAACTCTGTGGGGTAAGGATGACTGATTTCTAATCAGAGTATTAAAGGAAGTCTATTCTTTCAATATAGGAGCGGTCTCAGCAGAAGCCCCCACAACGGTACCCAAGATATGTTAGAAATTAACTACTGTATAATCATACTATAGTTTTCTGTTTGCAGTATATACTATATTGCAAAATACCGACTACTGTATAATTATATATATTGCAATTCAGCCAGTATCCAGCCATTATGGCTAGCATCTAACGGCACGATCCAGCTGGCATGACGCCGACTGGACTAGGAAATATTTGTGAATCCTACCC